>NC_084799.1:67769142-68115642 GCF_963169125.1 Humulus lupulus
GCTGTTTGGTTGAAAGTACTGGACTCAACTCAACTCAAAACTCACTGTGTGAGGTTAAACCCAAACAAAAAACCCTTTGCAGATCACAGAAAGAAAAATGTTACGAGGACAGTGTGTGAGGTGTATATATATAGAGTGGTGCACGAGGAGGTGAGAGAGTAAAAAAAAGATGATGAAGTGGATCTCCTGTTATCTATCATTTTGGTCTTTTTTTTTTTAATATATATATTTTTTAATTTGAAGCATGATCACGGTCCTTTTTGGTTAGATGTAATAAAGAGAATAAAAGTAATATAAAGATGGTGTGAATTTGTATAGAGTTTGATCGAGTGTGGGGTGGATCATGATACGGTGGTGTGGGTCATAATAGTGGGGACTAAATGAAAAGCGGGAAACTGGTTCCAGCTGCCCTCTCTTGACGTGTCTCCAGCCGTGGACTTCACTCGTCTACTTCTCACTGTATACAAACAACTCCCCCACTCCTAACGCCACGAAAACTTAATCAAAACTTTCACTTGTTTTTCTTCCGAAAGTCTAGTTTTCTTTTCTTTTTTTATTATTTACATTTTTTTTTAATTTTTCAGTATTGACTCGGTAAAAATAGTAGTTAGTTTATCTGCTTTTCTTCTTAGTTTAAGTAAGATTAACTGGAGTCTGGAGTGTATGGTGGGAAAAAATTAACACAGTGAAAAAAGAAAAATAAAAAACGTGATTTTAGTTTCTTTTTCTTTACTGTCTTTTTGTCTCTTGTGTAAGGTGCTATAACCTTTTCTTTTTCTTTCCGTGTTTCTCTCCAGTTATGTCCAAACGGTTTCTACTCTGTTCGACTCAAGTGGGTAATTAAATTTTTTTTAGTTTAGGAAAAAGTATCAATTATGCTATTTTAGAGGAAAATGTAGTTATTAGTTAGGTTAAGTATGTTCTAGAGTAACAAATTATTATTTTTTTTCTTATTTAATATCAAAGCATACCTAGAACTATAAGACGTCCAATAGTTGACGATATATATTAAATATTTGAGATTTAATATTTATAAAATAGAAAAAAAGAAAGCACACTTTGATTTTTTAATAAAGTAAAAGATTTTTTGGGTGACAAAGGATGATATTAACATGGAATGGTTCGAATAAAGACAACTATAGAAAAATTTAAAGAAAAAAAAGTAGCTTGAGAGTTGGTTAATGCTTGGGAAAGAAGCAAAGGCATTTCACCAAGCACGTGAGCAATGATGTATTTTATTTCTAATAAGAGAGTTTTGGCGGGAGAGAGCAGGACTCACTGATTGACCCCCTTATTGCTTGTCAACCAAGCGATAAGTTTCAAATAAATCTAGTCTATATCCTTTAAAAAAAAATCTATAGTATATGCTATAAATATATATATATACACAAGATGGTCAATATTCTTTTGTGTAATTTTATTTATAGAATTTATTAATTATTTTTAATAGATTTATATTAATGTCATATAAATTTTAAAATAAATATCTTATTTTAATAAAATAATTTATTTAAGTTTATGTTTGTTCTAATTTTTAAATTTAAGAGTGACAACAAGAGATTATATATTATATGTTTAATGTAATATTAAATATTATATGTGCATTTTAAATTTAAGTTTATTGCTAGATTTTTTTTTTTTAAAAATTGTTGCTAATTCACAGTAGATTATATTATATGTTTAATATGATATTATTCTAATAAGTGATTTTAAATTTAATTAAATTTTATTTAAGTTATAAAATATATGATTTTATTATTTTTAAATAACTATTGTAAAATATATCAAAAATATTATATTTTAATTTGTTTAATTATTTATTATTTAAAAATAATTATTATTGTAAAATATCTTAAAAATATTTTATTTTAATTTGTTTAATTATTTATTATTTTTAAATTATTATCATTGTAAAATAATTATTTATTTTATTTTATTTAAATTTAAGTGTTTACAAACTATCGTTAAATATAAAAATATTATGTTAAATATAAAAATATTCCGTTAAAATTAATATTAAAAATAAATAAAAAGCCGTTAAAAACAAAAAAATTTCCATTAACAAAACACTTATTATATAAAAGAGATACTATTTATACTCTATAAAGTATACTTGAAGATGTCTAATTAATTAGGTTTCTAGCAAGATTCGTACAGAACAAAGACGTTTTCATTAAATATTTCATTATCTTACATGCCACATTACTTTAGTATTGTGTCTTTCAGCTTCCATATCACAAATCCACTACCTTCCATTTATTTTTTATTTTTTAGAAATAAGAAGAAAGAAGAGCTACCTAGAAAAGTTTTTTTTTTTAATCTATACAGTGAGTCGGTTTTTGGTCAAAGCTTAGTGGGATATGTGGTTTAGGTCAAAACTGTTTGCGTGCTGTGTTTTATGCGCATGAACATAATAAGAAAACATTAAATTTCGTAATAAGTAGTCAAAGAAACATATTAGTATTTAGACGACTGACCTGTTTTCTACGTTGTTTTATGATAGAATTTCTCTACATTAGTTAGGCAATCTTATTCAGATTTCCAATCTTCTTTGTCCAACTCACTAAATTCCACATTTTTAACCAATTATTTGTATGGTATTTACTGTTTGCCTTTTCTTTTGTTTTTCTAAAAATAGTCTCAAGTACATACATAACAAAACCATTGTTTCAATCAAGAAGAATCGGTATTCATGACTCATAATGAATGCATTGGCCTTTCCAATGAAAATATTATTAAACATGAATGAGCTTTGAACTTTGAAGTCTCTCTCCGGTTTTGTTGGATTTTTGTCATATTACCAAATTTCCACTTCATAATATACCTTACATTCAATGTAACAATTGATTTACAACTTTGACAATAATGTTGAACTTCTGAACATGAACACCTCCCACTCACTCTTATCACTTCAGGATTCTAATGGTGGATTGAAACAGTAGGCCCACATGGTTTGAGATACCGAATTCTAAAAGAAAATGATTTTGAACCCAGCTTTAACATGTGCCGACTCACTTCGTTGTTTCACCTAACATGTTTTATGTTCACAATCGTTGACTAACATAGAACAAACTTGTTTTGTGTACACAACAGTGAACTAGCGTACGAACCTTTTTGGAGCCTCCTTATGGTGGCTCACGGGCAAGCCCATCACCGACGAATTCATTATTATGGCAAAGAGGTTTGTGTTCAAATGTATATTTACATATATTGCCTTAACTCAACACATAAATTTACTTTTAAAGTAACGTTATAATAGAACAATCCGATGCATCAGTCAAACGAGTTAACTTTTAAGTACTATTTCTACCTTATGAGCAATTGGAACTTTTTTTTAAAACAATGTAATAGTCCCCACAAAGGATTATTTCTTAAACATTTAAGACTAACACATCAACAAGACCATTCACTTGACCAGAACATTAGTAACGATACAACACAGTTTTTGTTTTTTTTTCTTTTGTTTTGTTTTCCATCTCCAATATCTGAAAATGATATTCACAAAAAGATATCCAAGTTCCTTGCCGATTTTCAACTGAAGAAAGAGATAAGAGAAAAGAAGAAAAACAGAAAATGAAAATACACTTCCAATATTTCCTCTTCCTTGAAGACCTAAAGGAGATGGAATCCATGCATTTGTGGGTCTCTACAAATGCTGAGAGCTCTTTCTTAAATCATCCCATGGCATACTTCTGTGTCCAACTGCGAGCCGTAGCTTCGTACTTGACTCTGTCAGTCTTGTACATGTGAGCAATTTCAGGCACAAGAGGATCGTCCGGGTTGGGGTCCGTCAACAGAGAGCATATTGACAGCAGTACCTAAAAATTCGCAAAGTTTCATATAAAGACCTACCAATAAATTACATTCTCTACAAAAAAATTTGGGTTGGCAATCGAAAGTGATGACTTAGACTAGATACAGAGAAGTAGGCTCTGACAGTCATCGATTAAGAGATGAAAAAAAATTAGGCAGAATTACACGGACATTAGTTACTACAACCAACTAAGCTTTTTTTGAGACCATTATTCATGTTCAAAAACAAAAATTCGTGGCAAAGGATGGTGTAACAAACCTTGGAAATGGTTAATGCAGGACTCCACTGTTCTTTGAGAATATCTAAACATATGCTTCCATTACTGTTGATGTTGGGATGGAATACCTTTGTCCTAAATGCAACCTGAAAATTCACGTTGGTCAGCCTCTAAAACTGTAAAGTAACACAAGGTAGATTCACATATGATGAGCTGCATCTTACACGAAAACAGCATAAATAACATATGGAGAAAACAAACTTGCAAAATAGTGTGTATACAAGTTCCAAAGAAATTCTTCAGCGGGAAAATATAGAAATGGGAAACCTTTCGAACAAAACACTCTACCAAAACTAATCATCAAATTTAAATGCATTAATGAAATTTCAAAATAATGAAATACAACAACTCAACAAGCAATGGTGATAAAGAAAAGTCTAAATACAGATATATAACGCAACAGCAAAACATATATTTAATTATTTGATACTTGTCTTTGGTAGACAGGAAACTTATATTAAATTTCTGGGTAAGGTACTCGTGAGGAATCAAACCCAAAGCCAAAAAAAGTATATTTCACAAAGAAATACAAGGTTACCATGTGCAGTACACACCAATGCCCACCAATGAAAATGTGTTTCAATTTTCCACTTACCCGCTAGAAGTCTTTAATAAGTTATGGAATAAACCATCAAAAAGAGATGAATAAATTGGATAGAGTAGTTAATAATCATCCAAATCTAAGAACAACAAATATAGTTCTTAAATATGTTTCCACATTATTAAGAAACAGGCAAATACAATGGAAAGCTAAAACTTTCACTACAGAACCTACTACTGCATAAATGAATCACAAACCCCAGCAACTGCAAGCGATAGAGAAACATAGAGAACAAGGAGGAGAGATAAACCTTTGGAGGCTTAAAGGGATAATCCGGAGGAAAATGAATTGAAACAAGGAATACGCCCCCTGCATACGGACTATCAGCAGGCCCCATAATTGTTGCTTGCCAATGGAACATATCCTCAGCCACAGGACCTACAATAATTAAGGCAAACATTTCAACACTTGGTTCAATTCAATTTAATGATTCTTATAATCAGCTTAAACATCCATGAACAAGCAGCAGAACAGAAAATCAAGGATATCTACATCAGCATGCCACTCTTATTAATCAAAAGCACACATGGTTAACACCTTGTAAACATTAAATCAATAAATGAACACCTTAATTGTCTTTTTTTGTAAAAAACAAAAGAATAAGAAAAATAAAAATAAAAGTCAACCGTGCATATGCCAATATTGACAAAAACAGTATTAAATATAATCATCAGATGAAATCGTTCAGTGTTAAAGTACTAGCTCCATTTCTTCTACTACGAAACGGAAAATAAATACATACCTATAATATAGATATATACACACGAAAAGGTAATGCATACAGCTGATTAACAATATAATCTACGCATATAAGAGCGTTAACAATATTAAGGTCAAGAAATATACCGGCGCTACAAGAGGTAGGAGGATCTTTCTGCAAATCCTTGAGCTCCTTCAAGATCCGTTTCGACGCCATTATTACACACACGCAGCTACAAAACGCACAAACGACATAAATCAGCACCAGATCGCGAAGCGAAACAGTCAAACGACACAGAAATCGCAACTCAAATCTCTTAATTGATAAATAAATAAACCTCCAGAAGGAAATACAGGGATCCCTGCAGATCAGAACCAAAACAAACAGATTAATAAGAAAAGAAAAATATAAGAAACATAGAAGAACCTGAGTCTTCACGAAAAGCAAAGCTCTCGGAGAAAATTATCTCGGTTTCAGAAAATCGAAGCCTGAAAAATGGGTAATGACAGAGACGACCCTCTCAAGAAAACCCAAGAAATAACAAACGGCCGAAGACCCAAAGCTTCTAGAATTCTCTGTCTTTATACAACAACTTGGCGTAGGAGTAACGCAGTTTCACTTTTCTTTTTCTTTTTATTCAATTCTTTTTAATCGATATTATAAATATTTCGCGTTGAGGGGTATAACTGCAATAAATTAGAAGGGTATAAATATTTTTCAAATCGATCCCCCAATATGTTGAAATTTACTTAAAGAGTCCGAATTCTTGTGCCTTACCCAAAATCGGGTTAGATTCTCTGCTGCCCATGTCCCCACAGTGTCATCATGATTTTAGCATCGTGGCGTTAAATCTTAGCTCCCCAAATTATTTTATTGTTCTATTATTGAATGTGTGTGGTTCTTGTAGCATTCATATTAATATTTCCTTTTTCTTAATTATCTTTTGAATGTGTCTCCTAAAAAAAATAAGCAGGTAAAACTAATCCACCCGACCCAGTAATATTCGGATTCGGGTCTTAGCCTCTCTATGTATTCGTTTTCGTTTTTTCTAATACTAATCGGCTTAGGGCCGGCCCGAAAAAAGTCCAACTTTGTTGCTTTTATTTCCTATTTTTATTAAGTCTTACCGACAGCTTCAGTGGCAAGACGCGTTTTTTATTAAATGATTTGCAATTTTACAAGCACAAAGTCTATGCTCCATCGTCCATTATTGCTGACATGTTACATGCCATTAAAAGAGGCCTCCAAATAAGCAAAGATTTATATTTGAACCCATATAACGAAGGAAAT
This sequence comes from Humulus lupulus, assembly GCF_963169125.1. Taxonomy (NCBI): domain Eukaryota; kingdom Viridiplantae; phylum Streptophyta; class Magnoliopsida; order Rosales; family Cannabaceae; genus Humulus; species Humulus lupulus. The sequence continues at coordinate 67,775,825 of NC_084799.1, forward strand.
TGTTCATGTTCAACTACAATAGTCTATTATAATACCAAAGTTTCAACACCTCATAATAAAACAAAGCATTCGGTTGCACAATGTATGTTGAGCACCAATTAAAAGAAAAAAATAACCAAACAAAAACTATAAAAAAATATATGTTGTGTTGAATTTATACATGGTATGGTGGATTTTGCATTTTTGGATAAGTATTGATTTTATATTAAATAAATTATTTATGAGTTCTTAGGCAAAATGATCTAATTTTTGAATTCATTTTGCACTCTAATCTAGTTTTGATAATTTTTTGCAAAATGACATTAGATGCATAACTTTCAAGTATATCTGCAATCAATTGCTCAGCCTATAAGGCATGATAATCATATCCAGAAACTATCACACGGTTAAAACCAAACAATGCTAAAACACATGTCTATATCCTTTATGCATCAGTCAATAGGCCATGCTCTAACACTATATATCATGCTCTTTATTCTAGCATGCAGATAAGGCATATTGTTCAATTATACATCTAAACAAGTATTCAACTCATTTCCCACCGAACTATGAGTTGAGCTTGTCTTTTGCAGCGAGCGTACATGTTCGGTCAATCTTCAGGAACCATAAGCATTGGCAGCTCTGAGACCAAGTTGTAACGTTCTGCTAAACCAGGACGGTTACACCGTGTGTTTAAAATAGTGCTTAACTCGATAAGTGAGACATTTGGACTCAAAAGTGTAATTAAAATTAAATGATGGTTTAGGTACTAAAAAGCTTGGTCAACAAAATTAAGCAATTCATTAAAAGGTTTGAAGATATACATAAGATCTCAAAAGATAGTTACATTAAACATTACAAAAATAGCCGACCTAAGCGGCAAAATCAAACCAATATTTTAAGTTCCTTAAATATCACTTTATCGTGATGCCCAAGTTGGTCGAATATATACACGTCGCTCCAAAGCTCTCTAACTCATGGATGGTTACCCTTAGCTTGCCCTTACCTGCACCATAGAGCACCCACGAGTCGAGGCCGAACAAGAAAACTCCCACAAGGCATAATAATAATAATAATCAAGTTATTCATAAGCAATAAACACATGTTTCACAAATACTAAATGCACTCATTCCAATCATATAAGTTGTAAACATGTTTCACAGTTCACAACTGTAACGACCCAAATTCACTAATAAGGCTTAAGGGCCTTGATTAGTGTGCCAGGAGGGCATGATGGGAATTATGTGTGATTATTATGATTAAGATGTATGATTATGATTTTAAGCATGTTATATTACTATGTGAATTATATTATGTGATAATAATGATATGTGAATTGTATTGTGTGGGTGTTGTGAAACAAACGTGATGCACGTGCCAAGACGGTCCTAGGAAACTAGATAAAGGTAACTGGTGACTTGGTAACCTGTGTAACCATTAGTAACCTTAGAAAGTAACAAGTATTACAAGGAAAGTGGTAGAATTGTAAAGTTAGGGAAAGGACAAATAAGCCCTTGAGGTTTAGTTAGTAAGTGATATTAATGGAGGGTTAAGAAGGTCTTTTGGCAGAGTTATAGAGTCTTTGGCTGAAGGAAAAAGTTAGGTACGATTTGTTTATGCAAAGTATAACTGAAGTTAAGCTTTTGGAAGGCTAGAAAGGGCAAGAAGGAAAGGGGGAAATCAAGAACCTAGGAAGCAAGGTGGGAGAGGAGCTGAACTGAATTCTTTGAGGCTAAAGAAGGGCTTAAGGGGTGTGGAATCAAGCTTATATCAAGGTTTATACTGAGGTAAGGGATTGATCTCTGTTTTGTTAAGTTTTGAATTTGGTTTTTGAAAAGAATTGAGAAATAGCCATGGTTTTTCTTGTGTGGGATTCAGCTGGTTTGTTAAGGTGGAACTTAGCCCAAGCTTGGATTGGAGGAAGCTCAAGTCGAATTTCTGATAAAGGTAAGGGTATTAAGTGTATTTGCAATTTCATGGCTGTCATGGTTTAAGGAATTAGGGGACTGGTTTGTGCTTTTCTTAACTTTCAGTTTAAGTGTTAGAGTTTGAATTTAGGTGTGAATTCTGTGGATAAATGTGTAGATGAGTTGGGTTATAGTGTTTATAAGTTGTTGGTTGGTCTATGTGGGGTTTCAAACAGGTTTTGGGGCTTGGGTACGAAGTTGGGATGATTTGGAGTGAGTTAGGCTTGGGAAAAACGCGAAGGGAAACCCAGAAATCTGGGTCTGCGATGGTGTGCCGCGGCACGGCTTTTGCTTGCCGCGGCCTAGGGGTCTCTGGAGGTGGGTGCCGCGGCACAAGGAATGTGGTGCCGCGGCACAAGGCAAATTTCAGGGAGTTAAATTTTGCAATTTTTGGTCTTTGCTCTGGGGGTTCGGGGGATGCCTCCGGGGTGTTATTCTAAGGTTTTGGGGGTTCCGAGAGTGTGGATTAGGTACCGGGGAGGTAGTCTTGGATTGGTTAATGACAAAGAATATTATATTTGTGTTTTGATTAGGAATTTGGAGAGGCTCGGGGTAGAGGACCGTGCTTGTGGCTACGTGGCATCGGAAATCAGTAAATTGAAAGGTAAGAACGCTGCACCCGAATGTATGAATGTGATGGGACTAAGTGCTCCCGAGGTTTGTTTTGTGTCATCGTTGGTATTACGCCAAGGGACACGTGTAAGCAGTCTAAGAGTACCGTTCATGAATTTAGCGCATGGGACGCGAATTGGCCACTGGGAGCCAGAAACGAAAGGATAACAGAGGGAGCGGCTTGTGAGCGCTAGCCCTGGTTATCATTTGTGCATTGTGTTATATGAGCTGATATGCTTTGTATATGAAATACTTGACTATTGATATGCTTGAAGTTTATGAGATGCCATATGCAGATTGACTTGACAGCTAAATGTGCATGTTCTATTGTTGATATGTGTTCTTGCTGGGCCTTGGCTCACGGGTGCTACGTGGTGCAGGTAAAGACAAGAGCAAGCTGGACCAGTCCTGAGGTGGAGAGCTCCGAAGTGAAATGTACATAGCCAGCCGTTCGATCACCACGATCGAGGAATGTGTCAGGACGGAGATCACCTAACTGCTCATTTTGCCTTAGTATGGTTGTTAATGTATATAAACTTTGTAACTTTTGTAGTATGGCTTTTAAACTGTCATTTTTGGGATCCCAGGTACATAAACAATGTTTAGCAATGAAAATGTATCTTTTGAGACCAAAACGCTTTTAACCCTAGTTCCTCTACTATTTCAATAACACGTTTTTACTTTAATGACTTGATTAGCGAGTCTGGCACTTTATAAACACACAGTGTAGTGGTCCTGGCTATCCAGGGCGTTACAACAACTATATTTATTTCAATCATATGAATCATTTACATGGCCCAGGAAAAGCAGCCTTGCCGAGCGAGAAGGGATCGCACCCTCAAAATGAACTCGATTTCATGGCCTGCATTACACACGCTTGCCAATGCCTTGTGTTACAAGCACTTGCCGACTGGCCCCACGTTCATTCATGAAGGCTACATATATATCATATTGATCGTCCACAGATGATTCAATGCTAATATGCATGGCAACTAATCAGCTCTATGTGCGTATGCCAGTTTTCTTACCTCAAGTCCTGTGCTGACGACAAAGCGACTTCGAGTATGATCCTCTTTCCCGAGCCTCGCAGAACCCTAGTCACTACATCAACGATATGTTTATCAAGAACTAATTTTGATAATGGGCCTCAAAACTAAGCCCTAGCTCTCGGGACCTCGGATTCTGCTAAACGGGATAGCGGAATTGTCCCCCGAGCCTCCCAAGATAGTTCCCCAAAATATTAAATAAATGTATCCTGAAATTGCATTAGCGCCACGGCGTCCCTGCAGTGCCGCGACTCTAAACGAACCGAGAAGCCCCTTCTAAAATTTGTGCATTTTGAGTCGTGGCACTCTCACAAACTGAGAACTTTCCCTATCCAAAATCCTGACATTAGCGCCGCGGCACCACAACGGTCAGAGGAAAACCCTGCCCTCAAGGAAACTCAAGCGGCCGGCAACTCTCTTCCCAAGAGTCGCGGCACCACCGCGAAAAACCAAGAAAGTGATTTTCCTCTGCAAATTTCAAACTCCAAACCAAATCTATTGACCCAAACTTGACCCAAACCAACTAAACTATCAACCAACAACATCAAAACAGCAGAACCACCCTTAATAACATCTTAGAACTAACAATTAACACTCTTAAGATCAAAATTCAGTAATCTATCAAAAACATACCAAAACTAAAGAAAACCAACCACTAACCTCAATCCTTGCTGCAAATTCGAATTTTCCCAACTGATTATGGCTGCCATAGTTCTTAATTTCTTCAATTGCTGCTTAGTTCCTCAAAGCCTTGCCCCAAAAATCTTCACCAATTCCTATCCCCCACCAAAAGCTCACCCTTGCAAGAAACATAAAGTGAGAAGAGAAAAGAAGAGAAAAAGAGCCCTTTTTTCCTTAATCTAATGTTCAAAAAGACCATAATACCCCAACCTCAAATAATCCTCTTATTAACCGTCAAGGCCATTTTGGTCATTTGCCTAGATTCCCACTAAACCTTAAATTTCACCACTAATCTCCAAATTAATCCACTAATCCATCAAATACAATTATCCCGTCAATTTATTTATTTTATCAACAATTTTCCCAAATATTTAAAATTACCAAAATACCAATTAGCTATCTCGAGCTAGGTATTTATCTAGGTATTTATCCTTGTTGTGACTTTCCGCTAAAAATGCTCAGAAGGATTCACTCATGTCGAATATCACAAATATGTCCACATAATCATGTGTTCTCAAGCATATAGCACATAAAATACAAATATACCATCAACGAGTCAAATTTACGAAAATGCCATTTTTTTAAAACAAAAGCGAGTCTTTAAACACATTTAATACATATAATCATGCATACTCGATTATAACTAATATAATTCGCATACTTGTCTTGTGTGCCCTCTCAACACGCTAATCCAAACACTTAATCTTATTAGGAGTTTTAGGACGTTACAACTATCCCCTCCTTGTAGAAATTTCATCCTCAAAATTTACTTGAACATCTCGGGATACCGGTCCCGCATATCTGACTCTAACTTTGGAGTCATGCTTTTTACCTTGTTATTTCTTTACAACACTCTCATTAAAGTGTCAGTCTTTTTCCTTAAGACTTTATCATTTCTATCTAGAATTCTTACTAGCTTCTCTTCACATAATTAGTCTCATTGCAATTCCATGGTCTCTTAATCCAAACAGGTGTAGCACTTGACACATTTTTCCTTAGCATCGACACTTGAGACACCCTATGAACTCCAACCAATGTTGGAGTAAAGCTAATCTGTAGGCTACTTGCCAAATTCCTTTCCAGAATCTCAAAGGTCTAAAAAACCTAGGATCTAATTTCCTTTTCTTTCCAATTAATTTATCTCTTTAATCTATGATACTCGGAGAAACACAAAATCTCCAATTTTGGAACTCCATGTTCCTATACCTGAATTTGCGTAACTTTTCTGCCTTTTCAATAAAGCGAGTACTCCCTCTCTAACATTTCTCAATAATTTCATTGGTTCTCAGAACCATTTCAAAATCAAAGTACTTCCTTTCTCCCATTTCATCCCAAGAAATGGGTTGTCACCTTTTATCTCATAATATTGTTGGGGTTTTATGCCCTAATTAAAATTCAAATTATTTGTAATCTCATTTTATTATCAATAAAAGGATAGAAATCATTTTTTGACTTGGTCAATCACTTTGCTCACATGTTTTATTTTCATGATTATTTGTTTAATATGAACTTCTATTAAATCACGAGCATATAGCTAATCTTATTTATAGTGATGTAATCACAGTGGAATATAAATATGATTATATGTTCAAAATAAGTTAGTCCTAAGATTAGTCAGTGCACCGGATTTACACTGACTTGCCAATCTACGATATGATCTACTTACACATTATAGTGTTATGTTCTTTCCAGAACATTAGCAAAGTAGATAAGATCGGGTGTATTCGTTACATCGGACATGACCGATATTGACAGTTGATAAGATAAGTAAACATACCGTTATTATCTATTCTAGTCATATCATATAGTTGACCATAGGTCAATTCAATCTCAATTCTGAGTGGTTAGTATTCTAACTGATTGTATTATTTGAGTTCTTTGACTTGTTCGTTACCAGCTTACCCTACGGACTAGCCCATACTTACATCTTGGGAACTCGGTAGTATAATTGAGTGGGAGTGTTAATCATAGATATGAACATCTATAGCTTCTGATGAAGAAGTGAAACGATGGTTTCCTTTTAGTTTGGTTCAAGGTGTTAAATGATAGAGATCTCATTTTAGTAATTAAATTAGTTTACTAAAATATCATTTACAAGGAACTAAGTGTTTTAAGGATAAAATACAATGAGGGGTAAAACGGTATTTTAGTCCTCTCTCATTGTAGACCGTCTATAGAAGATTGAGTGACAATTATGGTTGTAACAATGGATAATTAATAGCGTATCTATATTTGTTATAGAGCATTCTATGAATTCAAGAGTGCAATTCCAAGTCTATAGTGGAGTCACGAGGAATTAATAAGTTAGTAAATTTATTTGTTAGATTTATGATAACTTATTGGAGCTTGATTTCATAGGCCCATGGTCCCCATTGTACCTTGGATAAAATTATCTAGATAGTCTCAATTAATTGATTTAATCATCAATTAGAATTATCAAAGTTGACCAGGTCAATTTTGGATAGTTTCACAGAGTTGTGTAATTTTGAGAAGAAAAGAGAATTTATGGCAGATTTATTAATTAAGATAAATTGGTATCTAAATTAATAAATAAATTTAAATCAATGTTCAAATTATAAATAATTAATTTGATAAATGATTTAAATAATTATTTAATTAATTAAATCAATAGAAAATAATACATGCCTTGATTTTAAGTCCAATGAGCTTATAATCAAAAGGGAAATTTCACGGGCCTATAGCCCATGATAATTTCGACCTAGGGCTTCAAAATGACTATTATTTTATTAATTTTTTAATTAAATTAAATGGCCTAATTGAGTCTATAAAAGGAGTGCTTAGAGAGAAGTCAAAAGAGAAGTTTGATAAGTCACAAGTCAAATTTTCTGATAGTTTTAGATTCTCTCTAAACACAAGTCCTTTTCTAAGCCTCTTTGTTATTTTCTCTTCTTCTCTCTATATCTATCTCATGTGTTGAGAATTGCCCACACTAGTTTAGGTGATTCTAAGGATACATTGGAAGATTATGAAGAAAATAGAAGATCGGTTCAGTTTCTTGATAATACTTTGCGACAGAAAGGATACAAGAGTTAGAGAAACTGAAGGAATGTCTCTTAATTCCGCTGCGTATACTATAAGTATTCTATTATTTGTTTCTCTTTGAATTCAATTTTAGAAACATGTTTTAGGCTATCTCGTATTAATTTGTTTAATATTAGATATACATGAAAATAAATAAAGATCATGTATAAGCTAATCCAACAACTGGTATCAGAGCCTTTGGTAATATTTATTTTCATGCATGAACATGTTTAAAATTGGATTATTTGATATGTTTGAATAATTGGATGGTTTTCATATTTTTATGAAGCATATTGATTTTATGTGAATTTTAGCAATTTTTAAGTTATTTTGTTGTATTTTCTATGCTATTAATTTTCATATATGCTTTATTTTGTGTAAAACATGTTAAAAATGAATTAGAAAATGGTTTTGGTTTGAAAAATTGCTCAAAATTTTTTTTGAAAAAATTTGGCCTGGCTCCCATGCGCGTGCGCCCACGCACACCAGCATGATGAACAGTACCCATGAACAGTACCACGGGTACTATTCATCCATTTTTTTTTCAAAAATAATTTTTTTTAAAATTAAATTTTTTAGAAATAAATTATTTATAATCAAAACTAAAAATATCTTTTTTGTTTCATCATTTATTTTTTTTTAAAATAAGATATTTTTGTTAGTTGAGATATAAATGATTAGATATTTTCTACAAAGATTCAAATTCAAATTTAAAAATGACTAACAACTTAATTTTAAATCTTTTAATATATTAAAATATTAGAATTAAGATATCAGATATTTAAGATATTTTCATTTAAATTCTTGATTTTTTTATTAAATCTTTATTTGAAAATATAAATATCTTTTTATTCTATAGTTTTTAATATTTAAATTATTTGAAATTTGAATATTGTTAGTTAGATATTTTTATGGATATTTGAATTTATTTAACTATTTTAAGATATTTTAGGGTTGTTATAACTATTTATATATATATTTTTTAAATTGTTAAAATATTAGATTATAGTTGTAACAACATAAGATATTTTGGAAAATAGTTAAGATATTGATTTTAAAATTTAAAATTGGTTAAATTTTGAAAAATATCATTTTTTTCAGCCAATTAACAAAATATATTTTTTTAATAAATGAGATTTAAATTAACTTTGGTTAATTGTTGATAAATCCTATTTAAATTAAATTAATATATTTTTTTTATCAAATTAACCTAAAACTAAGTTGATTGTTGATAAATTAAATATAAATTAACTATTGTTAATTGTTGATAAATTTCATTTAAATTGACTTATTTTTTGTAAAAATTTAATTAATTTGAATTTTTTTTATAAATTCTAGATAATTAATTATGGTATTTTTGCAAATAAATAAATTATGGTATTTTTGCATAAATTCATAGAATTGCTCATATAGTAACATGATTAGGCCCATCCAATTATAACATGTATGTTTACACTATATGTGGTATTTTTGCAATTGGGCTTAGATGCATATAGTGGCCCATATGTTTGTTAGATATATGGTATTTTGCCAAATAAAATATTCATAAAATGATAGGTTTTATTTGGACCCATTAGAAAATGTAAAGTTTAAATTCCTCTCTTGTGGGTGATTCCACTTGTGAAGGCCCGTTTGCTTTGCATGACTATAGTGTGCCTAATCAATTAATAACAATTAATAAAATGAATGTTTAAATTCCTGTCTTTTGGACCTTGAATGGAAGATAGGGGGCCTTTGTAGTAGGAACGACATACTGGACCCAGTCCTCCTCCATACAAGCCCAATTCTTAAGGCCCATTTACCTGAGTTAGACTTAATTGTATATGTTTATTATATTAGTTAAACCTAAATATTGATTAGCAACAAATTAATTCTAAATTAATTGAATTTGTTTGAATGTGACACTTTAGAATTAATAAGAAATTATAGGACTTTGGTTATAAAAAATTTAATCTGTTTAATTTTTTTTGGGAAAACCATAGTCATTAATTTTCTAAAAATAAATGATAAAAATACTATTTTTAATTTTATAATGAGCTTATTTTAATAATTTTATTCGATCTCCACCGTTGGTTTAATATAGTCAATAGCTTAATGGGGCCTCGAGGTGCTTTGATTCGTCCCCCTACGGAAGGTGTTCATTAGCTATTTTGACAAGGTTAGATTTCGAAAGATAGATAATTATATGTCAAATTCTATTAGACTCACCCGTACGGTGACTACTAGGACTAAATCTATGATTATTGAAACCGTGGGTCTAGCTCATAAAATAAGAGATTTTGTTTTCTTATTTTGATCGAATAGTAGGTTGTTAATAGTGGTGTCCATTATTAAATGAGTTTACAACTCTATTTAACTAGTGGTATTTTTGACTCTCGCCAACTGGGACAAGGATATCATAGATTAGTTAAAAACCTAAAGAAATAGAGATATGATTGTTTTTTATATTTTTTCTCATATATTACATATTTTTGGTATATGTTGTGCTATTTCTTGAAATTTGTGTGAATAGAAGTTTTATTGAGAAAATGTGATTGATTTCTATTTTATTGATAATTTGTAGTTTTAAGCTAAGTAGTGTTTGTGTCTACTCCCATCCTTTCTCAACTTTCGATGGAGAAACTCACTGGAGAAAACCTCCTTAATTGGAAGAAGAAAATCAACATAGAGTTAATTGGTGACAACTCTGAATTCATCATGATTGAGGAATCCCCAGAACGAGCACCATGTCCGCACGTTAGTGATGGCACCGTCAATGCTCGTGATGGTACCGTAAATGCTTGGATAGCACCGTCTCTGCACGTTCGTGATGGCACCGTAAATTCTCGGATTGCACCGTGTCTGCATGTTAGTGCTCAACTCAACTATGGTCTGACGCAGCTCATGAACAAGCTTCAGATTATTGAACCTGTCATGGGTGGACCTAGTAAAGGAGGTGAAAATAAGACTACTGATGTTGCTGCTGATCTAGCTAAGGTTGAAGCTCATCCAGCTTCATCTTCGAAAGTTGGAAACAAGAGGAATGGTGGACAAATAAACAACCCCAAGCCTACAAAGGCTGCAAAGACGAGTGCACAGAAGCCTAAGGGGAAGAACAAGAAAAACAATAAAGGTAAGTATAAGTGCTTTCACTGCAAAGAGAAGGGGCATTGGAAACAAGATTGCCCCAAGTTTCTAGCAGATAAAAACAAAGGTAATGAATATAGTTCATTTATCTTAGAAACATGTGCTTTAGAGAATGATAAATCCATTTGGATTATTGATTCTGGATCTACCAACCATGTTTGTAACTCTTTACAGCTTCTTGAATCGTGGGAGGAAGTGAACGAAGGCGGCTTAAAGCTTAGAGTTGGGAACAGAGCGTTCGTTGCGGTCCAAGCTAGAGGAAGAGCTCGTCTGAAGTTCGGAAATAAATTTTTAATTTTAAAAGATGTATTTTTTATTCTGGATTTTAGTAGAAATTTAATTTCAGTTTCCATGTTGCAATTAGAACGATTTGTTATGACTTTCACAAGTTTTAATATATCTATTTCTTTCAATGGATCATAATTGTGTATTGCATGTTTGGAAAACAGGCTTTATATTCTGCGACCTAACGAACCCCTCACTCTTAATAATGATTTATTCAAAGTAGCTAAACCTAGGACCAATAAATGTCAAAAGACCGATAACAATAATATGACATATTTATGGCACTTGAGACTAGGCACATTGGCTATGATAGGATTCAAAGACTTACAAAGGACGGACCTTTGAGGGAACTCACCTTAGGTGAATTACCTATCTGTGAATCTTGTCTAGAAGGCAAACTGACCAAGCGTCCATTCTCTGCAAAGGGTGATAGGGCCAAAGAACCACTTGGTCTTGTGCATTAAGATGTTTGTGGACCTTTAAATGTACAAGCCAGGGGTGGTTTTGAGTATTTCGTCACTTTCATTGATGATTACTCTAGATACTCATGTCTTTACCTAATGCATAGGAAATCATAAACATTTTCAAAGTTTCAGGAATTCCTAGCAATGGCTCAGAACCAATTAGGTAAAACGTTAAAGATCTTGCGATCTGATAGGGGTGGAGAATATTTGGATATGCAGTTCCAAGATCATTTAACTGAAGTTGGGATTTTATCACAACTTACTACCCCAGGTACTCCGCAACAAAATGGTGTAGTGGAACGCCGAAACAAAACTTTATTGGAAATAGTTAGATGCATGCTTAGTTACTCAACTCTACCAACTTCGTTCTGGGGACATGCAATTGAAACCGCAAATGACATTCTCAATGTCGTGTCGTCAAAATCAATCCCCAAAACACCTTTAGAACGATGGAATGGTCGTGAACCTAGTTTACGCCATTATAGAATCTAGGGGTGTCCCGCTCACGTCCTGAGGAAAAAGGAGGGAAAGCTAGAATCGCGAATTGAAGTTTGCATGTTTGTTGGCTATCCTAAAGGTACTCGGGGTCGACTTTTCTATAGTCATTCAAAAAAGAGAGTGTTTACTTCTACAAATGCTAATTTTCTGGAAAATGACTATGTCCAAAACTTTAAACCTCGCAGCAAAGTAGTTTTAGAGGAGATGGTTAAAGAATTGACTCCAACCAATGTTCCATCTCCATCAACGCAAGTTGATGATGAAATTCCCACTCTTCATGTACAACCGACGCAAGTCGATTTAAATGAAGAAAGTACCACTATTCCTGAGCAAACAGTCTCAGAGCCTCGTCGTAGTGGGAGGGTTTCTAGGAACCCAGTTCGCTATGGTTTGGATGGTGAAACCAATATGGTTGTTGGTGACACTAGTGATGATGATCCGTTGTCTTTCAAACAGGCAATGTCAAGCCCTGAAAAGGTACTATGGCTCAAAGCCATGAAACAGGAAATGGAGTCCATGTACTCAAATTCTGTCTGGGATCTTGTGGAAGCACCTAGTGACTTTAGGGCCATTGGGCGCAAGTGGATCTACAAGAAGAAATGAGGTGTTGATGGAAATATCGAGACTTATAAAGCTCGATTAGTGGCAAAGGGTTATACCCAAAGAGAAGGCGTGGACTATGAGGAAACTTTTAGTCCGGTAGCCATGCTCAAATCCATTCGCATCCTCCTATCCACAGCAGCCGCTCTCGACTATGAGATTTGGCAAATGGACGTCAAGACAGCTTTTCTTAATGGAAAGCTTGACGAGGTCATTTATATGGATCAACCAGAAGGATTTAAAGTATCTGGACAAGAAGGAAAAGTTTGTAAGTTAAATAGGTCCATCTATGGACTCAAGCAAGCTTCTCGTTCCTGGAATCTTAGGTTTGATGAAATAATCAAAACCTATGGCTTTGAACAAAATATTGATGAGCCCTGTGTTTACCAACTGAAGGCAAATCAAATAGTGGTATTCCTGGTTCTTTTTGTAGATGATATCTTACTCATTGGAAACAATGTTAAGAAATTATCAGATGTGAAGAATTGGCTGAGCACTCAATTCCAGATGAAGGATTTGGGTGAAGCAAGTTATGTTCTAGGTATACAGATCATCAGGGATAGAAAGAACAAACTTTTAGCTCTATCTCAAGCAACTTACATTGATAAAGTGCTTGAACGTTTCTCAATGACAAATTCCAAGAAAGGGCGTCTACCGTCCCGCCATGGAATTCATCTTTCAAAGAAGCAGTCTCCCCAGACTCCTGAAGAGGAGGATGCAATGAGAAAAGTTCCTTACGCATCTGCAGTTGGAAGTCTGATGTATGCCATGTTGTGTACTAGACCAGATATCTGCGATGCAGTGGGAGTAGTGAGCAGGTATCAGTCAAACCCAGGACCGGAACATTGGATAGCAGTTAAGCATATCCTGAAGTATTTGAGATGGACTAGGGATTATATGTTAGTCTAGAAGGGTGGTGTCTTGAACCCTGTAGGCTACACCGATTCAGATTTTCAGACTGATGTCGATGACAGAAAGTCTACTTCTGGAATGGTGTTTACTCTTAGGGGTGGAGCTATGATTTGGAGAAGCGTAAAGCAGTCTGCAATCTCAGATTCCACCATGGAGGCTGAGTACATAGCTGCGTCAGAAGCAGCTAAGGAAATAGTCTGGCTAAAGAAGTTCTATTCGGATCTTGGTGTTATTCCAGAAATGGATAAACCGCTTGTATTGTTTTGTGATAATACATGAGCGATAGCCAACTCGAAAGAACCTCGAAGTCACAAGAGGAGTAAGCATATAGAAAGGAAGTATCACATTATTCGAGAATATGTGGCCAGGGGAGATGTGAAGATTGCAACTGAAGACAATCTTGCGGTTCCGTTTACAAAGACACTACCAGAAGCTACATTTGATAAGCATATCAAGGAAATGAGATTAGTAGAATTAAGGCATTAGTTTCAATTAGTGCATGTGGGAGTTTGTTGGGGTTTTATGCCCTAATTAAAATTCAAATTATTTGTAATCTCATTTTATTATCAATAAAAGGATAGAAATCATTTTTTGACTTGGTCAATCACTTTGCTCACATGTTTTATTTTCATGATTATTTGTTTAATATGAACTTCTATTAAATCCCGAGCATATAGCTAATCTTATTTATAGTGACGTAATCACAGTGGAATATAAATATGATTATATATTCAAAATAAGTTAGTCCTAAGATTAGTCAGTGCACCGAATTTACACTGACTTGCCAATCTACGATATGATCTACTTACACATTATAGTGTTATGTTCTTTCCAGAACATTAGAAAAGTAGATAAGATCGAGTGTATTCGTTACATCGGACAGGACTCATATTGACAGTTGATAAGATAAGTAAACATACCGTTATTATCTATTCTAGTCATATCATATAGTTGACCATAGGTCAATTCAATCTCAATTCTGAGTGGTTAGTATTTTAACTGATTGTATTATTTGAGTTCTTAGACTTGTTCGTTACCAGCTTACCCTACGGACTAGCCCATACTTACATCTTGGGAACTCGGTAGTATAATTGAGTGGGAGTGTTAATCATAGATATGAACATCTATAGCTTCTGATGAAGAAGTGAAACGATGGTTTCCTTTTAGTTTGGTTCAAGGTGTTAAATGATAGAGATCTCATTTCAGTAATTAAATTAGTTTACTGAAATATCATTTACAAGGAACTAAGTGTTTTAAGGATAAAATACAATGAGGGGTAAAACGGTATTTTAGTCCTCTCTCATTGTAGATCGTCTATAGAGGATTGAGTGACAATTATGGTTGTAACAATGGATAATTAATAGCGTATCTATATTTGTTATAGAGCGTTCTATGAATTCAAGAGTGCAATTCCAAGTCTATAGTGGAGTCACGAGGAATTAATAAGTTAGTAAATTTATTTGTTAGATTTATGATAACTTATTGGAGCTTGATTTCATAGGCCCATGGTCCCCATTGTACATTGTAGGGCTGGGCATGGGTTGGGTTGGGCGGGTTGGGGGTGTTTGAATGAGCCAACCCAATTACATCGGCCTAGAAAATTCTAACCCATTTAAAACATTTTTAATATGTAACCCAACCCTACTAATTACATTAAGGTTTGTGTTGGGTTGGGTTATAACCCATTTAAAAAAATCTATTCAAAATTCAAACAATAATGTAGAAAAGATGATCAAATTAAAATCTAAATGAAGAAAATATGTCTTAGTAGTTTCTACTACTAGTTAGTACTTAACAACTTAAATATTATAGTCATCCAAATTCGAAATACAAGTCTTAAAATCATTACAATCATCCATAAAAGTAAGTAGATAGTTCATAGAAATTTAAATAGAGTAAAAAAAAGCTTGAATCCATCAATGATCAATGGCGATGGGTGCATTGGTCTTCTCCTTTGTTGTCGCTTTGTCCTTAAGTTTGTTGTCTACAATTCAAAAATCAAATTTAAACACTTATTGAAAATAAAAAACAATAAATTAAGAACATTATTATCTAAGAAGTCATTTTGTGTACCTTCTTCAAGAAACTCATAAGCTTGTATATCATCCAAATACTCCCTTGTTTGAATCCCTTCATGACTCCCCTTCAACCAATTTTGAGTGCAAACTAGTGCCTCTACCATTTTTGGGCTCAAAGAACTCCTAAATGAGTCTAAAATACGTCCACTAGTACTAAAGGCAGATTCAGAAGCCAGAGTAGACACAGGTATAGCAAGAACATCTTTAGCAATCATAGACAGAATCTTAAACCTTTGAGAATTATCCTTCCACCAAAGTAGGATATCAAATGAGGAAGTCATTGGATTGATAGTTTCTTCAGCCAAGTACTTATCAACATCATTCATTTTGTTAGTCACAAACATCTGTTGTTGTTGCAAATAATTTTCCAATAATCTCCTCCTAATAGTTTCTTTGACACCACCCTTTGGTGGTGAGTCACTTTTACTTACCTAAATATATAAACAAAAAGAAACACAAAGTTAGGGTTAGAATACAATAACATATATAAACAAATCATAATAAATAAAAAACCAACAACTAACCTTGTCACCATCGCTCTCACCCTGAACATTATAAGAATTGTACAGTCGTTGAAGGATTTGTTCCACCTTGACAACAATCTTGGCAACAGTTTCAGCATCATAAACAGTCTCAAAACAATACTTCAAATACTTCAACTTGTATCTTGGATTAAGCACAACAGCCAAAAACAACATGGGATTGATGTTCTCTGCACTGCCCCAATATTTGTCATATTTCCTTTTCATACTAGCAGCCATGGTGGATAACAAAGGATCACTACTACTAGCCAAGTCACTCAATTGTGTATGAATCTCACAAATCTCATGATAGAAATTGTTGGATGTTACATGCAATGTGCCACTAAACTTTAAAGTAACTTCATAAAAAGTTGAGAGAAATTTGACAAATATAGTAGCACTCTCCCAATCACTAGAAGTTGGCGGCCCAACCCTCTTCTTCCCATGTTCATTTTCCATGAAGAAACTCACAAATTTGTCATCTTCCTCCTCATATCTTGCAAAAGCTTTTTCAAATTTAAGTGCCACATCTAACATCATGAAAGTGGAGTTCCACCTTGTAGGCACATCTAAAACCAATCCCCCCTTGTAATCAATTCTTTCCCTATCCACACAAGCCTTGAATTTTAGCAACCTTGCAGGAGATGACCGAATGTATCTTACACAATTGCGAATGGCAGCGATTGAATCATGCATGTCTTTCAACCCCTCATTCCCAATTAGATTGACTATGTGCACACCACACCTTACCTGCATGAACTCTCCGTCAAGAACATATCCATTCCATGCATTCACCCTCCTCTTGACGAAACCAACAGCCACATCATTAGCTGATGCATTATCAACAGTCACAGCAAAAACCTTTTCTATTCCCCATCCCAGCAAACAAGTCTCAATCCCCTTTCCGATTGTCTCTCCTTTGTGATTGGAAATTTGACAAAAATTTATAATTCTTTTTTGCAAATTCCAATCACTGTCAACATAATGTGCAGTGAGACACATATAAGCTATTTGGGTGGAAGAGGTCCAATAATCAGTGGTTAAGCATACCCTTTGCCCAGCTCTAGTTAACTCTTCCTTTAATTTAACCCTCTCATCACAAAAATATTGATATATATCCCTAGTCACAGTCCTTCTACTAGGGATAACAAATTTTGGTTGCAAATCCTGAACAAACTCTTTCAAGCCTTCACCCTCTACAACACTAAAGGCTTGCTCATCCTTGATCACAAACTTAGCTAAGGCTTTCCGACATCTCTCCTTATTAAAGGTCACAGCCAACAAATTTCCCCCACCATCATTACCACTTTGAAAGCTAAGCAATTTTTGTTTTTTATCAGCCACCCTATAAGGATACTTCTTACATTGATTGTTCAAATGTACCCACAAACTACTTGTTCCAACTCTCCTACTATCACAAGCATAGTCTTTCCCACAATAGTTACAAGTGCAACTAGGATCGTTTGGATTCCCATCCTTCACTTTTGTAAAGTGATCCCAAACTGTAGAGTTCCTAGTAGGCTTTTTCCTAGTTGTGGGTGGTTCACCATCGACTTCTTTTTTGGGTGACTTAAGATCAATATGAGTAGTGTTTAGAGTGGGTTTTGGGGTAGTGTCTACGACATCATGCACTTCACCTAGTTGGGTGGAAGTTGGGCTAAGAAACTTGTCCATCACTCCTACATTACACATAGTAAAAACAATTACTTATTTCATCACTAATTTATTTAAGCAAGTATCAAAATATTTCAGCACTTGTATAAGTTGTATTGTATGATGTTGAGCAAATATCATAATATTTAACACTTATTTCAACACTTAACCAATCTCTATATATGATCTCTATTTAATTATATGAGTTTGAAATTTAATTAACTTATTATGATTGGCACTTTAGAATTTAATTAAAGAGATCTCATGAGATTAATGTGTCATTTTTACTTTGTTACACGATTCAAAATTTTTACAATAATAATTGAGCTAATAGTGACATAATATATGTATATACATTAGTCTTTATATAAAATATACATTTTTAGTCACTAATAAATGTCACATCCAACAGACAAATTTAAATTTCACTACTCATATTAGTGGTGGAAACAACTAGTCTATAGCTATATATTTCTTATTATTTGTACTATAAATTTAAGTGGAAATATATATAGCTGATATTGGTGGTGCAACCAAAAAACAAACACTGAAAATTTATATGTTGATAAAAGTAAAAATGTCTCAATATATATGTCCTTCTCAATCATTGATTCAAAGCAAAAAGAAACCAATACTATTACTATACACGTTTATATTACTAAGGCCCATACACTGAGATATTAATATTCAAAAAGAAATAAAATGTCTATATATATACAGATAAACGATAGTCACACATTTAACAGTTAGTTTATATATATATATACTTATAATACATTAGTTTATATATATACTTATATTACAGATAATATACATATATTACAGATAACAGTTAGTTTATATATATACTTATATTACAGATAATACATATACATATACAGAATATACATATATATATTCAGATAATATATTACATTATATATAATATATATATACCTGGAGAGAGCTGGAGCTAGAGCTTCGTGCCGCCGACGCCGAGGAGCTTCACCGTGTCACCTTCACCGACGACGACAACGTGAGCTCTCTTGCTGGACTGGAGAACCAGTGGACCGGCGACGTGACATAATGACATTTAATAGTTAGTTTAAATATATACTTATAATACATTAGTTTATATATATACTTATATTACATATACATATACATAATATACATATATATATTCAGATAATATATTACATTATATATATAATATATATATATACCTGGAGAGAGCTGGGGCCGATCGATGACGATGTGAGCTCGCCTGCTGGACTGGAGAACCAGTGGACCGGCGACATGAGCTTCATCTGCTGGTGGAGCTTTGCCGAGGAGTGGACCAAAGTGTGAACTCTGGTCTGAACTGGAGTGCTGTGCTGGTGGTGCAGCCGAAGAGAAGAGAAGGCAAGGGAGGCAGGGGTGTCTAATGTGTTTATCTTTTATATGTATTATATGTAGGGTTTACGGTAGGTGGTCGGGCTGGGTTGGGTAGAATGGGTTAGGATTGTATTGGGCCGTGGTCGGCCCAATTAAATTCGGGCTGTTGCATAATTGACCGAGTGAGATTCGGCCAACAATTGTTGGGTTGGGTCGGCCCATTTTCGGGTTGGGTTGGCCGGGTTGGCCGGCCCAATCTCAAAAATGCCCAGCCCTAGTACCTTGGATAAAATCATCTAGATAGTCTCAATTAATTGATTTAATCATCAATTAGAATTATCAAAGTTGACCAGGTCAATTTTGGATAGTTTCACAGAGTTGTGTAATTTTGAGAAGAAAAGAGAATTTATGGCAGATTTATTAATTAAGATAAATTGGTATCTAAATTAATAAATAAATTTAAATCAATGTTCAAATTATAAATAATTAATTTGATAAAGGATTTAAATAATTATTTAATTAATTAAATCAATAGAAAATAATACATGCCTTGATTTTAAGTCCAATGAGCTTATAATCAAAAGGGAAATTTCACGGGCCTATAGCCCATGATAATTTCGACCTAGGGCTTCAAAATGGCTATTATTTTATTGATTTTTTAATTAAATTAAATGGCCTAATTGAGTCTATAAAAGGAGTGCTTAGAGAGAAGTCAAAAGAGAAGTTTGATAAGTCACAAGTCAAATTTTCTGATAGTTTTAGATTCTCTCTAAACACAAGTCCTTTTCTAAGCCTCTTTGTTATTTTCTCTTCTTTTCTCTATATCTATCTCATGTGTTGAGAATTGCCCACACTAGTCTAGGTGGTTCTAAGGATACATTGGAAGATTGTGAAGAAAATAGAAGATCGGTTCAGTTTCTTGATAATACTCTGCGACAGAAAGGATACAAGAGTTAGAGAAACTGAAGGAAGGACTCTTAATTCCATTGCGTATACTATAAGTATTCTATTATTTGTTTCTCTTTGAATTCAATTTTAGAAACATGTTTTAGGCTATCTCGTATTAATTTGTTTAATATTAGATATACATGAAAATAAATAAAGATCTTGTATAAGCTAATCCAACAATTATCACATACGGAGTCACTCCGGTTGTCAACTGATCACCATCGTTATAGGAACCAATCAAGGGACTGTTGTAACGCCCTACTTCCTTAGAGCCGTTACTAAGTGAGTTTAAAACGTACAATTAACTCGCTAATTGAGGTTTTAAGTTAAAAGTGTATCTAAACTGTAATAAAAGTCATGTAATTTGAAAATGCAGTCATTCACTTAAAATTATAAAGCGTTATACATTTGGGATCCCAAAAACTGTTTAGAAATATTTACAACTCAAAATATGTTTAAAGTCGACTAAACGACAAAATTCAGACTCATACAAAACATCTCCCAAAAATACCCCTGGCTATGGCAGCCAGGCATGCCGAACATGTACACGCCGCTTCACGCTCTCCATACTCATGGTTGATCGACCTTTCCCTTGCCCTTACCTGCATCATAGAGCACCCGTGAGCCGAAGCCCAGCAAGAAAACTCCACACAAGCAATCAACATATGCATATCTATTAATCAGTATATAATAAAGCCGCCAACAGGCTAAACACATAACGACCATGCCGTCCCAGGCGCTTTACCAGGCCCTGGGTTTGAGGTCTACACCGTGAGGATATCCCAGGTATCCAATAGGGGTCTCACCTTGGCAACTTGCACTCTGCGTGCTTAACGCTGCTCCCGGCCCCTTGCCATACTCGGCCTTGCCGTTCTCGGCCTTCACCGTTCCCTGTCCTTGCTGTTCTCGGCCTTCGCCGTTCCCGGCCTTCGCTGTTCCCGGCCTTCGCCTTTCCCGGCCTTCGCCTTTCCTGGCCTTCGCCGTTCCCGGCCCTTGCCGTACATTTACAGATATGCAACACATAGCATAAACTTAACAAATACTTAAACAAATACAAACATAATTAATAGGGCTACGCCCTGCAACACAATCACATAGGGTCGTGCCTTGCAATACAAACTATAGGGCCATGCCCTGCTCTACGAGAACAACCGTTTTCTTACCTGTGTCCCCAGTTTTTCGAGCACCGATTTCCCGAGCACAGTCCTCTAGTCTGAGCCTCGCTGAAAACCTAGTCACATCGTATCAACAACATCCATCCATCAAATTATAATCCATTAAATAACTTTAGGATATAATTCTAGTCTCCGAGACCTTGAATTCTATCAATCTGGGTGATGAAATCCATCCTGAGCCTTAATTATTGGGTTCCTGAGCCAAAATCCCACAAATGGCCAACATTTTAAACTAGGGCTGTGACATGCCTCAGAATAGAGGCAACATCCCTCCCTACTGGGAGGCGCAGGCCGCGGCATGCCCTTCCTAGGGTCGCGACGCGCCTCAAGAACAGAGGCCTCCCCAGGCCTTCACGCACACGCAGGCCGCAACATGCCCAGCCTTGGGCCGCGGCTCGACCCCCAAACCCAGAAAACCTCCATGCAATCCACGAGCTAACCTCCCTAAATTTTATCATTTTCGAGCCTAAATCCTAGAAATCTGCCTAGGACTCAATTCCAAACCACATAACCAGTTTATTCACCCAAAAACTCCAAGAACAAATCTCCAAAAAACACTTCAATTCCAGCACTTAAGTTCTAACTCCCAAACTCTAAAAAAAAAACAGAGAAAAACAAGCAGAAGTTAAACTTAGATCCTTACCTTTGAATTAGTTTTGGCCTATGCTTGACTCTAGTTCACTCCTCCCCAAGCTTAGCAACCATAAAGCTTGAATTCTTATGCTTAATTTCCTTCTAAGATCTTCAACCACCAAAGAGAGAGATAGAGAGAGAGAACCGGTTTTGCAAGAGGTGAACAGCTGAGAAACTTCTATCTTTTACTTTTGTTCCAGTGGTTTCTCAAGGTTCTAAGTGTATACCCATTAGCCAAAAAGACCAAACTGCCCATAAGCCTATCCTCAACCCTTTAATGTCCTAAGGGAATTTTGGTCATTTTCCAAATCCTGCTAAGTCTTCGAATATTCCTATAAATCCCCGTTTAATCCCAACATATCTCAATAATTACTAAATTACTACCCGTTGCTCAATAATTCCCGAACACATATAATATTCCCAAAATACCCCTAGACTCCTCCTAAGCCGGGTATTTGACCCCGTTGTGACTTTCTAGCTAAACCGCTCCCTAGGATTGTCTCGAATCGTGCATCACAAATATATCACCACCAACACGTGGTAAAGATCACAATATTCACAAGTATTATATTTATGCCCTTAACGGGCTAAAATTACAACCATGCCCCTAACAACCAAATGGGGCCCACATGCATATTTAATTCACCTAAACATGCATTTCTAATCACATATTCATCAAATTCACACATTAATATAATAAATCACTTATTTACCTCCAGGCATGCTAATCAAGGCCCTAATCCTTATTAGCAAATTTGGGACGCTACAACTGTACTTACTCCAGGGTCACTAAAGACCTAATTCATATGCCAAAGGCATATTATTTAACATCTGAGTTGTCCTCTCAGATTGTCTATCAGTCCGAGGATAATATGTAATATCAAATCGCAGTCTTGCACCCATTGCCCTCTGGAAGCCTTTCCACAACTTAAAAACAAATGTGGGATATCGATTCAACACTATAGATTTTGGTGCCCTATGGAGATACACCCTCTCCCTTCAAATATAACTTAACATAATGTTATGAATTATAACTCGTTCGCACATGAAGAAAGTGTGCTTCCCTAGTATATCGAGTCACACCCGCTCAAACTCTCTTACCCACAATCCTAGGAAATCTATCCATTAGGTCCATAATTATATACATTCATGTTTATATTAAAATGCTCAAAGGTCATAATAACCGCGCTGGCCACTAGTATTCAGCTCTCACTTGATGAAAGGTTAGGTGGTTAGCCACCAATATGCATATTTCAAATCTTACACATTCATGGTTCCTACATGTAGCGAGCATGGAGTGGTACAAGATTCATCCATAATCTTTCTCTTGATGCCAGCATCCATCAGAACATATATCTGATCTTCATATCCTAAAAAATCCATGTCAAAATAGTAGAGTCCTTAACCACTTCTACTACGATTCTCTTTCTATGTTTCACCATACACTTGCCCTGGACCTTTCCCAACCTAAGGCATCAGCCACCATGTTAGTTTCTCCTGGGTAATGAAGGATTTCACCGTCAATCCTTCACCAATTATCACCAACATCTTTATCTCATCTTCGAACCCCTATGGGTAACCAAATACTCTAAATTGTTATATCAATGTATGTCTCACACTTCTCCTCAAAGAGTATCATTTCCATACCTTACATGCAAATATCATTATTGTTAATTCAAAGTCACGTGTAGAATGTTTTTGTTCTTATTCCCTTAACTACCAAAAACCATAAGTAATCACCTTCCCAGCCAACATATGGAGATATCCTAGTCCATGTCACGTCGCACCTTGAATCACTCCAAACTTCTCGTTTCTCAACAACCAAACTGTATCCACTACACAGTTGTATATATCACTTCACTACATGTTTGTACCGATACCATGGTGAAATGATCAACCACTATTTCAACTCTTAGAAGCCTGGTTCGCATCTACCAATCCAGACAAACTTCAGACTCTCACTTGTTAATTCAATCAAGGGTATTGCAATCTTCAAAGATCTTCAACCAACCCCTAATAATATCCTGCTAGTTCCGAGAAGCTTAACCTCTGAAACGTTCCTTGGACAATCTTTTACTACTTCTATTTTAACTAGAACAAGCATAATTCCATCATTCCCAAAATGTTACCCAAAACATCACCCAAAGAAGTCAGAATTCATTCTTCTTGAACCTTGCTTGCAATTTATGTTTCCTTAGCCTCTATACTACCAAACGGAGACGCTACTCGTGTTCTGTCTCTGATTAGGAGTAGGCCAATACATTACCGATAAGTTTAAACACGAATTGTCCCAATAATCCTTGAACTCATTATTCATCAAGTCCACATAGGTTGCTGGAGCATTGGTCAGTTCAAAAGCCTTCACTGAAAATCCACAATGTCCATACTTAGTGCAGGAGGTGGTTCTTGAAATGTCTTTTCTTATGATCCTTAGCTGGTAATAACTAGATCAAAGATCAATCCTTACAAATACTATCTTGCCTTGCAATAGATTACACAAGTTGTCAATTCTTGGCAGTGGATACTTATTCTTGATAATCACCTTCTTCAAATTTCCATATTCAGTACGTATCATCACTGACTTTCCCTTCTTCTTAACAAATAGTATTGGCGCACCCTGTGGTGAGAAACTCGGTCTATTCAACCCCAAGTCGAGCAGTTCCTCCAATTGAACCCTTAATCCTTTCCCTCAACTATTTTCATTCCATACGGTGCCTTGAACACCGGTTCTATCCCTAATGTCATCTCAGTAACAAGCTCCATCTCCCAATGGAATGGAAATTTCGGTAGACTTTCTAATCCAACGGGTACATCCTTTGTAGCATCCACTACACTAGCTAAGAACTCTATGCATCCTCCTTGAGATAGGTATCTAACCTTTAATATCAAAAGCATTGGACTGCAAGGCCCTTTCACAGCACCCATGAACACAAATGAGTCATTCAAACTTAAAAGTCACCATTTTCCTCTCATAGTCTATGGTGGTTCCCACTTGTCCAGCCAATCCATTCCCAATAACATGTCAAACTCTTTTATTAATATTCCATCAAGTCCGCAAACTACTCCCTACTAATTACCTTTACTGGAAAAGGTCTAATTCTGCCTTCTAAAGGTTGTTGATTTCCAATAGGCAATAATATCCCAACTTCCACAACATATATATCACGAGGTCTTCACAATATATCAATAACCTTATGTTGACCTAGAATTTGGTGAACTGACACGGAGTCAGAATATGCTTGATGTGAATGAATGTGTTGAAAAGAACGTAATGACAAAAAGTAATAAGAACACGATATTTTATAGTGGTTCGGCCCCAGGATCTGGTAATGACCTACGTCCACTTAGATTGTTATTGATATAAGAATCAAAGGAGTGATCAAAGAACAAGGGTTCAATGAGTTTCACTAACCTCTGAAGAACAATATAATATTCCAAGGAGAATTACTCTAGTCTCAGATAATTCAAAAGCCAAAAGTCCCTTCCCTGAGCTATATTTCTCTATTTATAGGCTCAGGGGGAATTACACGAGATTGTTACAGATATTCTCTCCTGAATAATCGGACACTCAGGAGATTGTGTGAGTTAATTTTGGGATTTACAAAGATCTTTGTTGTAACATTATGTTGTATGTGGAACCATCGACCAGACTGGTCGCAGGAAAGACTGGGCCGCCTCTTGCTTATAATGTACCTTCTGGTCGATACACTAGCAGAGCTTCTCCAGGTGTCAGCCACGTGTCCAGGGATCACTTGCCACGTCATCAATGCCAATTTTTCGGATAACATTTGCCCCCCAAGTTTATTTATTACGAGCAATAAATAAACTTTTGAGTGAACGACTCTTCGGTAACCCCACCATACGTGTCAGAACCCTTCGTGTGTTCTTGGAAAAAGCAACCTACTCCTGTCTAATCACGACTTTTCGGTTCCCCAGTAATAATTCGACGGCTATTCCGCTTCCCCATACTTCGAAAAAAAAGAAACTGATGATTACACCTTTTTAATGCCACAGACAAACTTATATAACATCTCTGAAGTTCTCTGTTTCTTTTTACGCACGCCATTACTCATTCCAGAAACCCTAAAACCAGAGCTTTCGTCTTCTCTCAGAGAACGTTCTTCTGCACTCTCAAGATTCAATCCGAGAGCACCTCGACTTCCAAAGACTCTTTACCATTCTCCACGATCTTCTTTCTAGTAAGTCTTCGAATCTTTATGTTTTGTATTTTCGTAATGCATGCTTCTGTATGTCGACTGTTTGAGTTCATCTTCTTCTGGTTTGAGATGCTTGTCAATAGAATGTCTTGTAGGTGAAAAAGGTTACGAGTTAGTTTAATAGTTGGGATCATACTTTTAGGACTTAAAATCGAAGTAAAAATTCGATCTTTAGGCTAGTTGAAAAATAGGTTTTTCCTGCCCTAAGGGGAGTTGAAAAAGCTTTTTTGAAAAGCTTTTTACTTTCACCCTTTGATCCGTTTCTCAAACTGTTCGTGTGGAAAAATTTAGCTTTTTGTTAGAATGTTGCTGTATAAAAGCTTGACTTTTATACTCGATCAGCGTTATTCTAAAAAGCCTTTAAAAATTCTCTATCCTCACCTCCCCCCATTCTTTTGTTTGCAGACTTTGATGCCAGATTTGTGGGGAGGTGAACGGCCCATCGACGACGATCTTCTCGCCCAGCTGCTCAAAGGCGAAGAACGACCGACCGACCGAATTCACGAGATTCCCTTTTCACGATCTTCCTCCAGACCTCGTCCTTCTCCTCCTCAAATGGCTCGTTCCAAATCTTTAGGCAAGAAAAGACCTGAATCCGACGATAGTCCAAACCCTCCTGCCCATCCTGATTCACAGGCTAGGGTTCCTTCGACCAGTGGCCGAAACAATCTTGCTCCTAACCCTAACATCCAAACTAGAGCCCGCCCTCGCCATCAGAATCTGCCTGATGTCGAGTGGTATTTCTCCCCGACCAGCCTGGTGACTCCCAGGATGCTTGCCAACTATCTCAGGAAGTATCCTCTCACAGGGGTCAACCTCAAAATTCCTTCTGCAGACCAAAGGGCTAACCTCCCCGGAGGTGTATACAGTGCTTGGTCTCGGTATCACACAGAGGCGGGGGCTAGCCTCCCTCTACATCCTTTTTATCAGGGGGTGGCCAATTATTTCGATGTCGCCCCCTTCCAAATTACTCCAAATGGATATAGAATGCTGGCCGCACTCTATATCTTGTACAAACTTAAAAAGTGGCCAGAACCTACCCCCCATGAGGTCAATTATCTCTTCGACCTCAAGTCCAACCCTCAACAGTATGGGACGGGTTTCTTTCATCTTTGTCACCAGGAAACCAACCGGACCTTCCTGACTGACACCACGCACATATCCAACGTGGGGCAGTACAGCAAGGAGTACTTCCTTATGCCGGACATGACCAGCAACAACCTGGCCTTCGCTCGAGGAGGTAAGTGCTGTTTTACTGGTCGATACTTTTCAATCAGCGAAATTTCCTTCATCTTTCTTAAAGTATACTTTGTCTTTCAGGCCCATGGTTACGTCCGACCCCAACACCAGACATGGTGTTGAGGTCCAATGCATTGGCCAGGATGACAAACGCAGAAAAAAGCGTCAAGTCCTTGGTTACTGATGAAAACCTGAGGCTGTCTGGCCTCCTGGCTCCTCGCCATGAAACAAGAGGACCCATGGTAGCCGATGCCACTGCCGAGGGGGTTCCCGGGCAGCAACCTCCTGCGTCCGCTCCTCGAAGGAGGCCAACGGGGGTTACAATCAGGGAGCCCACAGGCAATCCTTCCGCAGAAAGGCCTTCTGCTCCCCAAGGCAAGGGGAAACAAAAGGCAAAAGAGCCGATTGTGGACTTGGGGGAATCCTCTGATGAGAACGGTAAAGTTATTTTGCTTTTAAATAGCTTGCCCATTCCCTGTCACATGTTTGACGGGGAGGGAAACTTTACATATACTCCAAATCTAGGGCTAGACTTCTTCGTGCCAGATAGTGAGTGTATGACTAATAGAGTCAATAGTGTAGTGACCAGTAGTTGTAGCTCGGGTATAAACTTTGTGACCTCTTTTCTGTTTGATAAAGAGATTTTATCTGCCTTTATCTTACCCTTTGCATGTGTTTACTTGTATGCAGATATGGCTACTCCCAACATTTTTGACTTATACCAGGCTGAGGAGGAAGTAGAAGTTCCTCTGGTTCGGCGGAAGTCGTCAAGGAGACACAATGGCGAAACAAGCCAGGGACTTGCCAAAAAGAGTCGAATAGAAGATCCTTCCAAGGACGTGCCAACTGGGCAAACTTCTGCTCAGCCTTCGGCTCCTACTGAAAAAGGAAACTCCGCCTGCGATGACGACCCCTCAACCTGCAGCTACCAAGGAACCGACCCAGCGGGACGAAGCTCTCGGGCTCGAGCCGTGCTCTGCGAGTGGCCAAGGACCGCCTTGCACACATCGTGAAGTACGATCGTAGTAAGGATGCGATGGCTGAGGTAGATAAAATGGGGGTCGACCAGATTCTGAACAGGGCCCTTAATGAAATGGCCAGCGTAAGTGCTTCTTATTTCTTTGGCCTTAATATTTTATTCTTTGCAACAGGTTCTAACTTTTATCTTTGTCCACAGGCCTTGCTGACCGCAACTGCTGCTCGTTCCCGTGCCCAAGCTACCATCGACCAGGCTCAGGCACAAGCCATCGAGAGGTACCAGGTGAAAGCAGCCGAGGACCTTTCGGCTACAGAGGCCAGGCATGTGAAGGAGTTGGAGGCGGTCGTTCAGCAGAGGGATGCTGCGGTGACAAAGCTATCGGAGGTTGAAGCTTCAAAGGCAGCTATAATAAAGCAGAGAGAGGAGTATCAGGAGGCCAGCCGAGTCCAATATCGCGAATGCAAGAGACTGGGCGAGGAGCTCAAGTCCAAGGATGAGGCCATCACTACTCTTGAGAGCCAAGTAGAGAAACTGAAGCTTGACAACTCCAAGAATCTGGAAAGGTATAAAAATGCGACGCTCCGGTGTTTTTACAACTTCTGGAAAAACAACCAGGGCGCCAACTTCGGTTATCTTTCAGAAGATGTTAGGAATGCTGAGCTGGCCCGCTGCACTGCTCAACTGGCTGAAGAGGAGGCAAGAGCAAGGATCCCTGCTTCCCCAAGCATCGCTGGCGTAGAGGAAGAAGGAGCCGTTGAGGACGCGACCAATCAGAATGCTGATAAAGACCCTCCTGCTCCCAATGCCTCTTGAGCTTTTTTATTATTTTTTCTTTCTTTTGATTACATGATCCATGGGTCGTGATGTAAAGACAATATCTTTTTTGATTTTGTTGCATGGGCAGCAAACTTTTCCTTTTATTTGAACAGTTACATCCAAGCAGTGATGCTTGCGGTGTAAAAGATTGCTTTATAATGTTATAATATTTTCATCTACTATAACATCTGTCCGCATGACCGAACTTAGCATAGTACTTTGGCTTGATTTAACAAAATATAAATTTTGAAAAATACTCTAAGTACCTTAGCATGCTTTCACTCATTTTGTTCATGTGTTTACATACCTCATGGTACGCTTTGCTATCGATGTGCCTTATATGCCCCCCAAGTGATCGAGGAGCTTTAGGTCCTTGGTCACTTGCCTTGACCATGACCTGTTCGAACATTTCTGCTCGGGTGAAAGAGTAATACTTGTAATACAGCAAAACAACACACGTAATGAACAAATACTTGTAAATATAAATTTACAAAGGTTGGCAAGAATGACTGGCTGCGCACAGTCCCTTATAATCTCGTATTAAAAATGGACTAAACATGTCTTTACGAGTGATTATAAAATAGAATCTTACATATACGAGCGATTAGCCATACAGCGTGGCTAACCCTCTTTGATAAACTTATAAAAATAAAAATTTAATACAAACCAGTCCTTTAAAAATGACTGTTTACTGATAGTACTTGCGCAGGTGTTCTCCATTCCAATAACGTGGAACGAGATCTCCGTTTAGGCGTGCAAGTTTGTAGGTGCCCGGATGAAGGACTTCTTCAATCTGGTAAGGTCCTTCTCAATTAGGTCCGAGTACTCCAGCAGTGGGGTCGCGGGTATTTAAGAAAACTCGTCATAGTACCAAGTCACCGACGTTGAATTTTCTTTCTTTAACTTTGGAGTTAAAGTACCGGGCAACTCGTTGCTGGTACGCAGCAACTCGGAGTTGGGCCTTCTCCCGTATTTCGTCAATTGAGTCTAGGGACTCCATCATCAGTTGGCTGTTCTGGTCCTAATCGTATGTTAGGCGTCGATGTGAGGGGGGATCTAATTTGACAGGTAACATAGCCTCATATCCGTAAGCTAAGGAGAATGGGGTATGACCTGTCACTGTTTGGTGAGACATTCTATACGACCAAAGGACTTCAGGCAGCTGCTCTGGCCATGCCCCTTTAGCATCTTCAAGCCTCTTCTTCAGGGTATCTTTAAGAGTTTTATTCACGGCTTCGACTTGCCCGTTTGCTTGGGGATGCGTAACTGAAGAAAAGCTTTTAATAATTCCATGCCTTTCGCAGAAGTCGGTGAATAAATCACTGTCAAATTGGGTTCCGTTGTCTTAAACGATCTTTCGGGGTAAACCATACTGGCAAATAATGTTCTTGATGACAAAGTCAAGAACTTTCTTGGTCGTGATGGTAGCGAGTGGTTCAGCTTCGGCCCATTTGGTGAAGTAATCAACTGCCACGACTGCGTACTTTACTCCTCCTTTCCCCGTAGGTAGGGATCCAATCAAATCTATCCCCCAGACCGCAAAAGGCCACGGGCTTTACATCTGTTTCAATTCGTTTGGAGCTGCTCGTGGAATCTTGGAAAACCTTTGACATTTATCGCATCTTCGTACAAACTCCATCGATTCTTCGTTCATAGTCGGCCAGAAGTAGCCTTGCCTCAGAATCTTCTTTGCCAAACTTTGCCCCCCAGCGTGATCCCCGCAGAAGCCTTCATGCACCTCTTTCATGAGTTCCTTAGCTTTTTCTGGTGTAATGCATCTGAGTAGTGGCATTGAATATCCTCTTCGGTACATAACACCATCGACCAGTATGTATCTAGCGGCTCACCTTTGCAGAGTTCTGGCTTTGTTTCTATCTGCTGGTAGCACACCGTTCGTCAGATACTCCAAGTAAGGTGCCATCCATGTATCCTTCATTCGAATCTCCATATTGGTCTCAACCGCTTTTATGCTTGGCTTACTCAGTCTTTCCACTGGCACAATGTTCAAAGTGTCAGCATCCTTCGCGCTCGCGAGTTTGGCTAAGGCGTCTGCGTTTGAATTCTGATCTCGCCGGATTTGCTGGAGGGTGTACTCCGTGAACTGGGCTAGCAGGTATTTTGTTTTATTCAAGTAGGCCATCATTTTTAAGCCTCGCGCTTGATATTCTCCTAGAACTTGGTTCACCACCAGCTGGGAATCACTGTAAATATCAAGCGTCTTTATGCTCATGTCTTTCGCCATTCTCAATCCAGCGAGGAGTGCTTCGTATTCGACTTCATTATTTGATGCGGTGAAGTCGAACCTAATGGCGCAGTGAAATCGATGCCCTTCCGGCGTTATCAATATCACTCCCGCCCCTGCGTGGGATTCGTTGGACGACCCATCTGTGAATAACTTCCACGAAGGAGCTTTCTCTTGAGGCTCAGGCGCACTAGGCGATTCGCACTGCGCGCTGTCTGGGAGTTCTGTGAACTCTGCAAGAAGATCGGCCAAGACTTGTCCCTTTAGTGCTGCTCGCGGTGAATAAGTTATATCGAACTGCCCTAGTTCGACTGCCCATTTTAATAATCGCCCAGCCGCCTCTGGTTTTTGGAGGACTTGCCGAAGGGGCTGGTCAGTTAAAACTGTGATAGGGTGGGCTTGGAAGTAAGGGCGCAACTTCCTAGAGGCCAGGATCAAGCAATATGCTAACCTCTCGATTGGTGGATATCTCAATTCTGCCCCAATCAGTCTCTTGGTAACATAGTAGACTGCATTTTGTACGCCTTCTTCTTCTCGCACTAGCACCGCGCTAGCAGCAACTTCAGTAATTGCCAGGTAAATAAACAAAGTTTCTCCTTCGATTGGCTTTGATAAGATGGGAGGCTGTGCCATATGAGCTTTCAAGGCCTGGAATGCCTGCTCGCAGTCTCCTGTCCATTCAAACTTCTTATTTCCCCTAAGTAGATTGAAGAAAGGGACGCACTTGTCTGTTGACTTCGAAATAAATCTACTTAGGGCTGCGATTCTCCCGGTTAAACTTTGTACATCTTTGATCCTTTCTGGCGATTTCATGTCGATCAGGGCTTTTATCTTGTCGGGGTTGGCCTTGATTCCTCTTGAATTTACAATGAACCCCAAAAACTTCCCTGATCCAACTCCGAAGGAACATTTGAGGGGATTTAAATTCATCTGGTATTTGTTCAATACATCAAAGCACTCTTGTAAATCCCTTACATGCCCTCCTTCCTTTTTAGACTTTACCAGCATGTCGTCCACGTATACCTCCATGTTTACTCCGATCAGCTCCTTAAACATGTGGTTGACTAGCCGTTGGTAAGTCGCTCCTGCGTTTTTCAGTCCCAAGGGCATTACTTTGTAACAGTATAAGCCCGTATCGGTCCGAAAGCTGGTGTGATCCTCGTCGGGGGGATGCATGCTAATTTGATTGTAGCCTGAATAAGCATCCATGAACGAGAGGATCTCGTGTCCTGTAGTAGCATCGACCAGCTGGTCGATTCTTGGGAGTGGGAAGCAGTCCTTTGGGCAGGCATTATTGAGGTCTATGAAATCCATGCAGGTTCGCCATTTGCCGTTAGGCTTGGGAACCAGCACTGGATTGGAGACCCATGATGGATAAAATGCCACCCTGATGAACCCATTCTCCTTTAATCTTTCAACTTCTTCCTTTAAGGCTCTCGATCTATCCTTATCGAGCAGCCTTCTCTTTTGTTGCACGGGTGGAAAAGTCTTGTCTATATTCAGGACATGGCTGATAACTGCAGGGTCTATCCCAGCCATGTCTTTGTGCGACCAGGCAAAAACCTTCTGGTTCTTCCGCAAAAATTCCACCAGTGCGTGCTTCGTGGTGGGCTCTAGGTTTTTCCCGACCTTTACAACTCTGGTCGGGTCTTTTTTGTCGAGTTGGACCTCTTCCAGGTCCTCGACGGGTCCAACGTTTTCTTCAAAATCCCCAAAGCGAGGATCTAAGTCTCTATCCTCACTTTGGGCAGCTCCCTATTTGGTGACTTCATCACCGGATTGGGCTTGTGTATCAACTGCAATCTGCAACCTATCTGAGGTAGTGCCCTTTGGTGTTCCCTTTCTCGCCTTTGTGATCGAGGCGTTATAGCACTCCCTGGCTTCCCTCTAGTTCCCCAACACGCGTCCTACCCCTGCGTCCGTCGGGAACTTCATGGCTAAGTGCCACATAGAGATGATGGCCCGTAGATCAACCAGTATAGGCCTCCCAATGACGGCATTGTACGCCGAAGGACAATCGACTACCACAAAAGTAGCGAGTAATGTCCTGGTAGCAGGCGCTGTACCTGTCTTCACTGGTAGTCTGATCAATCCAGCGGGGGCGAGTCCTTCTCCAGAGAAGCCGTATATCGTTTGGTTGCAGGGCTCCAGGTCCTTAACGGATAGCTTCATGCGTTCCAGCGAAGACTTATACAGGATATTCACTGAACTTCCAGTATCGACCAACACTCTTTTTACCATCATGTTGGCCATCTGGATATCCACGACTAGCGGATTGGAATGTGAGAACCGGACATGGTGGGCGTCGTTGTCAGAGAAGGTTATTTCGTCCTCTTCTGACCGAGCCTTTTTTGGCGCGTGGTCCTCCACAGTCATCATTTCGATGTCCTGGTCATGGCGTAGGGTCCGAGCATATCGTTCCCTGGCCTTTCCGTTATTTCCCGCGAGGTGCGGGCCTCCACAAATGGTCAATAATGTGCCAGTCACGAGGGCGGGCTGTAAGGGTGGCGAGCGTTGGCGCGTGGGCGCCTGCTCGTTGCTACCCGGAGCTTCTCGTTGGGAATTTCCCGAGGCCCGTACGTACCTTCTCAAGTGTCCTTGTCTAATAAGGAACTCAATTTCATCTTTCAGCTGGTTGCATTTGTTGGTGTCATGCCCATAGTCGTTATGATAACGACAGAACTTGGTAGTGTCTCTCTTCAAAATATCCTTTCGAATGGGGCCAGGTTTCTTATATGGCACACTAGAACTTCTGGCCTGATAAACCTCTCCCCGAGACTCAACGAGGGCAGTGTAGTTAGTGAACCGAGGTTCATAACGGTTACCCTTGGCTCGTTTATTGTCGGAGGTGGAAGGCTCATTGTGTTGTCGTTTTCCACCATTCTTTCCATTGCCGTTGCCTTTGCCGTTAGGTTTGGACCCATTGGCGGCTTTGGCGGTCTCGGCTGCTTTCTTATCCTTGCCTGAGGGCTTTCCATCGTCGGCAATGGCTTCTTCGAGCTTGATGTAGCGATTAGCTCGGTCCAAGAATTCCTGGGTAGTTCTAACTCCTTCCTTGCGGAGGCTCTTCCAGAGGGGGGAGCGACGCTTAACTCCTGCGATTATGGCCATCATTTTGCCTTCGTCCCCCACCATTTTTGCTCCAGCCACTGCTCGCATAAAATGCTGGATGTAATCCTTCAACGACTCTCCATCCTGCTGGCGAATTTCAACCAGTTGGTTTGCTTCGGTCGGATGCACACGACCTGCATAGAACTGTCCGTAGAACTCCCTTACGAACATTTCCCAGGAAACTATGCTTGCGGGAGGGAACTTAAAAAACCACTCCTGCACGACCTCAGAAAGTGTTGCAGGGAAGATCCTGCACCGAGCGTCTTCGGACACTTTCTGAATATCCATCTGTATCTCAAACTTATTAACGTGAGATACCAGGTCACCGTACCCATCAAAATTTGGCAACGTAGGCATTTTAAATTTGCTAGGAGTCTCTGCCACAGCTATCCTCTGAACGAAAGGAGTGCCTTTCCTCCTATCGTGGTCGATGTAAGATGTCCTTCCCCCGACCAGCTATTGCACCGCCTGGTTGAGGGCATCTATCTGGGCCTGTACAGCGACAGGAATCGCTGTGGCCTCAGTTGCTGGGGGGACGTTCTCGCCATGCCGCTCACGGCGATCGTTGAGTACGTCTCGCAAATCCTCGTCTCTTCTCCGTTGCTCGCTATCCCCAAGCCGGTTGAAGACATTATTCTGCCAGGGCTGCCCCCCAGCATCCCGTCCATTGGGTTGGTCATCTTGAGGTATCTGGCTGCCGCCTCTACCTCTTTCTTCATTCCTCCTACCAGCATTTCTCTTGCCTGAGTCGGCCTCATTATACCCATGGCCATCTCTGAACCTCGATTGGCTGTGGTGGGACCGAATGTTCCCTCGATTTCCATCCCTGGATGAAACGTCCCGAGCGTTAGAGGGTGGCCTGCGCTGGTCGTTATGTCCCCGGGCATTATCATGCCGTGGGGGGCCCGGGACCGCAGAGCCTAACTCTGAGTTCCTCCTGTTACCAGGAGGATACTGACCTCTGTTCGGTAGGTTTGGCTCATCGCCCCTACGGCGTCTAAGACTGTGAGGCTGATGCTCGGTCCTATTCTGCCTCTATTGTGGGGGATTGCCGCGACCAGCTTGGGATGGAGGCTGTGCCTCAGGGTCCAGCGGGACATCGTCATGAGGCACCTGAGGCTGCTCGGGCCTTTGCGGACTTGAGGGCTAGATTGGTGGGCTAAGATTAGGACCCCTCTGAGGCGGCCCATTCGCAGGTTGGTCAGGCTGCGAGACAGGTGCGGCCTGATTCCTAGCCAGTTGCAAGGCTGCCTCGAGGGCTGCCATGGCTTCACTCTGGCGGCGGTCCATCTCCGCCTGCCTTTCGCTTATCTCCGCGCGCTGCCGTTCAATCTTCTGCTGCTGCCGCGCCATAACTTCGGCAGCAGTCTCTTGACTGGCTCTCAGATTAGCCAGCTCTTCCTGCAATGCCCCCAGGGTACTTTTTAGCGTTGCGTCATCCATTTCTTCCTCCTCAAAATCCATATGTGGTTCATCCTCAGCCACGCTTGCAGGGGGAGGAGGAGGTGGGTTTGATGGTGCAGCGGCGGCCGCTTGTCCAGCTTTCCTTGCAGTTTTCGCCATTGGTTTTCTCAACAATGATAAATCAAGCTCTCAATGAAAGCACCAGAATGTTGACCCAGAATTTGGTCAACTGACACGGAGTCAGAATATGCTTGATGTGAATGAATGTGTTGAAAAGAACGCAATGACAAAAAGTAATAAGAACACGATATTTTATAGTGGTTCGGCCCCAGGATTTGGTAATGACCTACGTCCACTTAGATTGTTATTGATATAAGAATCAAAGGAGTGATCAAAGAACAAGGGTTCAATGAGTTTCACTAACCTCTGAAGAATAATACAATATTCCAAGGAGAATTACTCTAGTCTCAGATAATTCGAAAGCCAAAAGTCCCTTCCCTGAGCTATATTTCTCTATTTATAGGCTCAGGGGGAATTACACGAGATTGTTACAGATATTCTCTCCTGAATAATCGGATACTCAGGAGATTATGTGAGTTAATTTCGGGATTTACAAAGATCTTTGTTGTAACATTATGTTGTATGTGGAACCATCGACCAGACTGGTCGCAGGAAAGACTGGGCCGCCTCTTGCTTATAATGTAACTTCTGGTCGATACACTAGCAGAGCTTCTCCAGGTGTCAGCCACGTGTCTAGGGATCACTTGCCACGTCATCAATGCCAATTTTTCGGATAACACCTTACAAGATAAACCATTGCATGCCTAACGTCTAAATAAATTTGTATTGTACAAGAAAAGGCAATGCTAGAAATATGACATGTCACCACGGATGGACTAGCCTCAGCCTACGTCTGTGTCAAGGCAACTACTCAGGCTGGAAATGAATTTTCGCCTCTCCTCAGTTCCTTCTTCTCCAATTACGGGCAATATTTCTTGAAATGACCCACCACGCTGCATCGGAAACATGCCTTAGCATGACATTCTCCCAAGTGGCATCTTCTGCGCCGAGCACACTCTGGGTAAGTCTTCCAGTTCTCAACCCTGCCCTGATGGAAAATCTGAGCACCCTGGAACCCCCATCTGGTCCAGGGTGCTATATGCGTCTATGACCTTTCTTTTCTATTCACTAGAGCCTCCACCCCTACCCAATCCAGTATACGGAGGTACCACTCTTTGAGCGTTGTGCTCTCCCTCCATATCTCATCCTTTGCGCCCTCAACAGTAAGGGCCTTCTCTACTGCCTGAGCATAGGTAGAAATCTCAGTTATCGAGCAATTCTGATGCCTTGGGCTACCATGAATTCAGTCCTTGAACGAATCGCTCCTTTCGAGGCACATCCGTTAGCACCAAGTCAAAAGCAAACTTGGCCAACCCATCAAATTTAATGGCATACTTTGTCGCTGTCATGTTGCCCTGAACTAGATTCATAAATTCGTTCGTCTTCACAGTTTGAATTGTGTCATTGTAATACCTTTCATTGAACAACTGTCTAAATTCCTCCCAACCCATCATAACGATGTTCCGAGTTTGGGATACCACTCCCCACCAAGTTCGGGCGTCATCTCGTGACATACATGTGGCACAGACCACTTTATCATTGCCTACCACCCCTGATAAAGTCGAGGATGGAGCTAATCTTGCCCATCCATTGCTCAGCTTAGAGCGGATCTAGGCCTCCCTGACTGGAGGGTAGTGGTTCTATAGACCTCTTAAACATCGGTTCAAACTATTCTTAACCTCAGGCGGAGCCAAAATTGGTGTCACTACGGGCGGAACAACGTTCCTTGGAAAAATTTGTTGTCTTAACCACCTTATCCATTCCTCTTGCCTCTATGGCTTCAGTTGCATATCTGTAAACATCTGCTGCCAATTCCAAGGGGTGGACGAAGGGTTCTAGCCCTGATTATCATTTCCCGCATCGATATCAACACTGCCTTGGATGCATAACTTTCAAGTCCGTCAGCAATCAATGACCCGACCTATAAGGCATGATAATCATGTTGGGTTTTATGCCCTTATAAAACCATGTTGAACATGTAATACGATTTCATATTGTCAATAAAAGTAGTAAAAATCATTTAGTTTGATAACCGTATTTCTTGCTTGTTTTATTACATGATTATTGAAATAATACAAACATTTATAAAATCATGAACATATGGATAGTTACAATTATAGTGACTAGGTCACAGTGGATTATAGTTGTAATTATATGTTCAAAAGAACAAGTCCTAAGATTAGATCAATGCATTGGATTTTCACTGGTTAGGAAATCTACGATATGATCTACTTACACATTCGGGGTGTGATGTCTTGTCCAAGGCATTGACCAAGTAGATAAGATCGGATGCATTTGGTTACATCAAACTAGGATCGATATTGATTATTGATTGATAAATATGTATCATTATTATCGAATCTAATCAATGACATGACGTTGACCATAGGTTAAGTCGATCTTTGTAACGCCCTAAACTCTAGGGACTGTTACGGTGTGCCTTTTAAACAGTGCTAAACTCGCTAATCGAGTCAATTGGCCATAATTGTGTAACTAAGTATGATTAGCGGTTTAGGGTTAAATTTTTTGGTTAAGATGTAACGTTTCACTAAAACGTTTACCATATACATTGGGATCCCAAAAAAATATTTTTAAAGGTTTATTACAACAAAATATTTACAACTAGCCGACCTAAGCGGCAAAATAGGGTTTAACCCTAGTTTCTCTTTAAACCCTCGGCCGTGGTGGTCGAGCAGCCGCATATGTACACATCGCCACCTAAGCTCTCCAACTCAAGGATGTTCCAGCTTTCTTTTGCCTTTACCTGCACCACATAGCACCCGTGAGCCGAAGCAAGAAAACTCAATATGCTCATGAACAAGTAATAACGTGTTACTAAGTCATAATAGGCATGCCTAGCAGTAATAACCCTACTCATGCATGCAAGCAGATACAAATAAGTGTTTTTGAAGCCCTGTGCTCTGAGTAGATAACTAATAAGTCTCCTGCTCTGAGGTAGATGACTAATAAGTCTCTCGGAGGTAGATGACTAATAAGTCATTCTTTGAACAGTTGACTAATAAGTCACTCTCTAAATAGATGATTGATAAGTCCATCTCGGTTAGATGACTGATAAGTTTATCTCGGTCAGATGACCGATAAGTCTATCTCGGTCAGATGACCGATAAGTCTATCTCGGTCAGATGACTAATAAGTCCATCTCGGTCAGATGACTAATAGGTCTATCTCGATCAGATGACTGATAAGTCTCTCTCGGTCAGATGACTGATAAGTCTATCTCGGTCAGATGACTGATAAGTCTATCTCGGTCAGATGACTGATAAGTCTATATCGGTTAGATGACTAATAAGTCTATCTCGATCAGATGACTGATAAGTCTATCTCGGTCAGATGACTAATAAGTCTATCTCGATTAGATGACTGATAAGTCTATCTCGGTCAGATGACTAATAAGTCTATCTCGGTCAGATGACTGATAAGTCTATCTCGGTCAGATGACTGATAAGTCTATCTCGGAGGTCCCATACCCTCCTAGCCATGTGACGTGTAGGTCACCTTAGCCTTTCTAGCTCTGGCTCTAAATAACTAGCCTTTAGACTAGACAAGCGCTTTTGGTTTTCATCGAACT
This sequence comes from Humulus lupulus, assembly GCF_963169125.1. Lineage (NCBI taxonomy): Eukaryota > Viridiplantae > Streptophyta > Magnoliopsida > Rosales > Cannabaceae > Humulus > Humulus lupulus. Next base: position 67,815,118 of record NC_084799.1, read on the forward strand.
TTAGGTTGGTCCGGCATTAATGCTCATGATGAATCATTCAATGCAGATGTCGATTAGATCTAATCTTTTTGGCTTGCGTTATACACGCTAAAACCGTCCTTGACTCATTAGTCAATGCCATACGATCAGTGCTCAGTATTACTGCCGAACTTGACTAATAAGTCACCGCTTCACAGTTAATACTGCACCATTGTTGATTCTGACTAATAAGTCAGTGCCATTCACAAGTGAGCAAGATTTGCTAAGCATTTGATATGCAATCAATGTCTGCATTTAAACACTCAACATGCCTCAATACTAACCATGCATGACACATATGGGGTGCAGTTTTCTTACCTCTGGTTCGAGTGACAAATAACAATTGAACGACCCTTGAGAAAGATCGATCATTTTGATTCCTTAGCGGTCACCTAGTCATAACTAATTTCAATCTCCATTAATGAAAATCAACAATAAAAGGTTCTTGACCTAAATCTCACTCCCAGGACCCCGAATTGTACCCAAACAGTGAGTAGAGTCGATCCCGAGCCTTAGGAATTGAAACTACGAGCCAAAAACCCTCAAAAGTGCCCAAAATATGCATTAGAGAAAATAAGGAAGCGCTACAATGCTGCCCCCCTAGCGCCCTAGTGCTACAACCAGGGAAGTTTTGCCCTGGCTAGCGCTGTAGCACTACCCTTTGGGCGCTGTAACGCTATGGCCAGGCAGAAACACCCTGGTTCTTCCCTCCTTTGATTCCTCCATTACCAACTTGAAAAACAAGCTTCTAAACTCCATTTAAACCCCCCAATTGAACCCAAAAACCATCTACACATGACCTAGGCATCATAACCCAAGCAACCCTAGCCAAAAACTCCCATCAATTCTCATTATCCAACTCAAAATCCAGCTGAAACTCAAATAGAAAAACAGAGTAAATACAAGAGTTTTAATGGTTAGAAACTCACCTCAATCTCAGTAACACACCCTCTTCAATGGTAGAGCATAACCCAAAACTCTCAAGGCTTGGTTCCTCAAAAAGAGCTTCAAAAATCAAGAAGAAAAGAATAAGGAATGATGAACGGGGGAAGGTGAAGGAGTGCTCTATTTTCTACAGCCTTCTAAGCTTTAATGGCTGATATATATCCTTTAGGGTCAAAAGACTAACATTGCGCCTAGGTTATTTAAAATCCTCTTAAGGCCACCAAGGGCAAAATCGTCCTTTCGAGCCTATCTCGTTAATCATAATTAACGCCCTCCAATTCCCGTTATTCTCAAATGCTAATAAATTACATCCCATTACCCTTTAATTCCCGGTAATGTTCTAATCCTCAAATTACCCTGAGACTCACCCTGAGCCCCGAAATTAACCCTGTTATGACCAGACCGATAACTTGCATTCACAGATCGTCTCATGCCGAATGGCTCGAACAAATCCACATTATAATGTGGTCTTATTCAAAATTCACCAACATGCATGAAAATACACAATTACGTCCTCAACAAGCCAAATTACCAAAATGCCCTTATAATAAAATGTGGACCCATATGCATGCATTTATCATCATATTTTAATATAATTCACATAAACATGCATATAATCATTTAATGGCATAATAAATAAATTATGGCCCTCCCGGCCTCCTAATCAAGGTCCTAAACCTTATTAGGGATTTTGGGGGCATTACAATCTTAATTTTGAGTGATAATATTCTGCTAATTATATTATTTAAATATTTTGACTTGTTCGTTACCAGCTTACCCTACGGTCTAGCCCATACTTACATCTTGGAGATTTAGTAGTGTAATTGAGTGGGAGTATTATTCATAGATATGAAATCTATAACTTCTGTATGAGAAGTGAAAAGATGATTTCCTTAAATGCTTTGTTCAAAAGGTTAAATAATTGAGATCTCATTTTTGTGATTAAGTTCACAAAAATATCATTTATAAGGAACTTAGTGGGAGTTAAAGGTAATATACTGATGAGGGGTAAAATAGTAATTTACACCGAGCTTGTTAGTAAGTCATTGATAGAGGATTGACTAACTATAATGGTTATAACAATGAATAACGTATTTATGGTTTGAAAAATACGTTCTATGAATTCAAGAGTTCAATTCTGAGTCTATACTGGAGTCATGAGGAATTAATAAGGTAGTGAAATTATTCGTAAATAAATTCACGGTAACTTGTTGGAGTTTGATTTCATGGTTCCATAGTCCCTGCATCACCTTTGAGTAAATCATCTAGAATGTCTCAATTAATTGATTTAATATTCAATTAGGATTTTTAAAGTTGACTAGGTCAATTTTGGAAAATTTATAGAGATGTGAGATTTAGAGAATAAAGGAGAATCTTTGAGTAAATTTATTAATATTGATAAATCGGTGTCAATATAAATAAATAATATTAAATCAAATTTCAAATTATAATTAGTTAATTTGAATAAGGATTTAATTAATTAATTAATTTAAAAAAGCTTTTGAATTTAGCCCCAACTGAGATTTAAATTCAAAACAAAGAGATTGGGTCCAAGTCCATTTGTGGAGCCCAAGAATTTTATCTTTTTGTTTATTATTTTAATTAATTTAAATAAATCCCATTAAGTTGCCTATATAAGTAATATGATATCTAGGGTTTTCATAAGTCAGTCTCAGTAATATGTGAAAACCTAGTCAATCTATTCATTTCTTAGCCACTATCTCTTCTTCTCTTCTAGATCTCTATCTCATGTGTTGAGAACCAGCCCACACTAGTTCTAGGTTGATCAAAGGCTTGGTGAGGAAGACTATGTTGCTGATCTAGTTCAATCTCTTGATAGTACTCTGCTCAAGAAAGGAATCAAGGGTTAGAGAGATTCAAGGAAGGTGTTGTTCCAGTTCCGCTGCGTAATGTAAGTTTTTTATTTTGTATTTATAACAATTTCATTGGAGCATGTTCTAGGAATTTGCATGTTTGTTTAATAATATGTAAATTGCATGAAAATAAATAAAGATCTGTAATAAGTATTTCCTACAATTGGCCTCAGAGCCAGGTTGCTAGTTTATTTTCATGAATGAACATGTATGAAATTGATTGATATGTTAGGTGGTCAATTGGATGGTACATGTTATTAGTGCATGTTTATGTTTTATTATGTAAATTTAGCAATAATTTGGTTATTTTTTACTTGTTTTTGGATTGAAAAACTACACAGATTAAAAAAAAAAGTTTTTTGACTGATTGGGCAGTGTGCGTGCTGGGCACACATGAAGCCGCCGCCTGGACCTGGCCGTACGGTCGTTCGTACGGATTCGTATGGACGTCCATACGACATTTGTGCTGGACCCCGTGTCGGCACTTTTTTGCAAAAAAAAAAAATTTTTTTTGAATTGGATATTTTATGTAGTTAAATTTAAAATATTTAAAATTGATTATCTAATTATTTTAGATATTTTAGCTTTTTAAAATATTTTGAATTGGTTATCTGATAATCATAATATTTTAAGATATATTTTTTTATTTTGTTATAAATGAAATATTAAAATTAGTTATCTGATTATTCAAGATATTTTTATTGTTTAAAACATTTATAATTAGTTATCACATAATTCTAAATATTTTAGATATTTTAAATTTTGTTAAAATATATTTTGATATTTTAAAATTGGTTAAGATATTTAAACATAAAATATCTTGTCATTCCTAACAACTTAACATCCTAGGTTAAATTAATTATTTATAATTAAATTTTGTTTGAAAAATTCTATTTTAATTAATTTAATATTTTGTAACTTGTTTAATTAATTATATTGAAATTTGTCTCATGAATTCTATGTTAATTAATTATGGTATTTTGCAAAATAGTATATTGTTGTGGTATATTTGTATAATTTAATACATGCTTATAGAGTAATATGTTAGACCCATCCAATTATTAACATATCAAGCATCATTATTAAGTTATTTTTTGCATTTGGACTTTAAATATAAGTATAATGATGACCCAATTTTTGTGTTTGAAAAATGTGGGAAAGCTCAAATAAAACTTTCATAAAATGTTAGGTTTTATTTGAACCCAATTGAACATGTAAAGTTTAAATTCCTCTCTTATGGGTGATTTCACTTGTGAAGACCTATTTGCTTTGCATTACTAGATTGTGCCTAATCAATTGAATAACAATTAATAAAACAAATATTTAAATTCCTGTCTTTCTGGGCTTTGTGTGGAAGTTAGGGAGCCTTAGTAGTGCATCCGATATAATGAACCCAACTCTCCTCCATGCAAGCTCGAATTGTTAAGGCCAATTTACCTAAGTTGGACTTAATTGTATTAGGTTATTCTTTTTAGTTTGACCTAATAATTGATTAGAAACAAATTAATTCTAATTTTTGGATTAATTTTCAATGGTAATTTTAGAATTAATGGAAAAATTATAAACTATGGTTTATTAATTTGGCAAACATAAGTTGGTTTATTGATTATTTTTATAATTTGGCAAACCTAAGTTGGTTTATTAATTATTTTAATAATTTGGAAAACCTAAGTTGATTTATTAATTATTTTAATAATTTGGCAAACCTAAGTTGCTATTTTTCAAAAAGAATAAAATACTAAAATATTTAATAATGAGTTTTAAAAATTTGAATTCGATTTCCACCGTTGATTTAACAAGGTTGGAGTTCAGTGGGGCCTCATGGCGCTTTGGTTTCGTCTCCCTACGGAAGGTGTTCACTGTACTTCTTAACATGGTTAAATTTCTTAGGATAAATGGTTATAGATGGGCCTTCTATAGACTCATCCCTACGGTGACTATAGGAATTAAGTCAATAACAATCAAAATCGTGGGTCAAACTCATAAAGTAAGACATATTTGTGACTCTCGCCTACCGGGAAACATGAGTTTTCGTTACTTTGATCAGATGGAACAGGTAGTTAATAAAAGTCTATGACGTTTTATTAATTGAGATGTTTCTCTATTTAACTAAGTGAGTATTTGTGACTCTTGCCTACCGGGACACATGGGTTCATGGCTAGTTAAAGTACATAAGAAATAGAAGATAAGTGTTTTAGTAATTTGCTTATCTCAAAACAATTTGTATGTTATGCTATTTCTAAACATTTAATGAATAAATATTTGTCAAGCAATGCGTTGATTTCTACTTAGTTGATAATTGTAGCTCTAGGCTTACCACCTCATACTCTCTCTAATCTCTAAAAGGTTACTCTATGGTGAGAACCTCACGAAATGTTTGTCCAACATCAACTTGGTGTTGATTATGGACAACATCGAGTTCGTGATAATCACAGGTATTCTTATTTTTCCTATGCAACGATCACCAAATCCTTCAAAGAGGATTGTTGATGGTGGTTCGAGCAAAGGAAATGATGCTAATACTACTAAACAAGCTCAAGGAGAAGCTGCTTTAAGCTTCTTCTTCGAAGAGAAAATGAGGAAGAAATTCAAACAAAAAGAATAAGAAGGCCACTGGCAAGGCACCAAATGTTGCAAAACATCTTGGAGCAATGCACGATTATAAGTACAATAAAAGGGAGTGTTTCCAACTGCAAGGAGACTGGGAATTGGAACAAGATTGCCCAGCACTCATGGCATATGGAACCCAGGATAATTAAATTTGTCTTGGATGCATGTGATTTTAGAGGATGATACTTCAGCTTTGGATCACTGAATCAAGATCTACTAACACATGCATGTATTTTTTTTTACACCTTTTTAGCATTGGGAAAGCCATGAAGGATAAAAAGCCACAACTTGGAATCCATCAAGGGCTGTTCGTATCAAACAAAGCAAAATGATAAGCTTGAATGAATTTTGGAAATAAATATATTGTTTTAAGACAATTTTTATTTTATTCCAATTTTCAAAAGACATTTTTAATTTTAGTTTTTCTTATTACATCAACAACAATTTGTAGTTACTTTCACAAGTAATAAAATCCTATTTCTTTAATGGATGTGAATTGTGGGGTGGATGTATGAAAAAATGGGCTATACCTATTGCAACTAAACGAACCCTATGTTCTAAATAATGAGTTGTTTAAGATAGCTAAATATAGGACCGTTAAACGACAAAAGGTCAATAACGTTAGAAATGACGTACCTTTGACATTTTTGCTTTGGTCATATTTGCTATGATAGGATTCAAAGACTAACAAAGGCTAGGACTTTGAGGGAACTCACCTAGGGTGACCTACCTGTTTGTGAATCTAGTCTCGAGGGCAGAATGACAAAGCGTCCATTCTCTGTGATAGGAGAAAACCACTAGGGATAGTATGTTCAAATGTCTGGGGACTTATGAATGATCAAGTAAGGGGTGGTTATGAGTATTTCATCACCTTCATCAACAATTTCTCTAGAGACTCATGTATGTACCTAAAGCATAGGAATTCTGCGAATTTGTTAAGAAGTTCAAATAATTCATTGCTATGGTTTTAAAACCATATTAGGTACAACGTTAAAGATCTTGCGATCTGATTAGGGTGGAGGATATTTGGATAATCAGAACGAAGATCATTTAATTGAACTTGGAGAATTGTCTAAAGCAACTGTCCCAAGGACTTCGCAATAGAACAGTGTTGCTGAGTGGTGTGAATCGCATGTTTATGAAAATGTGTGTTCTATGATAAGCTATTCAACTCTACCAACTTCTTACCCAGATCTTTTCTGAAGACATACTACCTAGACCACATGTGACATTTTTTAAATGTTGTGTCGTCTCAAAAGTTGTCTCCAAGACACCACTAGAATTATGAAATGGTCTTGAACCTGATTTACGTCATTATAGAGTTTGAGGGTGTCATGTTTATGTACTGAGGAAAAAGGTAGGAAAGCTAGAACAATGAACTGAAGTTTGCTTGTTTGATGGCTATTCTAAAGTGTTAGAATATTAGCTTTAAATTAGCTAGAAATTAGGGTCAATTGTAATTATTTTATTTCCTATTTTCTCTCCTACCTTCCTAATTTAGTTTTTATAGTGTTGTATAAATATATGTGATTTGCATGAATAAGATATACAATTCATTCACCATTTTGTACATGGTATTAGAGAAAATTTGATTAGGGTTCGAATATTGAGATTCAAAATTAGGGTTTATGTTTTTTGGGTTTGGTTCTTCTTTGTTTTAGGGTTCCTTTTTTGGAAACCCTATTTGGAGTACATCTTAGTTCTCACCGCCCACATAGACGGATTGCCCAGCCGCCGATCGTGAAAACCCCGGAGTCCGGCCGTCAGAATCACCGCGCGTGGTCCCCACGCGCCGCCACTTATCGCTGCGTTCATCCCTGGGCGCCAACGCGTGTAGGTGCGTCCGATCGTGTTTCCGGCAATAGTCAGTTCCGCTCCCTTTTCGGCCCTACTCTGTCCCTCTTGCATTTGTCTCTGGTGGTTCTTTTCGGTTTGTGGTTTAATACTTTTGACTTCTTCGTGTTTGGGTGTTCTTTCTTTGCTGTTTGCTTTCTACCTTTTCCTTTTCAATTTTTGCTTTCGAGATTATGGCAGAGACAAAATCAGACTCAAAATCAGCGGTTGTATCTGAAGTGGTTCTCGTGATGTCTAAAATCACGGGCCATAAATTGACTGGTTCAAATTTTTTGGAATGGAGTAAGACGGTTCGAATTTATGTTAGAAGTATTGACAAAGATGATCATTTGAGTGATGATCCTCCAAACGAAAAAGATGATTCAAGAAAGATGTGGCTACGGGAGGATGCTCGTTTGTTTCTACAAATTCAGAATTCTATTGATAATGAGGTAATTAGTTTGATTAATCACTGTGAATTGGTTAAAGAACTAATTGATTACTTGGAGTTTTTGTATTATGGAAAAGACAATCTGTCTCGGATGTATGATGTTTGCAAAGCCTTTTACCATGCGGAGAAACAAGATCAATCTCTTATGAATTACTTTATGTCATTTAAGAAAACCTACGAAGAGCTTAATTTGTTGCTGCCATTTAGTCCTGATGTGAAGGTTCAACAGCGCCAACGAGAGTAGATGGTTATTATGAGCTTTCTAGCAAGACTTTCATCTGATTTTGACTCTGCAAAGTCACAGGTTCTTTCTGGTTCTGATGTCTCCGCTTTACAAGATATTTTTACCCTTGTTCTTCGCACCGAAACAACCTCTTCAGTTCCTCTTAATAGCGCCTTGGTGAGTCGTAACAATTTTGCACCATGGAAAAACTCTACTCCAAGTGGATACATAGAAGGTAATTCACAAGGACCTGACAATGGAACACCAGATTCTGGGAGCATTATGTGCAACTATTGTAAGAAACCAGGCCACACCAAGTTTGAGTGTAGGAAGTTACAGTTAAAAAATCAACAAAAACATTCTGCTAATATTGCAAGCACTACTGATGCATCTGACAAATCAGTCCTTATTTCTGCTGATGAAATTGTCAAGTTCTCGAGGTATCAGGAATCACTTAAGTCTTCATCTCCTTCTGTCATTGCGATTGCTGATTTAGGTAAATATAATGCATGCCTTCTTTCCACATCCTCAAAATGGGTCATTTATTTTGGTGCCACAGATCACATGACAGGTAATTCCAGTCTCTTTTCCACTTTTCAGTCTCATAGTCCCACTTCTACTGTTACCTTAGCTGATGGGTCACCATCTTCTATTCTTGGATCTGGCACTGTTGCTCCTACACCTTTGCTCACTTTGTCACCAGTCTTATATTTACCTAATTTATCCTTTAATTTGCTTTATGTTAGTCAACTCACTCGTAATCTAAATTGTTGCATCTCATTCTTTCCTGATCATTGTTTATTTCATGATCTTATGACGAAGAAGATTATTGGTAAAGGACATGAATCTGGCGACCTGTATGTTCTTGATCCACTGCCACCAACCTCTATTGCTTGTCCGAGTATCGCTTCCGCTTTTGAAGTTCATTGTCATTTGGGCCATCCATCCCTTCCTTTGCTCAAGAGTCGTTGTCCCTAATATAGTAAGGTGTCTTCATTATATTGTGAGTCGTGTCAGTTTGCCAATCATCATCGTGTTAGTTTGGGTCCTCGAGTCAATAAACGTGCTAGTGTTCTTTTTGAGTTAGTTCATTATGATGTTTGGGGTCCTTCCCGTATGTTGTCTAAACCCAAATTCAGGTATTTTGTTACTTTTGTGGATGATTATTCTCGTGTAACTTGGTTATATTTAATGAAAAATCGTTCTGAGTTGTTTTCTATATTTTGTACTTTTTGTGCTGAGATTCAAAATCAATTTAATGTTTCTGTTCATACTTTGCGAAGTGATAATGCCAAAGAATATACATCTGCTCAATTTCAATCTTACATGATCTCTCATGGCATGCTTCATGAAACTTCTTGTGTTGATACTGCATCCCAAAATGGTGTAGCAAAACGTTAAAACAGACACCTTCTTGAAACTGCACGAGCCCTCTTGTTCCAAATGCAAGTTCCTAAACCTTTTTGGGCCGATGCCGTTTCCACAGCATGTTTTCTTATCAATCGCATGCCATCCTCTATCCTTAATGGTGAGATCCCATATAAAATTCTTTTTCCTGGTAAGTCATTGTTTCCAGTGGCTCTTCGGATATTTGGCAGTGTTTGTTTTGCTCGAGATGTTCGTCCACATGCCACCAAATTAGATCCTAAGTCATTGAAGTGTGTCTTTCTTGGTTATTCTCGTCTTTAGAAAGGATATAGGTGTTATTGTCCTGATCTTAACAAATATCTTGTTTCTATTGATGTTACTTTTGTGGAAAATACACCTTATTTTTTTTCTTCACATAATCCTACTCGTCAGGGGGAGGATGATGATTTCTTAGTATATTTTATCACATCTTCTATGCCGGACACATGTTCTAACGAGTCTCTTGTTCCTCCACCTGCCTCGATCATAGCTCCTGACATTCCTACACCTCCTCCACATCCTCCGCCTCCTATTAAAGTGTACTCCAGGCGTCCACCTCTTGTTTCATGTCCTGCACCTGCTTCTTCGTCATCAGATCCGGACCCCAGCGATGATCTTCCCATTGCCCTACGTAAAGGTACACGCCAATGTACTTATCCTATTTCTTCTTTTGTTTCTTATAATCATTTGTCCTCTTCTTCTTTCTCCTTCATTGCTTCTCTTGATTCTATTTCGACTCCTAAAATTGTTCGTGAAGCCATATCTCATCCTGGTTAGCATGATGCAATGATAGAAGAGATGAATGCTTTAGATGCGAATGGTACTTGGGACTTGGTTGATTTACCTTCAGGAAAACGGGCTATCGGGTGAAAATGGGTATTCACGGTTAAAGTTCATCCAGATGGCATAATTGCTTGATTAAAGGCCCGTCTTGTTGCTAAGGGTTATTCTCAAACATATGGAGTAGACTATTGTGATACTTTCTCTCCTGTTGCTAAACTGACATCTGTTTGACTGATCATTTCAATGGCAGCTACTCATCATTGGCCTTTGCATCAGCTCGATATAAAAAATGCTTTTCTTCATGGAGATCTTCAGGAAGAGGTGTATATGGAGCAACCTCCTGGGTTTGTTGCTTAAGGCGAGTCTGTCGTCTTCGCAAATCTTTATATGGTTTGAAACAAAGTCCTCGTGCTTGGTTTGGTAAATTTAGTCAGGCTGTTGAGAAATTTGGTATGTTGAAAAGTAAGTCCAACCATTCTGTGTTCTATAAACGATCAGTTGTCAGTATTATTTTGTTGGTTGTGTATGTGGATGACATTGTTATTACTAGAAATGATACTAGAGGCATCTTATCCCTTAAATCATTCATTCATACCCAGTTTCACACGAAGGATTTGGGGACGCTCAAGTATTTCTTGGGAGTTGAAGTCACTCGGAGTAAACAAGGTATTTTTCTATCTCAAAGGAAGTATGTACTTGATTTGTTAACTGAGACAGGAAAATTGGGAGCAAAACCTTGTAGTACTCCAATGAATCCTGCTGTGCACCTAACGAGTGATGGAGAATCATTTGAAAACCCCAAGAAGTATCGCAGATTAGTTGGAAAGTTGAATTATCCTACTGTGGCTCGTCCAGACATTGCATTCTCAGTTAGTGTTGTCAGTCAATTTATGTCATCCCCAACAATTCATCATTGGGCAACATTAGAGCAAATTTTGTGTTACTTGAAAGGAGCACCCGGACGAGGTATTGTTTACACGGATCACGGGCACACCCAGATTGAGTGTTTCTCAGATGCATGTTGGGCTGGTTCCAAGGTGGATAGAAGATCCACTTCAGGTTATTGTGTCTTTGTTGGGGGCAATTTAGTCTCTTGGAAGAGTAAGAAGCAAAATGTTGTGTCTAAATCCAGTGCAGAATCAGAATATAGAGCTATGTCACAGTCTGTATGTGAGATAATATTGATATATCAGCTTTTGACTGAAGTAGGATTTAAGACTTCAGTACCAGCAAGATTGTGGTGTGATAATCAAGCAGCTCTTCATATTGCTTCAAATCCTATGTTCCATGAGCGAACTAAGCACATTGAGATTGATTGTCATTTTGTTCGTGAGAAAATTCAACAAGGCTTGATCTCCACATAATATGTGAAGATTGGAGAACAATTAGGGGACATTTTCACAAAGGCTTTGAATGGGGTGCGGGTTAATTATCTTTGTAACAAGCTGGGCATGATTAACATCTATGCTCCAGCTTGAGGGGGAGTGTTAGAATATTAGCTGTAAATTAGCTAGAAATTAGGGTCAATTTTAATTATTTTATTTCCTATTTTCTCTCCTACCTTCCTAATTTAGTTTCTCTAGTGTTGTATAAATATTTGTGATTTACATGAATAAGATATACAATTCATTCACCATTTTGTACATAAAGGTACTCAGGGTGGTCTATTTAATAGTCTAGTAGACAAGAAAGTGTTTGGCTCTCCAAATACTACTTTTCTGGATAACGACTACATAATGAATTTCAAGTCTCATAACAAAATAGTATTAGATGGAAAAACGATCAACTATTTTTCCATCCTCACCGATGCAAGTCGATGAAAACAAGGTAGATTTAGAAACCACTAATCCAAGTCAGAAAGTTACGATGCCTCGTCCTAGTGGGAGGGTTTCTCGGAACCCGGTACCTATGAAATGGATAGTGAAACCCACAAGCTGGTTAGGGATACAAGTAACAATGATCCGTTGGCCTTTAAACAGGAAATGGGTAAGTCTGAAATGGATCTTTGACTCGAAGCCAAGTACCAGGAAATAGAGTCTAAGTACTCTTAATTTGTCTGAGATCTTGTAGATGTTCCATTGGACTTTAGGCCCATGGGGTGCAAGTGGATCTATACGAAGAAAAGAGGAGTTGATGGAAAGGTCAAGACATTAAAGGCTTGACTCGTGGCAGAGAGAGAAAGTTGACTTAGAGAAAACTTTTTCTCTGGTAGCCATGTTAAAATTCATTTAATATACTCTTATCCATAGCCACAACTCTTGATTAAGAGATAAGGAAAATGGACATCAATGAAGCATTTTTAATGGCTATCTTGATGAGACCATTAAAATGGATCAATCATAAGGATTTAAAGTAGTTGGAAAAGAAAGTCGGCAAGCTAAGTAGGTCAATCTATGGACTTAAACAAGCTTCGCGCTCCTGGAACTTAAGGTTAAATGGAAACATTAAGACCTATGGTTTTGAACAAAATGTAGTCGACCCTTGTGTTTAACAACTTAGGGAAAAATACATTGTGGTGTTCTTAATCCTTCATGTTGATGATATCTTACTCATTGGAAATAATGTCAAGAAATTATCAGACATAAAGAGCTGGCAAGAAACAAAATTCTAGATTTCATTGTAAGCAAGTTATGTTCTTTGTATCCAGAATGTCAGGGATAGAAATAACTGAATTTTGGCTCTAACTCAAGCGACCTACTTTAGTGAGGTGCTCTAACAAATTTCAATAAAGGATGTTTAGTATCTTGACATAGACTCCTTATGCATTTGCAATTAGAAATCTATTGCATTCTATGTTTTATGCTGTGACCGAAGATCTGCTATGCAGTGGGAGTGGTGAGCAAGTGTTAGTAAAACTTTTGAAATGAACAATAGAGGGGGTCGGTATCTTTGATGGACTAGAGACTATATGTTAGTCTTTTCAGGTGGATCTTTGAACCTGTTAGGCTACACATATTCAAATTTTAGACTGATGTTGATGACAAGAAGTCTACTTCTGAAAAAGGTGTTTACTCTTGGAGGTGGAGCTATGATTTGGAGAAGCGTTAGGCTATCTGCCATTTCAGAATCCACCATGGAGGCTGAGTACATAGTTTCATCTATGGCGGCTAAGGAAAAAGTCTGGCTGAGGAAGTTCTGTACAGATCTCGGTGTTATTCCAGAAATGGATAAGCCACTCATTTTGTCTAGTGACAGTAATGAGGCAATAACAAATTTGAAAGAACCTTAAAACTACAAAAGAGCGAAGCATATAGAGAGAAAGTACCACATTATCGAAGATGTGTGGCGAAGGCGTGATGTGAAGGTGATGATTTCATGTTGTCAATAAAAGTAGTAGAAATCATTTAGTTTGACAACCGTATTGCTTGCTTGTTTTATTACATGATTATTGAAATAATACAAACATTTATAAAATCCCGAACATATGGATAGTTATAATTATAGTGACTAGGTCATAGTGGATTATAGTTGTAATTATATGTTCTAAAGAACGAGTCCTAAGATTAGATTAGTGCATTGGATCTTCACTGATTAGGCAATCTATGATATGATCTACTTACACATTCGGTGTATGATGTATTGTCAAAGGCATTGACCAAGTAGATAAGATCGGATGTATTTGGTTACATCGAACTAGGACTGACATTGATTATTGATTGATAAATAAGTATCGTTGTTATCGAATCTAATTAATGTCACAATGTTGACCATAAATTAAGTCAATCTTAATTCTGAGTGATAATATTCTACTAATTATATTATTTAAATCTTTTGACTTGTTCGTTACCAGCTTACCCTACGGTCTAGCATATACTTACATCTTGGAGATTTAGGAGTGTAATTGAGTGAGAGTATTATTCATAGATATGAAATCTATAACTTCTGTATGAGAAGTGAAAAGATGATTTCCTTAATTGCTTTGTTCAAAAGGTTAAATGATTGAGATCTCATTTCTGTGATTAAGTTCACGGAAATATCATTTATAAGGGACTAAAAGGGAGTTAAGGATAATATACTGATGAAGGGTAAAACGGTAATTTGCACCCAGCTTGTTAGTAAGTCATCGATAGAGGATTGACTAACTGTAATGGTTATAACAGTGGATAACGTATTTATAGTTTGGAAAATACGTTCTATGAATTCAAGAGTTTAATTCCGAGTCTATAGTGGAGTCACGAGAAATTAATAAGGTAGTGAAGTTATTCGTAAATAAATTCACGGTAACTTGTTGGAGCTTGATTTCATGGATCCATGGTCCCCGCATCACCTTTGAGTAAATCATCTAAAATGTCTCAACTAATTGATTTAATTACCAATTAGGATCTTTAAAGTTGACTAGGTCAATTTTGGAAAATTTACAAAGATATGAGATTTAGAGAATAAAAGAGAATCTTTGGGTAAATTTTTTAATATTGATAAATTGGTGTCAATATAAATAAATAATATTAAATCAAGTTTCAAATTATAATTAGTTAATTTGAATAAGGATTTAATTAATTAAATAAAAATAAATAAATAAATGCTTTTGAATATAGGCCTAATTGTGATTTAAATTCAAAACAAATAGATTGGGCCCAAATCCATTTGTGGGAGCCCAAGACTTTTATATTTTTATTTATTATTTTAATTAATTTAAATTTAAATTTAAATAAAGCCCATTAAGTTGCCTATATAAAGAATATGATATCTAGGGTTTTCATAAGTCAGTCTCAGTTGATTCATTGGGTAAGTGAAAACCTAGTCAATCTAATTCTTTCTTAGCCACTATCTCTTCTTCTCTTCTAGATCTCTATCTCATGTGTTGAGAACCAGCCCACACTAGTTCTAGGTTGATTAAAGGCTTGGTGAGGAAGACTATGTTGCTGATCTTGTTCAATCTCTTGATAATACTTTGCTATAGAAAGGAATCAAGGGTTAGAGAGATTCAAGGAAGGTGTTGTTCTAGTTCCGCTGCGTAATGTAAGTTTTTTACTTTACTTTGTATTTATATCAATTTCATAGGAGCATGTTCTAGGAATTTTCATGTTTGTTTGATAATATGTAAATTGCATGAAAATAAATAAAGATCCTACAATAAGTATTTCCTACAAATCATATCCAGAAACTATCACACGGTCAAAACCAAACAACACAACATTCACATGCCGCAACAATGCTAAAACACATGTCTATATCCTTCATGCATCAGTCAATAGGCCATGCTCTAACACTATATATCATGCTCTCTATTCTAGCATGCAGATAGGGCATATTTTTCAATTATACATCTAAACAGGTATTCAACCCATTACCCACCGAACTGTGAGTCAAGCTTGTCTTTTGCAGCGAGCGTACATATTTGGTCAATATTTAGGAACCATAAGCATTGGCAGCTCTGAGACCAAGTTGTAACGTTCTACTAAATCAGGACGGTTACATCGTGCGTTTAAAATAGTGCTTAACTCGATAAGCGAGTCATTTGGACTCAAAAGTGTAATTAAAATTAAATGATGGTTTAGGTACTAAAAAGCTTGGTCAACAAAATTAAACATTTCATTAAAAGGGTTGAAGATATATATAGGATGTCAAAATTTTGTAAACAAAAGATAGTTACATTAAACATTACAAAAATAGCCGACCTAAGCGGCAAAATCGAACCAATGTTCTAAGTTCCTTAAATATCACTTAACGGTGATGACCAAGCTGGTAAAATATGTAGCGTCGCTCCAAAGCTCTCCAACTCATGGATGGTTACCCTTAGCTTGCCCTTACATGCACCATAGAGCACCCACGAGCCAAGGCCCAGAAAGAAAACTCCCACAAGGCATAATAATAATCCAGTTATTCATAAGTAATAAAAACATGCTTCACAAATACTAAATGCATTCATTCCAATCATATAAGTTGTAAACATGTTTCACAGTTCACAACTATATTTATTTCAATCATATGAATCATTTACACGGCCCAGGAAAAGTAGCCTTGCTGAGCGAGTGGGGACTGTACCCTCAAAATGAACTCGCTTTCACGGCCTGCATTACACACGCTTGCCGACGATCTGTGTTACAAGTGCTTGCCGACCGGCCCCACGTTCATTCATGATGGCTGAATATAGATCATATAGATAGTCCACAGATAACTCAATGCTAATATGCATATCAACTAATCAACTCTATGTGAATATGCCAATTTTCTTAAGACAAGTCCTGTGCTGATGACAAAGCAGCCTCGAGTGCGATCCTCTTTCCCGAGCCTCACGGAACCCTAGTCACAACACCAATGATATGTTTATCAGGAACAAATTTCGATAATGGGCCTCAAAACTAAGCCCTAGCTCTTGGGACCTATGATTCTACTAAACAGGATAGTAGAATTGTCCCCCGAGCCTCCCAAGATAGCTCCCCCAAACCCTAGACAAATGCTCTAAGCGAACCGAGAAGTCCCTTCTAAAACTTATGCATTTTGAGTTGTGATGCCCGTTCTAAAGGGTTGCGACACTCTAACAAATAGAGAGCTTTCCCTATCAAAAATTCTTATATTAGCGCCGCAGCGCCCTCTGGAAGGGCTGCACCACCACAACGGTCAGAGGAAAACCCTACCCTCAAGGAAACTAAAGTGAGCCGCGACGCTCTTCCCAAGTGCTGCAGAGCCACCAAGAAAAAGCTTGAAAGTGCAATTTTCCCCTGTGAATTTCTTTCTCCAAACCAAATCTATTAACCCAAACTCGACCCTAAACCAACTAAACTATCAACCAACAACATTAAAATATCAGAACTACCCTTAATAACATGTTAGAACTAACAATTAACACTCTTAAGATCAAAATTTAGTAATCTATCAAAAATACATCAAAACTAATGAAAATCAACCACTAACCTCAATCATTGTTACAAATTCGAATTTCCCCAACTGATTATGGTTGCCACAAATCTTAATCTCTTCAATTGCTAATTAGTTCCTGAAAGCCTAACCCCAAAAATCGTCACCAATTCCTATCCCCCACCAAAAGCTCACCCTTGCAAGAAACATGAAGTGAGAAGAGAAAAGGAGAGAAAAAAGTGTGAGTGTCCAATTCTCAGCACTTAGCCCTTTTTCCTTAATCTATTGGTCAAACAGACCATAATACCCCCATCTCAAATAATCCTCTTATTAACCGTCAAGGCCATTTTGGTCATTTGCCTAGGTTCCCACTAAACTTGAAATTTGACCACTAATCTCCACATTATTCCACTAATCCATCAAATACAATTATCCCACCAATTTATTTCATTTATCAACAATTTTCCCAAATATTTAAAATTAGCAAGGTATTTATCTCTGTTGTGACTTGCTGCTAAAAATTCTCAAAAGGATCCACTTCTATCGAATATCACAAATATGTCCACATAATCATGTGGTCTCGGGCATATAGCACATAAAATACAAATATACCATCAATGAGTCAAAATTACAAAAGCGCCCCCTTTTAAACAGAAGCGGGTCTTTAAAAACATTTAATCCACATACTTATCCCACGTGCCCTTCGGGCACGCTAATCCAAACACTTAATCTTATCAAGAGTTTTGGGACGTTATAGAAACTCTTTGATTTGATCTGATTGAGATAAAAAAAATGAGATTGGCTTGGCTTAGGGTTTCCTAAACTATATAAATATTAGACCTAAGAAGCAATTAATCTTATCTCTTTACCATTCTAACATTTCATAATTTGAATAGTTCTTTTTTATTTAAAGACTAGTCCTTGTTCAACTATCTCTTTGTTTGTTTGTTCTTAAACATTTCATAAAGCTTGTGAACGTGACATACAATCTTTGGGAGAAGAATTCCATAAGTCTCACTTCGGGAGGAAGCGTGCACTCATCAAGAACAGAATGGATTTTGTGTTCTTGGTGTTTATCAAAATAATATTATTAAAGTGGAGTACTTCAAGGTTGCGACAAGGATTTAGAGGGAGTCTAAACTTGTATAAGTTAACTTCTTATTGTATTCTTGAGACTTTACTAATTGATTTTATCTCAGAGCGTGGCCCCATGGACTAGGTTTTCCGAACCACATAAAATACTTCTTGTGTCACGTTACTTTCAGTTTGTTTACTTTCTGTTCGTTTATTTTGATTCATCAGCAAAATATTTGATACATCAGAATATCTGTTTGATCAAAAAATTGTATAACTATTTTGCATTAATTAATTTGTTTGATAAATTCAACGGAATTTTAGTTGGTATCAGAGTAGTTCACTAAACTCTTAGTGAGATCTTGTGGTTTTCTTTCTATTTATGTGTGTTTCTATTTGCAACATGTCGTTTTTTGTAGAAGGAAGATCTATAACTTATCCATCGTTACTTAATGATTCAATCTATCCTTACTGGAAGGTTATAATGAAAGCCTTCATCAAATCTAAAGATGAGAAGGCGTGGAGATCTGTCTTTATAGATTGGTCAGCATTGACTGAGGTTGACGCAAAAAATGGGGAAACAACGGTAAAATCTGAGTTAAATTGGTCAACTACTGATGATTTATTGTCTAGTTACAATAACATGACCTTACATGCTTTGTTCAATGGGGTTGGTGAAGGGTATATTAAACTTATATCCTCTTGTGATTCGGCCAAAGAAGTTTGACAAATCATTCAAACTCAATTTGAAGGAACTGTTGATGTCAAGCGTTCTAGGTCCATTATTTTACAAATAAAATTTGAGGATTTTAGTGTGTTTGAAACTGAAACTCTCATTGAATTTTATGAGAGATTGTCCAATGTTGCTAATGAATTTTTTTCCTTAGGTGAAAAATTAGATGAATTTGTGTTAGTTCAAAAAATTGTCAGTGTTTTACCTGACAGGTTTAGCTCCAAGCTAACGGCTATGAAGGAGGCCAAAGATCTTAATTCCATGAAAGTGAAAGAACTAATGGGTTCTCTACGAACTTTTGAACTGATTCAACATATTAGACAAAAAGAAAATCCGAACAAGGTAAAAGAAAAAGAAAAATCTATTTCCTTAAAAAGTTTAGAAAATGTAAGTTAAGATGATAATGAGTTGGCCCTACTGATTAGATATTTAAATAAATATATGAAAAAAATTGGGCAATAAAAAGAATTTTTCTAAATTCCCAAAAAGGAACACATCTTCTAAACATTTTGTTCTTAACAATAGAAATGGAGTTCAATGCAGGGAGTGTGATGGTTTTGTCACATTCAGTCAGAATGTCAAAATACCTTTAAAAGAAATAAAAAAAAAATGTATGAATGTTACTTGGAGTGATAATGACTCTAAAAGTAGTGATGAAGATGGTGAAAATGTTGCTTTGACATCTGTGTTTTCTAGTCTTCCTTGTTTTTTGTAGAAAAATAAAAAACTTGTTTGCCTAAACAATATTGTCTCAGTAAATAAAATTACTGATAATATGACAAGAATTGATGATGTTGTTGGTACTGATTCTAATGAATCATAAGTCAATGAAGATTCGTTGGAAGAATCTTAAAAAAAAAAATGTATGATGAATGAGTCAAATTATGTGTTGTAAATCGGTCAAATGCAAAGATTATCAAATCTTTTTCTTACAAAAATGATGAACTTGAATCAAATGCTAGAGTTTTTGAAACTGAAAATTTGGCTAAAAATGCTGAAATTAATCGTTTGAAAAAAGAGCTATATTTTATAAAGAAAAATGTAAAGATGTTTAATCCAGGATCTACTATCTTTGAGGAGATTCAATCTCGTTCATTACCTGTTTTGTCTTCTGATCTAACGTTGCAAGTTTCTGATCTATCAACGCCTCAAAATGTCTCATCAACAAAGAGACAAATATGTAAAAATCCTACATCCTATGGAAGGACTAAGAAATTCATTCCCACTATCTTTGAGGAGATTCAATCTCGTTCATTACCGGTTTTGTCTTCTGATCTAACGTTGCAGGTTTTTGATCTATCAACGTCTCAAAATGTCTCATCAACAAAGAGACAAATATGTAAAAATCCTACGTCCTATGGAAGGACTAAGAAATTCATTCCCACTTGTCATTTTTGTGGCATCAAAGGTAACATTTGACCAAAGTGTTTTACTATGATGATTTTTTTTAAGTCAAATTATTTTCATCATGTGAATTTCAAAAAGGCGCAAAAGAAAAATTTTGTGTCTAAACAAATGTGGGTAAAAAATGATGTGAATAATTGTCTTGTTGCTTTTACATGTCATAAAACTCATTGAGAAGGGCTACCACTGTTGTAGTGTGATATCGTCTCCATTAGGTACTACAGAAAAATGCCGAAATTGCCAACAATGGCAATCACCCTATTTTTACACTTTAACACACTAAGACCTGTTCTGAATGAAGAAAATGTGAAAAATATAAGTCTCGTCCTCTGTGTTAATGTTTTTCCTACACACATTTTTTTCCAACACTCTCAAGCATGTCATATAAATTAAATAATTTCTCAAACATTATAATACTCAGTTAATTTTTGAACATTTGTTTATTGTATTTCAGGTTTCGATTTTTTTTTTTGTAGCAAAAGGAAATGTTATGGTCATTATCTACATATAAAAAAACAACAAAAGTGGGAATATCGAAAAAATAAGCGGGGAAGAAAATTGAATTGTGTGGGATATGAAAACATGCTTGACATTTTTTTTCCTATTGATTAAGTGTTATTTTTGTTAATATTCTCTCTAAAATTAAGGGTTGTCTTGATTAATTATTTTGTGTGAGAAAAAGGACAGTTGACAGAAAGAATATTTGTGCCTATTTTGGTATCGTCACAATTAAGACAAAAATTTCATTTTTTTTCTCATAGTTAAAATTGGGTAACTACCCATTTTGTACCTATATCCCACGATAGTTCCCCATTCCAACAATCACTCTTTCACTGTAACGCCCTGGTTAGCCAAGACCATTACACTGTGTATTTTAAATAGTGCTTAACTCGTAAAATGAGTCATTAGGCCATAAACATGCATCTAAGTGTGATTACTGGTCAAGGGTTAAAAATTTCGGTTAAAAGGAATGGATATTTTATTAAAAACATTAAACTGTACATGGGATCCCATAATAACGTTTATAAAGTTGTTTACAGTTCCAAAATGGTCATTACAACTCAAAAGTTACAACCCGTTGACCTAAGCGGAAAAAATAAGGTTAAACCCCAGTTCCTCTGAGAAACCTTGGCTGTGGTGGACAAGTGGCCGCATATGTACACATCATCACCTAAGCTCTCCAACTCATGGCTGGTCCAGCGTGAGCCAAGGCCCATCAAGAAAACTTAATACAAGTGCATGAACAATATATACAGATTTTGATGTATATCTAGCATGCCCAGTAGTAATAACCTACTCATACATGCATATAGGTACAAATAAATGATTATGGAATCATTCTGGGGCTTGCAACCCTAATCTGAGGACCATAGAGTCAACCCGGGATCGTTTGCCCTTAATAGATGACCATAGAGTCAACCCGGGGTCTTTTGTCCTGAATAGATGACCATAGAGTCAACCTAGGGTCCTTTTCCTTGAGTAGATGACCATAGAGTCAACCTAGGGCCCTTTGCCCTAGCCATGTGACCATAAAATCACCCTAGCTCTGAGTAACTGGCTATAGAGCTAGTCAAGCGCTTTGGTTTTCTACGACCACTGGGTCGAACGAGTGTGTAATGCTCTCCTGATTAGATCTAATCATATCGACCAGTGCTCAACGTGCTATTGCCGCCCTTGACTCATAAGTCAATGCTTTATAACCAGCACTATTGCCGTCCTTGACTGATAAGTCAATGCTTTTCTCAAATATATAATGCAAACAAGCATTAATCATATAAAAAATATCCATATATAGAGCACTCAACATGCTTCATCAATAATCATAGGCATAATCATAATCATGTTCATTTATAGGGACCAATTCCCAATCAAAACTTTATTCAACATTCGGACCAAGCCTTAATCATGTACATCACGTAATGGGTGCTATTTTCTTACCTCAAGTCTGAGTGTAATGAAAAATAAGAACGACCCTCGAGCACGACCCTAATCTTGAGCCCTTAGCGATAATATAGTAACAACCAAATATAGAATCCCATCAATAATGAGTAAAGAAAGGCTTTCAGACCGAGTCCTAGCCTCTGGGATGTCGAATCCTACCAAACCAGGTAGTAGGATCGATCCCGAGCCCTTAGGTTTAGGTTCCTATTCCTAAAAACCCATTTTGGCCATTTTTCCCTTTTGGGCCGCGACCCCAAAAACCTGAGTCGCGACCTGCTCAAGAATAGGGGCTAACCCCTTCTCTGTTTGTGTTGTGGGCCGTGGCATGCCTAAAAGGTGCCGCGGCCCAAGGTGCCCCAACAGCCAAATCCTTTTCCTTCTTCAAGCCTGGGCCGTGAAACCCAAGAAAAGGGTCGCGGCCCAACCACGAACACAGCCAAAAACTCTGTTTTCCCCATTTACATCCTTCCAAAAACCTATCCAAACATACCCAAATCTCAAAAACAAGTTCCCGATCATCTCAATGGCACAAAATTCTCAAAACCCAAGCTTCAAATCATTCAAAAACTCCTCAAAACTTAAAATCCAAATTCAAAACTTAAGAAATTTTAGGAAATAGAAACTCATAAATTCAAAGCTTAAATTACCTCTAATTATGTCATTTCTCGCTAAATCCTCCAGCTAATAAGCTTCTAATCCTTCCTAGAATCGTTATGACTCTATCATTGCTTGAATCCAAGTCCTAAAACTTGAGTTTCCTTCGAAAATGCGACGAACTAGTAAAAAGGGATAACAAAAGAGATAGAAACAATGTTTTGAACGTATATCTAATTCTGTCAGGTTACTTCTAGCTTAAGTAACCTTAAGTAAGACCCAAGGTTTGGGGTCCCAAAAACGTCTCCGGTGGTAAAATAGTAAAAATTCCCATAATTTCCTCCTAATCTCCCTAATTCCCAATATATCATCAAATATTCACTCCCATTACCCAATATCCTGGTAATGTACTAAATAGCGAAAATACCCCTTGACTCACCCCGAGTCAAGTATTGGTCCCGTTGTGACTGTAGTGTCCCAAATTTACTAATAAGGCTTAGGGCCTTGATTAGTGTGTCAGGAGGGTAATAATTGATTTAATTATGTTTATATGTGAATTTAATGATTATGTGATTAGAAATGCATGTTTAGGTGAATTAAATATGCATGTGGGCCCCGTTTAGCTATTAGGGGCATATCTGTAATTTGAACCCGTTGAGGGTATGATTTTGAGCTATGTACAGTGTTTTCAGCATGTTGAGATCCTGTCCTGCGATGTTAGCGGAGAGTCATGAATTTGGTGTTTAGTTGTGAGATTGATAACTACTAGTAACCTGAGAATTTGTGTTGTTACTGAAATAATAAGGGAAATGTGGTATTTTTGATAAAGAGTGAAAGGACTAGGTTGCCCTTGAGGTTTAGTATAGAAATGAGTTAGAACGAGGGGCAGAATGGTCATCTAGTCTCTAAACTAGACAAACCCACTGCTGAAGTTAGCCTTCACGTTCTAGGCTTCTCTAGAGACCCTTGGTCATTTGGTTCAAGTTTTCAAGAAGGAAGAGGAGAGCTCAAGACTAGGCAGCTGGATTTTTGAAGGAATTTGGAAGTGAATTCATTTGAGGAGGAGATTAGGAGCCATTCACACCTAGGAATCTCGAAATTTAAGAGGAGGTAAGGATTTCATTTCTGTGGTTTAGGTCTTTTATGTTGTTCTTGAGGAATGTGAAGTTGATTTTTGAATTTGGGTTTTGGGATGAAGTTTTGAGGAACTTAAGCTTGGGAATTCGAGGATCGAAGCTTGGAGTGGCATTGGAGGCAGCTTAGGGTCGAATTCTGATCTAAAGGTAAGGATTCCTTCAAGTTTTGAAAAGTTTTGGTTTGGTTTATGTTTCTGTAGAATTTTAAACCATTGATTGAAATTAAGTTTAGGTGTGAGTTTGGATTGGGTTTTGATGCATATATGTTGTATATGTTGTTTATTTGGAGTTCTGGGTTCAATTGAAGCTTGGTTACACTTGGGGAATGGTTTGGGCAAGTTTTGGCTTGGGGAAAAATTATGGGAAAACCCCAGTTTTCTGGGTTCGCGTAGGAGCGTCACGGCGCTAGGTCATTTTCAAGGCCCATAAATTTGTGTTTTTAGGGCTTAGGCCCAGGGGGCCTCGGGGACGATTTCACCACCCCATGTGGGAAAAATTGGAGGTCCCAAGAGCACGGGTTTAGTTCTGGGGTTCAGTTATAAAATAGAATAGTAACGAGATCGTTACTTGTGGTTTGTGACTAGGTTACCGCTAGGACTCGGGAGAGGATCGTACTCGGAAGTCGTGGTTGCTTGCATGACAGCTAGCACTTGGATTAAAGGTAAGGAAACTATTGTACCTGTAGAGCAGGGTGTGGCCCTATTGTTTGTATTGCAAGGCATAGCCCTATTGTCTGTATCGCAGGGCATGGCCCTAATGTTTATGTTCAATATATGTTTAAATATCTATTGATATTATGCTATATGATGCATGTTTGTGAGTGAACTATGAAGGCCGGGAACAACGAAGGTCGAGAACGGCAAGAAGCCGAGTATGGCAAGGGGCCGGGTTTGGCGTTGAGCACGCTGAGTGCAAGTCACTAGGGTGAGACCCTCTTAGGGTGCTGGAGCCACCCTCTTGGTGAAGACTGCAGACCCAGGGCCTGGTAAAGCACATGGGACGGCGTTGGCCGCTATGTGTTTAGCCCGTTGGCTATTTTGTTGTATTATGTGGATTTTTATATATGTTATATGTTTTGTGTTGGGTTTTCTTGTTGGGCTTTGGCTCATGGGTGCTCTATGGTGCAGGTAAGGGCAAGGGAAAGGTCGACCAACCATGAGTACGGAGAGTGTGGAGGAACCGGTACATGTTCGGCCTACCTGGCTGCCACGGCCAGGGTGATTTTGGGGAAAATGTAATGTTTTGGTTGTTTTGTCGTCTAGGTCGACCTTAATTGTATGTTTGAGTTGTAAAGTATTTCCTAAACAGTATTTTGGGATCCCAACTGTGTAACTTTTTAATGATTTCAATAAATGTCCAAATTTTATAATTAATGTTATTAAACGAGTTTTGTATCAGTTTAATCACACTTTTAACCTAAAATCTCGATTAGCGAGCTAATGGTACATTTTTAACCCACTTAGTAACGACTCTAAGGAAGTAGGGCGTTACAGTGACTTTCTCGCTAACTTGCTCCCTAGGATCGCCTCGTGCCGAGTAACCCAAACATATCCACATAATAATGTGGTCCCACCATATATCACATATATGCCAAATATACCCATAACGGGACAAATTTAAAAAATTGCCCTTCTAATAAGAAACGAGCCCACGTGCTTAATTAATACACCTAAACATGCATATCAAGTCATATTATAATATAACTCACATAATCACATAATTACACGCATATATAACACATAAACATGTAATTTCCATAATTTTTCATCCTGCCCCCCTAATCAAGGCCCTAAGCCTTATTAGGTAATTTGGGACGTTACATCCACACTCTCACTTTATCTTTCTTTTTTTGGTTCTTTCTTCTTTGTTTTTTTTTTTTTTCTGTATTTTCTCTTTGCTTCCTAGTGTGCAGACCCCATGGCTCGAACCAAGACCACCAGTGCTCCCAAGCCCTCTGTCGGTGCTTCCAGCACCTTTTCTCTTTTAGCTTCACCTCCGGCAGCCTCAAGACCTTCCACCAAGACTAGGCTTGCAAGAATAAGTTTCCAATCTCCTCAACCTCGCCCTTGGTCCTTCCGCCTCTTTCGCCTGCTCCGACGTCCCTGCTTGCACCACCACCTGAAGGGATGGTGCCTCCTGGAACAATCCAATTTGAGCCCGAAAGCCCTAATGTGGATCCTAAACCTTTAAAGGCTGGGTCTGCCAAATTAAAGGACTCCGCTACAGCTGCAAAATCCATTCTCGAACTCGTTCCAAATCTCTTGCCTCTGTTTCAAAGGCTGTAGTGAAGAAAATAGCAAAGTGTGGCAAAATTTATCCTACAAAGAAAAGCCCTCCAACGAAGAAACTCAAAGTCACTCCATTGCTGAGTTCTTCATCCGAGTCTGATCCTATTGAAGATCCTCATGGTAAAGACGATGTTGCCTCTTACAATCCTAGATCTGAAAGCACTAAGGATTTTGAATCCGACCAAGAACTAGAAGATCTAATTTCCTCCGAAGAAAGGGTTGCTGAATCAGACGAGGGTTCTGATGCTTCAGACACTCCATTTGAGCCCTCTGACCATGTTATAGAAACTCTGCCTCCCAAACAAAAGGGTAAGAAGGCCATGATTTTTCCTAGTCCAATTGCTCGCAAGGGTCCCTACCAAAGCCTCTAGTTCAAGTTCATCTTTTGCTCCTCATTCTCATTACTTTTGCTATAATAATCATGAAATGGATATGGTTCATTATGCCAACCGAAAGGTTATTTGTGAGATGAATTTGGATCTTGATGCTCATACGGTGTTTGGGGTGATAGGTTTATTGCGAGAAAGATAATGCTTAGATTCTTTACATGGTTATTCTAGGTATGTTGATCATATTGTCAAGGAATCTTATGCTAATATCACTGACGACTTTCTTAATCATAACTCCTTTATGTATGGCAAAGTGTATGTTTGGGGTCATTGATTTTCTTTCACAGTTAAAGACATTGCGGCTGCCCTCAATCTGCCTATTGGTGTCATTCTAGATACCCTTGAATTTGAGGACTTAGTCCTTGTGGAGCTTTTTGGTCAAAAGGTGTCATGGAATCCAAGCACATCACTCTCTATTATTGATCTTACATATGTTGTGCTTATGCATTTTTCTCTGACTAACTGGACGCCTTCATCAAATCCAATTGTTGTGTCTCAAGATTTGCCATTCTTTCTGTTTAAGATCGGTTCTGGTGCTCATATCGATCTCCCTTATTTAATTTTGGATCAAATTGTTTCTCTAAGGAAGGCGGAAAACAAAGGGTTCAACTTGTTGTTTCCACAACTCATTTTTAAGATGTTGTCCTCACAGAAAGATGTTCTGATGCCAAATGAGTCTGTTGAGGTTCCTCTTCTTGGTCCTATATTCAAACCATTTGAAGGGAAAGATCAATCTTCGAAGAAGTCCAAGTCTGTGGTTATTCCTTTTGTCTCTACAGCCACTGTTGTTGATCCATCTGGTGTTGCTCTTGAGACACCAGAGATTCTTACTATCAAATCTGATCATGTAATGGTTATTAGTCACCTTGGAACCATGGAGACAACTCAACAAGCAATCCTTGATCAGTTGTCCGCAATATCCAATGGTTTTTGGATTTTATCTTGCTTTATTTTTTGTCATTCTCGTTTAAAATGTCCAAAAAAAAATTTACTTGTCTTTTGTTTTTCATTTTCATTACTTTGGCACCTTGATGGACAAAAAGGGGGAGTAGTTTGGTACTATTTTAATTTTATGTACAACTCTGGACCCTATTTTCAGGGGGAGTTGTGTGGTTGTGTCTTGTTAAATTTTTTCCAAAAAGTTGACAATTTGTGTTTTATTTGTTAGTATGCTTGTTTGCAGGGGGAGTTCTTAGGAACTTAATATTTTTTCTAACAAAGTGTTTTCTACAGGTTTTTGTTCCTAAATTGCTAAATATATAGTTTGTCTAAAAAGTTGCCAAAGAGGGAGATTGTAAAATCCAAAATTGGCAGACTTTTTAATTTTTATATTTTTCCAATTATATGCTAATTTAAAAAATTTATATATGATATAATTGGTGGATTTTGCACTTTTGGGTAAGTATGGATTTTATTTTCAATGAATTATCTGTAGACAAGTTTCCCTATATATTTATGGTAACTATGTCTATAATAAGTATGTTTAATATATAATTGATCACTGTTCAGATTTCTTGGTTTTAATTGATTTAAATTGATTATCCTGAAACATCTTTGTGCCCAAGAAAGATCAATTTCGAAATGAACTTGGTTTGGAATTAAGTCAAGGCTCGTCCATTTTCTGATGATACAAAATGATCTTTTGTTACATCTGGATTTCTTTGCAGTAAGGGTAATTGAGAGTTATTTTTAGAAACTCTTTGATTTGATCTGATTTAGATAAAAAATGAGATTGGCTTGGCTTAGGATTTCCTAAACTCTATAAATATCATACCTAAGCAACATCTAAACTCATCTCTTCACCATTCTAGCATTTCATATTTTGAAGAGTTCTCTTTTATGTAAGGAATAGTCCTTGTTCAACTATCTGTTTGTTTGTTTGTTTTGCTTTGTGTTGTTTGTTCTTGAATAAGTAATAAAGCTTGTGAACGTAACATACTATCTTTGGGAGAAGATTTCCATCAGTCTCACTTCGGGAGGAAGATAGAAGGGATTTTGTGTTCTTGGTGTTTATCAAAATCAGATTAGTAAATTGGAGTACTTCAAGGTTGCGGCAAAGATTTAGAGGGAGTGTAAACTCGTATAAGTCAATTGCTTATTGTATTCTTGAGATCTTACTAATTGATTTTATCTCTAGGCATGGCCCCGTGGACTAGATTTTTCAAACCACGTAAAAAACTTCTTGTGTCACATTACTTTCAATTTGTTTACTTTCTGTTCAGTTATTTTGATTCATTAGAAAACTATCTAATACATCAGAATATCTGTTTGATCAAATAATTGTATAACTATTCCACATTAATTAATTTGTTTGATAAATTTAGTTGGTAATATTAAAAAAATGGAATTTTAATTAACAAGTCTTTATGTTATTAAGAGCTAAGAGAATGTGGAGTCTTCTCTTATTCCGTCATAATAAACACCTTAGCCGTTTTTCATCTTCTTCACAACGAAAAATTCGCATTTCTCACAAAGTGATACAACTGTGGTTGGCCTACCTAATTGCTCTGTGTGACTAGCTCGATGAGCGTAGTGAATTGAGTATGTGGATAAGTCTATATTAACCACAAATCACATTTTGCCGCATCCAAACCTCTAACTGAGAGTTCATTAGTTACAAGATTTACGATCTCCCATTTTTTTTTTTTTTAAAAGTTGTTGATCAAGAAAGCTTACCTAGATCATCGCATAGCTCTGCAGCTATCATTCCACAAGCTTGTAGCTTGAAGATTACATCTTTTAGCTGCCTTGTGTATGTAACGCTCTGGTTAGCCAAGACCGTCACACGGTGTACTTTAAATAGTGCTTAACTCGCTAAATGAATCATTAGGCCATAAACGCGCATCTAAGTGATATTAATGGGCCAGGGTTAAAATCTCGGTCAAAAGGAATTGATATATTTTATTTGAAACATTAAATTGTCATGGGATCCCATAAAAGTGTTTACAAAGTTGTTTATAATCCAAAATGGTCATTACAATTCAAAAGTTACAGTCTCGCCGACCTAAGCGGCAAAAATAGGGTTAAACCCTAGTTCCCCTGAGAAACACCTTGGCCATGGTGGTCAAGCGGCCGCATATGTACACATCGCCACCTACGCTCTCCACTCAAGGCTGGGTAAGCTTTTTTTTCCCTTTACCTGCACCACATAGCACCCGTGAGCCAAGGCTCAGCAAGAAAACTTATTACTGCATGTATGCAAATATTAATAAATGATCATTCTGGGGCTTGTAGTCCTAATCAGATGATGACTGTTAAGTCATTCTAGGGTCCTGTGCCTTGGATTAATTACTACTAAGTCCTTCTGGGGTCCTTCGCCCTGAATAGATGACTAATAAGACATACCGAGGTCCTGCGTCGTAAATAGATGACTAATAAGACATCCCGGGGTCATGTGCCCTAAGCCATGTGACTAACAAGTCACCTGGACCTTTTAGCCCTAGCTCTGAGTAACTAGCCATAGACTAGCCAAGCGCTTTAGTTTTCTTCGACCAATAGGTCGGAAGAGCATATAATGCTCTTGTTGATTAGATCTAATCATATTGACCAGCATTCAATGCACTATTGCCGCTCTTGACTCATAAGTCAATTCCATATGACCAATGCTCAGTATTATTGCCTATCCTTACTTATAAGTCAGATCTTCACGACCATCACTTAACACCATTGCCGTTTCTGACTAATAAGTCAGTGCGTTGCTCAGATAAACCATGCATTCAAGCATTCATAATGCGACAGATATCCAATATAGCAATCAACATGCTTCAAAAATAATCATGTATGTCACATAATGGGTGCAGTTTTCTTACCTTAGGCTCGAGCGTAAAATAAGTTAGGAACGACCTTTGAGAACGATCCTAACCTTAGGCCCTTAGTGATCACCTAATCATAACCAAATATGAAATCTCATAAATTAAATGAGTAATAAAAGATTCCTGGACCAAGTCCTAACCCCCAGGTTCCTCGAATCCTTCTAAAATGGTTAGTAGATTCAATTCCGAGCCTTAAGGTTTGAAACTCATGCTTAAAACCAAATAAAACTAAGCCTAGCCAATAAGAGACAGGCGGGTCGCGACCTGCCCCCAAGAGCCGTGGCGCGCCTCCCAGACAGACAGGCTCCCTGTTTGGGTGCCGAGGGTGGGCCGTGAATCGCTCTTGAGGGTCGCAGCGCGCTGGCCAGACAGAGCCTAGTGAAGGCTCTGGGGTTCACTCAAGTCGCGACACCCATGAACTCGGTCACGATTTGACCCCGCGAACCCAGCTCCCATGCATTTTCTTTAATCCTAACTCAGCCAAAACTTCAACTAAACAATCCCAATCAAAACCAAACCCCAACACAACATAACCACCAATTCAGCAATAAAACCCAAGCTTAGAAACACTCAAAACACCATCAAATACCCAATTCTAAGATCAAACTCTCAAGCTTATAAACAACCTTAATAACAGAGTAAAACTCAAGGTTTAAACTTAAAATCATTACCTCAATAATGAATTAACACCTTCAATTGCTACAACTCAATCCTAAACTCTCAAGCCTCAAATCATCATGCTTAATCTTCTAGCTTAGCTTCAAAATCGAAATCAAGTGAGAGAGAGAGAGAAGGTGATCGAGAGAGAATTGAGAGAATCTCTGTTTCTGATTGCTGCCTTGGTTCCTTCTACAGTTTCCCTCCCTTGGTCAAGCCTATCTAAAGCCTAAAATGACTAAAATGCCCCTAAGGCCATCCTAAACCCTCAAAGCCACCCAAGGGAAATTTTGTCATTTCCACCTACCCCGTTAATCATAATTAATGTCCTCCAATTCCCGTTACTCCTAATATCCTCAAATAATTATCAAATCATTTCTCATTACCCACTCATTCTCGATAATGTACTAAGTACCAAATTACCCCTAGGCTCACCTCGAGCTCGACAATTAACCCCGTTATGACAAAACGAATAACTTGCTTCCTAGGATCGTCTCATGCCGAATAGCTCAAACATAATCACATAATAATGTGATCTCACCCATATATCACATACATGCACATAAATATACAAACATATCCATATAATAATATAATGCACATAATCATGCATATAATCATATAATAACACATTAAATCAATTATGGCCATCCTGGCCCCCTAATCCAAGCACTAAGCTATATTAGGGAATTTGGGACATTACACTGTAGTTCTTGAAGGTTATAAATATGTTTGGCACAAAGGGCGTGAACACATATTCTCAATGTATCAACCTTGTGTTGTACCCTTGTGACACAATGGAAATGTTTCAAGAGGGAGGTAACTCTACTACTAGCTATGTCTGAGGATTTAAGGTTGAATTGCTTGCGGACAATAGCAAGACAACCCTAGTTATGGGATGGATTCATGTTGTACAACTTCTTTTTGTTTGGACAAGAAGTGGATCATGCCCCCAACTCTTGGCAACTCTTGTGATAGCAAACAAAATTGTTGATGAAACCAAAATGCTATGCCACTCAACTCTCT
The DNA here is from genome assembly GCF_963169125.1 of Humulus lupulus. NCBI lineage: Eukaryota > Viridiplantae > Streptophyta > Magnoliopsida > Rosales > Cannabaceae > Humulus > Humulus lupulus. The sequence goes on from NC_084799.1 coordinate 67,847,114, forward strand.
TATCTACCTAATTTTGGGGTCAGCACTTGATTTTCGAAAGGAATTCATCAACTTTGTTCCATACCAAGTAACGACACTCATAAGGGTGAAATTCGCAGCAACAATGATCCCTACAATTTGACCAAGCATCCCAGCAATAATGACAAGTTTGTTTTTTCTAAGAGCTTCTTCATGCCTAGAACAATTTGCACCTCCTACAAGTTTCTAAATCGCTCTTTTGTCCATTGGACCTAATATTTATCAACCTCACTAAAAATTTACATACCAAGCTCTCTAGAAGAAGCCAATATGTCTGTTTTTTTCCTTCTAGATTCTCAATATCTAGTAGATGAGTGATCTCGGACCTACATTAGTGAATCTAGAAAGCAGATATGCAACATTTTCCCCTAAACCCATGTAAGACTAAATAACAACATCTTCACCATTGAGAATCACAAGTATCAATGACGACTAAACATTAGTGGGAATTGTGATGCTTGTTGTGAAAAATATGTACACAATCGTAAATAAGTAATAATAACGAAAGTAAAGTTCATTCCCATGAGGATTGATTATTAAATACTTATTTTTCAGTTTTAAATCTATTTGGTAAATGAATATTAGGTTTGGGAAATTTGAGTACTCAAACAACGAAATAAAAAATTTATTTGGTAAATGAATATTAGGTTTAGAAATTTAAGTAATCAAACAACGAAATAAATAAAAATTGTAAGAAAATAAATAATAATAAAATTCAATAGATGAAAACCTAGGACGATTAACTTCATCAACTATCCACTCTATTATTTTGCTAATAAGATTTTATAACTTGTCTTCCTATAATGACAACGAGTTTACTAAAGCAAATCTTATTCTTTCTCAAGATATAAGAACTTAGTTTATATGTGAACTTTCTACACTTCTGTGATCATTATAATATAAAAAAGAAATTAAGATAAAAAACTCAAGAGCTACACAAATCATACATGTATTCTCATCCAATATGTATTTATGATTATTTAACTATAACATATTCAATTCTCACTTCTCAGATCTCGAATCAAAATCATAAATCATGCAAAAGATGGTCAATCAATGACAAGCATTAATAAACTCATCATAACTTATAATCAAAGTAACTATATTAAAAACCCTAGAAAAGATGTTTAGTTCATAATCATAATAGCAACATCCATGGAAAAAAATTAAAATGTGCATAAAGAAAGAGAAGAAGAAAGAAAAATTCTAAGATGAATCCAATACTTCTCTCCAATAGCCTCCAATGTGTTCCTCCTTCATTAGTGCTCCAAAACTGACCTAAATCGCATACAATTATGTTTATATAGTGCTCTTCACGTTTACATGTAAAAATACCCTCTCAAAACTGACTTAAACTTTTGTTCCTCGCGAAAATCCTACTACAACTAGTGACAATATTTTGACCATAACTCTCTCAAGATAACTTAGAATTCAAGGATTCAAAAAGCTGTGTAAAGCTAACCAAAAGATCTACAACTTCTATTTCTATGAGTTTTTCTAGAAAGTGAAAAAATCATGGTTGAAATTCGGCTTGAAGTTTCAGGCTTGCATTACTTAGCATAAACAATGCTTCTTTAACATGTTATTTTAAAACTCCACACTCAATGCTAAATTCATCATATTCATATTATTTAACGTGTTTCTTCTTATTTCACTCCATATCATGTACTTGACCATTAAAACCTGAAATAAGTTAAAAAATAAGCATAAAACGAATAAAACAAGTTGGTAATAGTAAAACTACACATTAAATTATGTTTTAAAAACTACCCTAAAATCAACCCAACAAATTCCCCCAAACTTAACATTTGCTTGCCCTTGAGAAAATAACACTAAACACTCCTGAACAACTACTAATAACAAACATGAATCATGCCAACAACAATCAATCAAGCCTCAAAATTATGAATGCCATGTACATATAATTCTCATAAAAAATTAGTCATCACAAAGTCTAGAATTTTAGCTCAAATGCCCCTCTACCTTAAATTTACAGTGTGTGTGTATACTCATTCTCAATAAGTATCACCACGTGAATAAATTTTAACCAAAATCATTCATTTTTAATTATACCCCATAAGCTTTTTCTACTCAGTACTCTCAACTAATGTAAACAAACACACACTCAAAGATCAAAAGGACTTTAAAAGCTCGTAATATATGGCTTAGGTAAAGGTGGATGACAAGAACATTTTAGTCTCAAAAATACCATAAACACATAAACCAAACAACAACAACACTTGATTCAACTTTCTATTTTTCCACAAACCTCTTTTCTTCCTCTTTCTCTTCTTTAGAAAGAAAATAAACATTTTTTTTCTTCCACAAACTACACTTCCTGAAACTTATTTTACTATGAATATATAAGGAGTATAGTTAACTATTTTTTTTCTTCCACCTCTCTCTTTCTTTTATTTTTCTTCTTACTTTTGTTGACAACACACATTTTTTCATCATCATCCTCTATTACAAATCTTCTCAAGATAAAAATTTATATGCTCAAGGTATAACTCAAAGAAAGAAAAGATAATGAATTCTTCAAATAAGCTCATTTACAAGGGTGTCAAATAAACAAAATAATCATATTAGGCTCAAAAGAGATAACTAGGGATAATATTCATCAAGGTCGGCTTGAAAGGCTCAATCATTCCAAAAATTACCTAAATTATCTCCCTAAGCATGCATTGTCTAGGATTTGTCTCAAGTAAGTGATCAAACATGTTCTAGGATAATTATTTTTCTTTCTTAAAATAATTTCAGTAAGCAACAACAACTTAAAAATCGTGATAAAGTGTTCAATTATGTATAGTGAACCCAAGCAAAACAAAGAAACATTCAAACCAAGAACACAATCTTAATTCACACTAACACCCTCAATAAAACTAAACAAAACATAACCAAAAGCTAAACAAAAACCAAAAATAGACAACTAAAATTTATATACAATGAGCAAAACAACAAAAATCAAGTCATTTCCCCCAAACTTAATCTAAACATCGTCACCCATGTTTAAATAAAAAAGGAAAAAACTTTCATGTTATCCAATGCATTGCTCCATTGTAGTGACTCTCATCGTCGTCCTCCTCAGGTTGCAAATATAAAACTATTTGTCAGCACATCAATAAGTGGTCACTGCCCATAATATGCATCATACAAGACAACATGAAGGTTGTCACTGTGAATGCCTTCAAGCTTGGCAAGATATGAATATGTTTTACATGTCACACTAACAACACAAGACTTTAAATGATGGGCTTGGGGAGAGAACTTTGATAGCTCATAAAGGATGTAGAATGGTGTGTTGGTATTAAATAAGAAAACACCATCATACGCAACATAATTGTATAGGGAAGGGGATTTTCAAAGAACATTAATACCAGTCAGGATCATACATATGTAGATATATAAAATAACACATAAAAGGAATAGAGATTACCTCTCGTAGCCTATCAAGTGTCCTTGAATCTTTTTCATAAAATCAATGATCTTCCTATCCTTATGAAAGCTCACACCTTAGCCTTCCAAGTCGATCCTTTAGCACACAAGGACGTGTGTGGGCATGTAGGATTCACATGTTGATTTTAGGCTCTCTAGATGTACTCAACACATGAGAACTAGAGAGGTTTGAGAAGAGAAAGGCTATAGAAACTTCTAGAATTTCAGGTTTAGAAATTTCTATTGTTTCTTTCTTTTTGAGAGAGTCTGTTAACTAAGAAACAACTGACTTAAATATAACTTATGAAAATAATCACTTCTTTTTCAGGCTTTTAAAGATAATTAACTCATTAAATTAATCTTTATTTTTTAATTTAAAATAAAATTGAGTTGTTACCATTTAATTATTTAATATAAATCATATTAAAAAAGAATAATTAAATAAACAAATTAATTTGACATTCAAATTTCAAATCCTTGGGATGTGAAATACCCACATGTGGCTCTACCAGGGTCTATCCCTGATTTTCCCATTTGTTTGTTTGATTAATTTTAAGACAAGATATTTATCACAAAATAAATATCAGTTAATTTAAAATTAACTTTATCTTAGAAATTATCAGTTTTAAATAAATATCTTATAATAATTAAACTCTCCCATATATTAATCCAAACATGATTAATATTTATTTTAACATAAAAAAATTCAAAATAAAAACTATTTAGTTAATTAATTAATTCACAATTAATCAATTTCCCATAATTATCACATAATTATTTTCTTGCCCTGGAAAATTATTTCTTTTGCAGTTTTGTCATTTCTATAAATCTTCCTTATGACATCCTTACCATTGGCAGTGTAGGACAAAGGTGACATGGTGACCATGGACCTATAATACAAAGCTCCAATAAACCAAATTATTAATTAAGCTCTTTAAGCTAATAATCTTATTTATTAATTATATAATTACTCCACTATAACTATGGAATTGCACTCTAAGTATTTATAGAATTATATGTACAGAGTTCTCTTATGCAGTCCATTGATATAATCAATAAATGTAGTTATGTCCTCCATTTATTGGTTAGTTAATTAGAGCTGGTCAAAATTACAATTTTACCCTTTTAATTACCTTTTGTTCCTTAAGGACCATTAATTCACTAGCGAATAATTAAGCTATAATCAAATTATAGATTTGAGCTCAATAACTATTTAGTTCCAAAATCAACTCGTAAAGGAACCAATATTAGATCCGTTAGGAAAGCATGGATTTCATTATTGTAAATCATGTTCTCAGCCATTCATGATATTGAATCTCAAAAAGAAAAAAAAACCACTAGCCTCATTATATTAAGAGACATTAACAAATTAATAACAAAATTCAATAAACAGAAACAAGAGTTCATGACCACTCAAGATTTAGACTGATCTACAAATGATCATCTATTATGATATGAACTAAATCTTTATGGCAAATGGTAAGTTTATAAAGATAGTTAATTCATATCTATCCTGTCATATATAATCATTATTATATACAACACCTTTACCAAGATGTCTATCCACGTCGGTAATTTGAATCTAGACTACTTGCATCCCGTATGCTTAGTGTTGTCTGTAATTTCATCATTGGACACGTGGTAGTCATTAGAGAAGTAGTTAAGCTCCTCGGAAGACAGTGAAGTTTTGCAGAGCTCGCCCATAGCTCCTTGGAGTATAGTATCTGCCCCAGCAGGTCGAGTTTTCCTTAGGCGTAGATCTCTCCAAGTGAGGCCACGTTCCGAGGACCACCCTAGAGGTTCTCCCGTTTTCTTAATCCGATAGACCTCCAAGTCTAGGTGCTTTGTCCTCGGGCCTGGAGGGAATGCCAGGTGTCAATCACTGTAGCCTTGGGCCACCACAAGATTATCATACAACTTTTTGGGTGCCTCGAGTAGTGGTGAGTTTGTACACTCGACAATTGGTATTTCCCACAACGTCGCCTAACACTGGAAAACGTCTAGCCGCACCCTGACAGTGTCAGAGGTTTGTCTCCTGTAAAGTTGGTGGGCTGCAACCTACGAATCGCCCTCCTTTGCGATATGCACATGCCCACAATATTTATTATAACATTTGTAATTATTGATATTAATGACTTTCAACCCCTATAAATAGTCCTAGGATACCATTACAAAAGGGTTGACAACTTTTGTACTTAGAGAATACATATGCTGCCTAAGAAAACCCCCATTGAAGCTTTCCATCTCAATGTTCAATAAATCTAATAAAAAATACTCGTGGACTAGGGTTGTTTTATTACCTGCACCACGTAAAACCTTGGTGTTTATCTTCATTATTTTCTTTAAGATCTGTTGTTAAGTTGATAGCGAAAAAGGCAGTGAACATTTTGGCATTTTCATTGAGAGCTTGAGGAATGCTTGAAGAAACAGTCATGGTGACCACGCGTAGAAACGCCCCAGACGACGTTGTTCCTCCCACCGGATTTGAAGGAGGAGAAAAAAACCAGCCACCTCCACACGACTTCCCGGAGATGGCCCAAGAATATTACGATGAGAATGCTGACTACGACGGCGAAGATGGAGAGTTTTACGAGGAGGACTATCCTCAGCCTATGGATGCAGAGGATGAGCCAGAGGTGGTGGCACTCCGCGACCAAGTCTCCTCCCAACAACAAAATCTTGATGCCTAGGAGGGGAATATCGCTGCCTTTCAAGAGATGGTTAACTCCATGAGGGCTACTCTGGCGGCCCAAGGGCTGCGATTGGACCCCCATGGCGAAGTACCACCAAGGCAGCCAACTGGCGTGCCACTTGTGCACCCAGCTAGAGTGCCAAATGCAAATACATTAGGCATGCCTCCCGAGCACCCCACTGACGAGGCGCAAGATCTACCAGCTGGCATGCCACCTTTGCATCCAGCTAAGGCTGGAGCCCCACCCGTGCCACAAGACTGTGGCAAAGGAAAAGTAGACGAAGATCCTGCTCAGGGACAGAAGAGAGCTCGTCAAGATTTTGAGCCAATTCAGCCCCCGAGGAAGCCCATTGATAACCAAGGGAGTGGATCCCAAGGACATCACCAGGCCATTAGCATTCGTGGAGCCCAGGGCATCTAGCCCAGGCGCGCTATGAAAGACCGCGTTAGGCCTGGAGGTGGTGTCCCGACGGCACATCACCAGCATCACAGAAACCCTGGTCAAGGGGGCAAGGAGAAATGTCTCCACCAACCAAGGACAAGGGATCAATGTCTTGATCAATAACGAATGTTGACTCCAAGGGGTAAACAAAAGTTGGATACCTCGAAGGCAGTGGTCACCATCGAGCACAACCTGACCTACGAGATGACTTGAACGCTTGCAGGGGTAGGGCAACTTCTGAGGACAATCCTAGGAGACAACAACAACCAGACCTCCGAGATGACCTTAATGCTCAGAGGAGAAGCACCTGGTACAGAGTGCTAATCAAAATCATGACCCCTCTCTGTGCGAAATTAGAGAGTTTGAAAATGATAATGCTGAAGATGACCCAAAGATAAGGTCATGACTCAGACTCCGAGGAAAAGGATGGGGAGCCTTGTGCTCCCCACATTGTGGAGGTTCCACTACCTCGAGGTTTCAAAATACGAAACATCGATTCATACAATGGAGGCACGTCCACCGCGTCTCCGAGGACGCCAAATGCCACATCTTTTTGCTGACCTTGACAGGATCAGTAGATGAATGGTTCAAGAAGCACAAGCCTGGATCCATTTAGTCCCGACACTAACTCTCCTCCTCCTTTCGAAGAAAAATCATAGGTGTGGGGAACGTGAATTTCAAGGTCAATGCTTTGGCCAACATAAAGTAAGGACCACTTGAGACCCTTAAAGTGTAGAGTCCCAGAATTTTTACTTAGCTAGATAGTAGTAGTAGTTTGTAGTATGTTAGTTTCCGTGGATTATGGTTCAAGCCGAGACTTAGTTGGAAACTCATAGCAACAGTTATGGATTTTATAAGTTTAACCTATAGTTTAGAAATATTAATTATAACATAAGGTTTGATTAATATTGGTGGTCCTAGAAATATTAATTATTATAACCTAAGGTTTACATATAATTAATCAGAGCATGACACTTTTCATAATCATGTTTATTAAGGATTTAAGTATTTTTGATTAATAGTTTAAATAAAAGAAAGATCTAGAAGCTCTAGAACCTTTCAGCAGCTGTTAGGATCACGTTTTGACTTAGTCAAAGCTGTTTAATCAATTCAAAATATGCTGATAAAAGTGCAAATACGTGTTTGATATATCAACGTATGCTGATATATCGCAGCTATAGGAGCCGATATATCGCCTACCGGAGATACGGAAAACACGTCGACTTCGCACGAACAAACGATCGGGGCTCGGGAAATAGGTCTAGGCAATATATCGCCCAGGGTAGGCGATATATCGCCCCTGGGAGTGTATTTTTGATACTTGAGGATTTTAAAATTTGAAAACAGCCTTAACCACTTGGATCTGCCTTTGAACGATTTTGAACAAGTTCTGGGCATCTGTTGAACGAAAATTCAAATCTTTTTCATTTTATATTCATTTATTTATTCATTTTAAAAGGGGTTAGTTTCACTCCTTGAACTCTATAAATAGGACCTAGTACTCAGCCATTTCCTTCATTATTCAAGCATTCTTTAGAGCCTCCAAGCTGCTAAGTTTACTATAGAGAGAAACACTTGGGTTTTAGGATAAAAGCTTTTCTAATCTAAGCTTTTCTAAACACTTGGGAAGTAAGATATAGAGTTATTTCGGTATCGAGGTATAGATCAAGTCATAAATTCATTCAAGGTATTCTTATCCTTAAGCTCAGTTTTTCATAGTTCTTTAGTTTTCTTTTATTTTCTTTCAGATCCTAACTCTTGTTTATGATTCTTAATTAGGTGTTTAAGTTTCTTGAAACTTAAGGTTTTCGGTAAGTTTATACTCGGATGGTTTAGTTTTCTTTAATCTCCTTTTCTTTAGAAACTAATGTTTGTGCTGTTGGTTTTTAGGAGTGTTCTAATCCCGTTCTTGTTCTCAAATATCCTAGTTTTTGGTAAGGAAAATATGTTAGATTATATGTGTTTATATGTTTATGTTATGATATGTTTTATGCTATGATATGTATATGTATAAATATGTTTTGTAGTCGCTTGGGCATATTACTTGCTTAGACAGCAAGCCCCAAGAATTTTTATCATTTTCTTGGTTTAGAGTTATGATTTACCCTACCTTGATTAGTAGACAGAGGACCTAGATGGGTTATCATATGCTATAGTTGTGATCTAACCTACCTCGATTAGTAGACAGAGGACCTAGATGGTTCTATCACATACCATGTTAATGAGTTAATGGCCATTAATATTGTAGTCCTACATGATATATTTTTTATAGTATATGTTTATGATATAGTCTTATGTTTATGATTTATGTTATATATTGGTAGTAGATTTTCCTTGCTGTGCATTAGGCTCATTCCTTTCTTTTTAGCTTGATGCAAGAAAATGAACGTGGAAGGCGGGAAGGATTCATGGAAACTTGGCATGTGTGTTGAGGATGAATGGATTGAATGGACTGCGTGAAGATCGAGGATGACATTATTTAAAGTCTTTTAAATTATGTTTTGATGTATTTTCGTAATTAGTATTTAAATAATTAAAGTTTATGATTTATGTTTTATAACAATGGGATCCCATATCACATTTTATATTTTTACCTTATTTTGTATTTGGTACAATGTTTTGGGTTTTAAATAAAGTTATGTTATATCTTATGTATGTATTCAAATTAGTAGCTATGTCATAGTAGTTTTTAATGGTCCGAGGTCTTAGAAATAGTCGGGGCATTACATAAAGCTTACATCAAACACTTCATGGAAGAAGTAGCCAGGACCAAGAGGGACGACGATGGCCAACAACTAATGGCCCAACAAGCTGGCATCTGAGCAGGTTCCCCACTATGGGATGACCTCTAGCGAAGAGGATGCCACAGACTCAATGACTTCATACGTCGAGCCCAAGAGTACATTAACTGTGAAGAGGCCCAAATTGAAGCACTCAGAGTACCAGTTTCTTTCCCCACTCTATTGTTCCCAAACGTTGTGGCTCCGGGAACCCAGTGCTCGCCATACACTCAAGCCCAAACGAGTGTATTGAGTGCTCCACAGTTTAGCCCTGTTGTTCAACCAGCTGGTGTAATGACCCAACTATTTCTAAGACCTTGGACCATTAAAAACTACTAGACTTAGCTACTACTTTTGGAGAAAACATAGGAAATAATCATAACTTTATTAAAACTCTAAAATAATTATTGTATCAATAACATAAAATTATATATTAAAATGTAATATGGCATGAGTACCCATTGTTTGTAAAACATAAAACATAACTTTAAATCAATTGTTCAAAACTAAATGCAGAATTACAAAAGAAACATATTTCAAAAGACTAAATAAACGTTATCCTCGATTGACACGCAGTCCACTCAGTCCATTCATCCTTAACACACAAGCTAAGCTACCAAGAATCCTTTCGTCTCCGTAATCACATCCCCGCATCACACTAAAAAAATAAAGGAGTGAGCCTAATGCCTGGCAAGGAAAAATCTACTAACAACATACATCAAAAATCAAAGCATAAGACTATATTATAACCACATACTATAAAACATATATCACAACTCTAACCCATGATCATTTTAATCTTGGGGTTTGCTATCTAAGCAACTATAAGCCCCAAGTAACATAAAAACATTGAGGTTTGCTAGCTAAGCAACTATAAGCCTCAAGCAACATAAAATCATTGAGGTTTGCTAGCTAAGCAACTATGAGCCCCAAGGACTACAAGACATATTCATATATATCATAACATAACATATAATAACATAACATATCATATCATAACATATAAGCATATAAAATCTATCCTATTTTCCTTACCAAAAGCCGAGAAATTTGGAAACAAGAACGAGATTTAGAAACTCCTATAAACCAACAGTAGAAAAGGGTGAGAATCTTTAAGAATAAAGATGAATATGGGAACTAAACCATCAAGAAGAAACTTACCAAGAAAGACCTTAAGTTTCAAGAACTTAAATACCTAATCAAGAATCAATAACAAGAGTTAGGATCTGAATAAAAGAAACTAAAGAAAACTAAAGAATTATATAGAACTAAACTTAAGGAATAGGAATACCTTGAATAACCTTATGAATTGGTCTAAAACCCAATGCCGAAATCACACTATTTCTCACTTCCCAAGTGTTTATAAAATCTTAGAATGATTAAAGCTTTAACCCAAAACCCAAGTGTATCTCTCTATAGTAACACTAGCACCATGGAGGCTTTGATCAAATGGTTGAAGAATGAAGAAAATGGCTGAGTACTAGGTCCTATTTATAGAGTTCAAGCAGTGAAGCTAACCCCTTTTAATTTGAATAAATAAATGATTATAAAATGAAAAAGATTTGAATTTTCGTTCAACTGACGCCCAGAACTCGGTCAAAATCGTTCAAAGGCAGGTCTAAGTGGTTAAGGGTACTTTTAAAATTTAAAAAGTAAAACTTCCAAAACTACACCCATGGAGCTGATATATCGCCCACCCTAGGCGATATATCGCCTCCCCCAGTATTCTCGAGGCTTGTTCGAACGTTCGTGCAAAGTCGACGTGTTTTCCGTATCTTCCATTAGGCGATATATCAGCCCCTATGCTGTGATATATCAACATACGTAGATATATTAAACACGTATTTGCACTTTTTCAGCATAATTTAAATTGGATAAACAACTTTGACTGAGTTGTAATATGATCCTAATAGCTCCTAGAAGGTTCTAGAGCATCTAGATCTTTCTTTTATTAAAACTATTCATCAGAATACTTAATTCCTTAATAATCATGAGTATGACAAGTGTCATGCTCTTATTGGCTCCATCTAAACCTTAGGTTATAATTAATAATATATCTATGACCAAGAATATTAATCAAACCTTATGTTATAATTAATATTCTTAAACTATAGGTTAAACTTATAAAATCCATAACAGTTGCTATGAGTTTCCAACTAAGTCCTGACTTGAACCAAAATCCACAGTATCTCACATACTTCTAACTAATACTAACTACTACTACTGCTGCTGCTGCTAATAAGGCTTAAGGGCCTTGATTAGTGTGTCGGGAGGGCACAATTGGAAGTTATGTGAATTAATGGTGAAAATGCATGATTATGTGAAAAGAATGCTTATATGAATATTTGGATAAATGTGATGCATGACTATGTGTATTAATATGCATGCAGGCCCTGATTAGGTTATAAGGGTATATTTGTAATTTTGGCCTGTTGAGGGCATAAATGTAATTTTGGCCTGTTGAGGGCATAAATGTAAATATTTGTGATAAAATTTTGAGACCACATTATTATGTGTATATATTTGTAGCTTGTGACTCGAGGCGATCCTAGTGAGCAGTTTAGCGAAAAAGTCACAGCACAGCATATAACCGGCTTGTGGGACTCCGGGGGTATTTCTAGGAATTTGAGAAGTATATTAGAGATTATTTGATACTGAGGAAAATAATTGGTGATTAGTTAGGTGTCAGGATGTAAGCGGTAATTATTAGGGACACTCGAGGAATTAGTGGGAATTGGGAGCAAAATGCCCTTGGTATGCTTTAAGGCTTAGTATTTAATGGGAGGGCAAAATGGTCATTTGACTGAAAAGAGATAAGTTTTATATTTCCTTTTAGTTTTAGTGGAGGCTGTAGAAAGTTTCAGAAGTTAAAGGAAAGAAAAGAGAAGGAAAGAAAGAAGAAAAACAGGAACTCTTTCTTCTATATTCGGTTTGCTCTATTCCTCACCATTCTTTGTGAGTTTTGGAGCTGGAATCTTAGAGTGAGCTCAGGCTGGAACTTAGGGCTAAAGAACTTGGTGAAGCTAAAAGAGTTAGCAGGGATTAGCTTCTCAAATGAGGTAAGTTTCAAGATTTCTAATGAGTTTTTCTGAGTTTTATTGAGGTGATTTCTAAGCTTGAGTTTTGGATGGAATTAAGGGAAATAAGCTTGAGGAGTTGAAGGGCTTAAGGCTAGAAGGATACTATAGATAACCTAAGGTCAAAATTCTCCATAGAAGGTAACAAATTCTGGCATTGAAGTTCTAAGTTTCTGAGTTTCTGGTTGAATTCTTGAGTTCTTGAGTGCAATGTTTGTTTTCTTAGTATGATGATGCATGTGGTTAAGTCTTGTGTTATTAGGCTGTGTGGTGTGATATATAGGTGATGGTAGACTCAATTTGGTGTGTAGTTGAGGTTTGGAAGGGTTCCAAGGGGTTTTGGTTTGAGGAAAATCGAAGGAAGAAAAACAGGGTGTTGCTGGTCTGTGACTAGCGCTGTAGCGCTAGCCTTTGGGCGCTACAGCACTAGGCTTGGGTTTCCTCGCGCCTTTGGCTCTACTTGTAGCGCTATATCGCCCACTTTGTGGTGCTGTAGCGCTACCCTATTTCTAGAAGTGGGTTTTTGAGTTATTTCATAGGGTTTTTTCCCGGGGGCTCGGGGTTTGATTCCACCACCCCGTTTGGTGGAATTAGGCTTCCCGAGGGCTCAGGATTGGTCCCGAGGTTAGGTTTTGGTATTGAAGTTTAGTGATGGATTCTAATTCATGGCTGTGACTAGGTGAGCGCTAGGGCTTTGATGGGATCATGCTTGAAGGTCAATTTCGCTAGTCAAAGCTATCAGAATCTAAGGTAAGAAAACTGCACCCGGTTATGTGATTGTATTGGGACTAAGAGCTCCCTATATCTGTATGATGTCATAGATGGTATTATGCCACGGGACATGTGATAAATGGCCTAAGAGTGTCAAAATCAATATTTGCGCACAGGGCGCGGCTCGGCCACTGGTAGCTGAGGTCAGCTTGATATTCACTGAGCTCAGTTTAAGCGGGCCAGAGTCAGTGGGATAAATAGGGGGTGCGACCTAAGAGCGTCGACCCTGGTTATTACATGTGAATTGGTTATTATATGTAAATTATTTATTATATGTGAATTCGTTATTAATGTGAGCTGATGAGCTTGTATGCTGAATGCATGGTTATATGAATGGTTTGGATTATTGAGTATATGGTTATACTGTACGAGTTGTCTGATTGTTTGATTATGCTCTACTATTGCGTTTTCTTGCTGGGCCTTGGCTCACGGGTGCTACGTGGTGCAGGTAAAGGCAAGGGCAAAGTGGACCAGCCTTGAGTTGGAGAGCTTTGGGCTGAATGTACATAGTCAGCTGATCGGCCGCCACTGTCGAGGAGTGGTACAGGATAGGAAAAGCCTAAATGTCTGTTTTGCCCTTAGAGTGGCTAGTAGCTGTACTTTAAACCTGAAATTTTGAAAACTGTCTTTTAAACGTTATTACTTTTGGGATCCCATGTAAAAGAATGTTTGAATATATGAAACGTAGCTTTTGTGACCGAAATCTTTTAACCCTAGTTCAACTATAGTCTCAGTTACACGTTTCTAACTAAATGACTTGATTAGCAAGTCTTGCACCTTTATAAAACACAGTGTAACAGTCTTGGCTATCCAGGGTGTTACAAGGCTATGGAGCATCTCCAATTAGATACAGTGCTTTTCAACCTACATTCAGTACTAGAACTGTGGCACCGGCCCAGTCTGCGACACCCAGCGAGAGCAAACACAGGGGAAAAGGCAAGGGCATGAAGCCCAAGAGAATTGGAGCAGCTCCCTATGAGAAATACAGTCCATGGTACTCTAAGTACATGGATCTGGTGGATACTTGAGAGAATATTTTCCTGGCCATTGAGCAGCAGGTCCACTACCAAAAACTGCCACCGATGCGGAGGGAATGGGAGAAAAGAGATTCCACTAAGTTCTGCCGGTTTCACAATGATGTGGGGCACAACACCAATGAGTGTAGGTAACTTAGAGATGTGATTGAAAGTCTCATCAAACTGGGGAACCTCCTCAAATATGCTAGGATCGATGCGCACCCAGCCTAGACTCTGGCCATAGGATTGCCTTGACAAGTGATTCTGTAGCCCCTGGTCCAAGTGCCCGCGACCCCACAACAGCAGATAGCCCATGGACCTCCTTCAGTGAATGGGGGAGTAGGCACTATCTCTGGATGACCCCACTTGGGGGCACGTCAAGGGGCTCGTAGAATCGTATGCTCAGGCCCTAAACCATGATGATGAAGTGCTGGTGCTAACCCAGTTACGAGCACAGATTCCCTGAATGACTGACCAAGTCATCACTTTCTCTAAGGACAATTCTCGGAGGGTACATTTTCCCTACCACGATCCTTTAGTGGTCGAGAGCTAGATATCAAACTAGATGGTGGCTCGAATCCTAGTGGACAACAGGAGTTCTGTGAACATCTTATTCAAGCCAGCCTATGAGAAGATTGGGCTAACTGCTGGTGACCTGTCCCCTTGTACCTCTACACTTTACGGGTTCTCGAGGGAAGTTCTCATTTTGATGGGGAAAATCATACTGCTAGTGACGCTGGGAGAAGTGCTTTGCCAAGCCTTTAAGTACTACACCTTCTTGGTTGTGGACTTCTCTTCTGCGTATAACGCCATCCTGGGGCGTCCGACTCTAGTGGAATTCAGAGCAATCACTTCCATATGCCACATGTGCATGAAATTCCATACTGAGATGGGAATTGGCACAGTCTGTGGAGACCAAAAGAAGGCCAGGCAGTGCTACCATGTGTCCCTCAAGCATCCGGTAATGGGAATTGAGGCAGCAACTCTAGAACAGTCTCCTCCCAAGGAAACAGAAGTCCAGGCTGTTCACGGGGAATGGGAGTCCAATGAGCTAGACCCTAGAGTTCACGAGGAGAGGGCTATCGAGCCCATGGAAGAGACAGAGAAGGTGATATTTGATGCCTTTTTTCTAAGTAGAAAAACAAAGGTTGGGAAATATCTCAAGGCAGATGTCCCAGTAGCCTTAATGAGTTTTCTCAAGGACAATCTAGACGTCTTTGCCTGGTCCCATTCTGACATGACAAGCATTAACTCGAACATCGATCCTAACGTTTCTTCGATATAGCAAAAATGGAGAATGATAGACCCGACCCGAGCATTGGCTTTAAAGGCAGAGGTGGATAAGCTCCTCACGAACGGAATCATCCAAGGAGCTCAATACCCAAGGTGGTTGTCTAAGCAAAATAGCACCTGGAGGACCAGTGTAGATTTCTCCAACCTCAACAAAGCTTGCTCAAAGGGCTGATTTCCTTTGCCCAAGAATGATCAGATGGTCGACGCTGCCTCTGGGTATGAGCTCTTGTCCTTTATTGATGCATACTCGGGGTATAACCCGATTTCTATGCATGTTGCGGATCAAGAGCACACTAGTTTTCGGATTGACAAAGGGGTGTATTGCTACAAGGTGATGCTCTTCGGACTCAAGAATGCTAGTGCCACCTATCAGAGATTGGTAAACTAGATGTTCAAGAACTAGCTAGATCGGAACATGGAGGTTTATGTAGACCATATGCTGGTAAAATCCAAAACAGCCCCCGACCAAGTGAGAGATCTGGGAGAAGTGCTTTTCATCCTCTGAAAATTCTAGATGAATTTGAATCCCTAGAAGTGCACTTTTGGAGTTGCCTCCGGGAAGTTCTTGGGGTTCATAGTTAGCGCCCATGGAATAGAGGTAAATCCCAAGAAGATCAAGGCCTTGGCCAAAATTCCATCCCCTCAAAAGCATAAAAATGTACAAAGCCTCACCAGAAGAATAACAATGATTAGTCACTTTGTCTCTAAGGAAACTAATAAGTGCATTTCAATCTGCAACATCCTCCAAGGAGGTCAAAGATTCACGTGGATGGAGGAATGCGAGCAGGCATTCCAGCAATTGAAGGCGCATATGGATAATCTGCAATCCTGTCAAAGCCCATAGACGGAGAACCCCTCCTCCTCTACATGGTGGTCTTGGAGAATGCCATCAGTGTTGCCTTGGTTTGCGAGGAAGGCCGCGTTCAGCACCCGGTCTACTGTGTGAGTAAGAGACTCCTCAGGGCGGAGTCCAGGTATCCACTTATGTAGAATCTAACTTTCTACCTAATGGTTGCTTCTCAAAAGCTAAGCTCCTACTTCCAAGCACATCCCATCAAAGTCCTCACCAACAAGCCCTTGCAGCTAGTCCTCCAGAAGCCGGACTCCTCAGGGAAACTCTTCACGTGGGCCATCGAACTAAGTTAGTTTTACATTACATATCATTTGAGGACTACAATCAAGGCACAAACAGTGGCAGATTTCATAGCCGAGTGTATGGGGACGCATGAGCAACCCGAAAATGCCTCAGTGGTCGGACCCACATGAAAGCTATACGTAGATGGGTCCTTCAATGAGAATGGTGTAGGAGCGGGCCTAATCTTGGTATCCCCTGAAGGGCACAGGGTCCACAGTGCCTAAGGTTTGGATTTGACACCTCTAACAATGAGACTGAGTACGAGCCCCTTATTGCTGGACTCTGGGTGGCCCTAGGGCTCAAGGCCAAGGGTCTTGAGATTTTCAGTGATTCCAAGCTCGTAGTGGATCAAGTCCTCGGAGAATACCAGGCCCGGCGAACAAATATGGTCGCTTACTTAGCCAAAGCCCAGGAAATGTTGAACAACTTCAAAAGGTTTTCTATCCGACATGTGCTGAGGGAATAGAACTCAAACGTTGACGCCTTGGCCAAACTTGCTACCACCAAGGACGCTGAATTGATCAACGTGGTCTTGATTTACTACTTGGCTGCCCCAAGCATCTCAACCCCTAAAGAGGTAGAAGCAACCAGCCTCAGGGCGGCTGGATGGAGCCTATTGAGAAGTACCTAGTCTCTGAAGAGCTACCGCAGGATAAGATAGCAGCTCGGAAGCTGCATTACCAAGCGCCTCAGTACGTGATCATGGACAGCAAGTTGTACAAGCAAGGATATCTATTACCCCTTCTTCCTTGTGTGTCCAAGCAAGAAGTTATTCTTATACTCCGAGAAGTACATGAAGGCTTTTGGGGGGACCACGCTGGGGGGCAGAGCCTCATCAAGAAAATATTGAGACAAGGGTACTTATGGCCCACTATGAATGGTGATGCGATGGACTACGTCAATAAGTGCGATAATTACCAACACTTTGCCAACATACCCCCAGCTCCTCCAAATGATCTCACCCAAATGACAAGTCCTTGGTCCTTCGCAGTTTGGGGGATTGACCTTATCGGGACCTTGCCCAACGGAAAAGAGGGAGTGAAGTATGCTATTCTGGCGGTTGACTACTTCATGATGTGGGTCGAAGCTAAACCTCTCACTACGATCACTTCCAAGAAGGTGCTAGACTTCGTCATTAAGAACATCATTTGCCGCTACGGGCCCCTGAGAAAGATAGTCTCCGACGACGGCCTACAATTCAACAACCTGTTCACAGAATTTTGTCAAAGGCACAGAGTTATGAAGAGTTTTTCCTCTGTAGCCGACCCACAAGAAAACAGAGAGGTGGAAGTTGTCAATAAGACCCTTAAAGCAACCCTAAAGAAGATACTAGAACAAGCAGAAGGTGCTTGGCCCAAGGAGCTGCCTAAAGCATTGTGGAGCTACCGCACCATTACTAGGACCTCTACTGGCCACTCGCCATTCTCCATGGCCTACGGATACGAAGCCATGCACCCAGTCGAGGCAGGAATCTCCACGCACCTACGAGATACGTATGATGCAACCACGAACCATGCTTTACGCCGAAAATCATTGGACCTTGTGGAAGAGCTCCATGAAGCTTCCCAGCTTCGAGTAGCGTCATACCAACAAAAAGTAGCCAAATATTTCAACTCTAAAGTGAAGGATAGGAAGTTCAAATTCAGAGATTTGTTGCAGCGAAGAGTCTTCTTATCCACCTGGGATTCTGGTGCTAAAGTATTGGGCCCTAATTGGGAAGGCTCGTATCAAGTCAAGAGCATCGTGTGTCCAGGGACATACAAACTGGCCCGACTAGGTGGGGAGTTAGTGCCCCACATTTGAAATGCCGAGTACCTTCGCCATTATTACCAGTAATATAAGTAATGTATTTTCTAAGTTTTGTAGACATGTTGTAGCCTTTGGGCACAATTAATGAAAATCGTGTGTAAGAAACACCATAGATGAAATTAGGAGAAAATGCTTGTATTCCAAATTTTAATTTAGTCATTTCACCTCCTTAGGCTTACCCGCTCGCTCCCCTGGACAAGTGATTGTAGACAAGTCTTTTATCACTTGGGGGTATAGCTGGGTCTCCTCGCAGGATAACAAGCTCGCGGAGCGTGACCTAGGAAGCTAAGCCTAGTTTCAATGATGGCATAAGCAGACTAAAAAACTAAGTAACCTATGGGCAGAGAACTTGAATTGTGCCCCGAGGACCAAGTACAGGTTCCCGACTTCCAATAGACGAACGAACCCACGAGTCGTTTATATCGGGGGGCAACTCTGTTCAGTGTAATCACTCAAGGACCACGTGCCCAGAGTAACAATGAGTAGCCTAGGAAGCTAAGTTTATCAGGAGCGGAGCAAGCCTATATCCCAACCTAGGGAGTTAACCCTAGTATTGAAAGATCCATGACCTAGGAAACTAAGCTTGTCATGAGCAAAGTAAGCCAAGTGTCATAAGGTCCTAAAAATAAAAAATTTGGGAACAAACCCTAGCGTTGATAACATATAAGTCACACGAGAGTGAACTTAAGCTTTTCTCTCGAGGACCATTCGCCTAGGAAGCGCTAACCAGTTCCTAAATATAAAAAATTTAGCGGAAGCTCGAGTTCCCCGTACTTGGGCGCAAGCGGCAAGTCACCAAAAACTTGACCCCCCGTACTCGTGAGGCAAGACCTAGGAAACTAAGCTTGTCATGAGCTAAGTAAGTTAATGGGTGAACTAAATTACCTCCCAAGGACTACACGCTCGAGGAGTAATGACCAGTTCTTAAGACCCTAGTCCCCCGTACTCGGGCACGAGCATCAAGTTGCTGAAAACTTGACACCAAGGCTTGGCCTAGAAGGGCAGAAAACTCAACCCACATCCTTGGGACTACGAGTCTGAGGACTGGTGACGGGTTCCCGATTTAAAAAAAACTGAGTAATCCTTACTCGCGGGAGGGGTCATAAAAAGAACCTAGTGTACTATAATGCCCTGGTTAACCAAGACCATTACACTATGTATTTTAAATAGTGTTGGACTTGATAATCAAGTCATTTGGTCATAAACATGTTACTAGGAGTGATTAACGGAATAAGGTTAAAAAATTTGGTAAAAAGAAATGATCATTTCATTAAAACGTTTAAGTTCGTACATGGGATCCCAAAATAAACACTTACAAAGTCATTTACAAAGTCCTTTGTGAACCCTCGGTTGTGGTGGTTGAGCAAGTTGCATATGTACACGCCACTATCGAAGCTCTCCAACTCATGGCCGATCCAGCTTCCCTTTCCCTTACTTGCCCCACATTGCACCTGTGAGCGAAGATTCAGCAAGAGAACTTAAACATGCTCATAAGCAGTTAATAACATATTACAATATCATAATCAACATGCCTAGCAGTAATAACCCTACTCATGCATGCATTCAATCCAGATAAGTGGCTATGGGGTCACATCAGGCCCATTGCCCCATATGATTGACTGTAGGGTCACCCTGAGGCCCATTGCCCTAGGATAGGTGACTATAGAGTCACCTTGGGGCCCATTGCCCTATCCTCTATATAACCAGCCTTAGGACTGGCCAAGCGTACCTATCCTTTATTTTCTAAGTGACCTTAGGGTCGGTCAAGCATATACCACGCTACTGATTATGCCTAACCATATCGGCCTGCACTAAGCACGTTATTGCTGCCCTAGACTTATAATTTAATCCTTTGGCCAGCGCTCAATGAGCTATTATCGCCTTTGACTCATAAGTCAAGCCTTTCGACCAGTGCTCACTGCGGTATTGTCGCCCTTGACTTATAAGTCAAGCCTTTAAATCAGATTATACAGACAAGTACAATTCATTTAACAAGTATCCCTATACAGAACATTCAAGCATGCTTAATCA
Organism: Humulus lupulus; assembly: GCF_963169125.1. NCBI lineage: Eukaryota > Viridiplantae > Streptophyta > Magnoliopsida > Rosales > Cannabaceae > Humulus > Humulus lupulus. The sequence goes on from NC_084799.1 coordinate 67,867,613, forward strand.
ATAATCACAAGAATAATTATAATCATACTCATTCACAGGGGCCCGAGCACTAATCATAACCTAGGGTGCAGTTTTCTTACCTCTGGTCCAAACACTGAATAAATAGAAACAACCTTCGAGCATGATCCCCTTTCGATCCCTAGCGATACCATAGTCATAACCATAATAGATGATATCCATCAATATCGAGTAAGTAAAGGATTTGGGACTGACTACTAGCCTCCAGGACCTAAAATTCTATTAAACCGATTAGTAGAAACCTTCGCGAGCCCTTAGGTTTGAGTCCCCGCAACTCGAAACCTCACATGTCCATTCTTTCCCATTAGCACCGCGACACACCTCTGAAGGGCCGAGGCACACCTCAAAGCAGAGAGCCCTGGCCCTGATTTCACTGGACACGCGCTGCGGTTCCAAGAACAGCGCCGTGACGCAACCTTGCGAACCTAGTTTTGCAAAGATTTCCCCCGAGCCAAATATCTCCAAATTCACCCCAAAGTTGTACCAAAGTTCCAATTGAGTCTAGGACTTTCAATAACACATCATAGACAACATATAAAACCAGAATCCAAACCAAAACCTCACCACAACTCAAAATTCAATCCATGAGTTTAAAACTCAAGAATACTCTAAAACTAAACCAGAAATACATCAAAACAAGGATTAAAACTTTACCTCAGCTGAGCAATTCAACCTCTAAGCTGCACCTTAACTCAAATTCTAGCTCCAAACTCCTTCAATTTCCCAAGCTTTTACTTCAAAAATTCAAAGAACCCCAAGCACTTGAAGAGAGAAAGAGAGAAACGAGAGAGAGAGAGAGAGAGAGAGAGAGAGAGAGGGAGGGAGGGAGAGAGAGAGAGAGGAAGTGAGCTGAGTGTTGTGTTTTCCTTAGTTTCTGAGGGGTTCCAAGTGACTAAGCCTTCCCAGAGACATAAAATGACCAAACTGCCCATGCCTATTCATTTGCTTCTCAAGGCCCATAAGGGCATAACCAGCTTTCGCCCCTATACTTCCTAATTCTCAAGTATTACCATATTTTCCCAATTAGTTCTAATATCCCAAAATAATCACAAAATAAATTCTCATTACCCGATAAACCCCTGTAATGTACTGAATTACCAAAATAACCCTAGGCTCACCCCAAGTCGGGTATTTGACCCCGTTGTGACAAAATCGCTAACTTGCTCACTAGGATAGTCTCGTGCCGAATAACTCAAATATATCCACATAATAATGTGGTCTCAATAATAAAACACATATTTACAAATATATCCTCAACAGGTCAAAATTATGAAAATACCCTTCTAATAAGAAACGGGCCCACGTGCATGCCTTATACATCTAACACATGAAACACTAGTCATATCATAATATAACTTACATAATTCATATAATCATAAAAATACACGTAATATCACACACATAATTAATCCAATTATTTCCCTATTGGCCCCCTAATCAAGAAACTAAGTCTTATTAGGGAATTTGGGACATTACATGTACCCTCCAGAGGGCTACATGCCTAAGGAATAACACTCCGTCTTCGAACCCTAAGTAAAATTGACCTCCTAAGACCCGAGTTCTTGGAACTTGAGGGTGTAAGGACATGTAGCACTAAAGTTACACCTGAGGACCACGAGCGTGGGAAGCAACACTAAGTGCTTAAAAGCATCATAATACTAGGTGAGTCAATGGGACTTGAGTCGCCAGAACTCAAGCACAAGTCCTTAGTTGAACCAACTAAGGCAGTAAAGTCCTAAGTCCTAAGGCCCACGAGTATTGGACGCATTAAGGTATAAAATTCTTCCGACATTAACTTACGTTGAGGTAGATTTTAAGACCAAATTGCACAATTACTAAACGCTAAAAATGTGACGAGTGATAAAGCAATGAAGGCAAAGAAATAGTGCAAGAAAAAGCCATTCACACAAAAATAAGGGCAAAGTATTTACAACGGTGCTCGGGGGCTCGAGCAATAAACTTGTTTATACCCCAAAAGTGAATGGCACACACGCCTATCAAAAGTAAAAATAAGAAATTACAAGGCCAACTCTCCTAAAGGAACCTTTATCATGAGTTTGATCACAGGATCGACTTCAAGAGTCCTATCTATTGTCGCGGCCTCTCGCACCTTGGCCTCCCTGGCCTCGTTTGCCTAAAGACGCTCCTTAAGCAGCATCCTTATGTTGGGCTCCCCTGTGAAGGCCAGGTGTAATGCCCCGAAATCCCTAATGCGGTTTAGTGGCTGGATTAGTTGGCCAGGATGGCCATAATTGTTTAATTACGCCATTAAATGATTATATGCATGTTTATGTGAATTATATTATAATATGATGTTATATGCATGCATGTGGGTCCACATTTGATTATTAGGGATTTTTGGTAATTTGGCCCGTTGAGGGCATATTTGTGTATTTTGGTGCATATTGTGAGTTATGGATAAGATCCCATTATTATGGAGATATATTCGAGCTATTTGGCATGAGACAGTCTTATATTATTAATTAGCGGTTTTGTCATAACGGGGTCTTTTATTGGGATATTGAGTAATGAGAGTGTTATATGATGATAAATTGGGAGTTATTGAGATCAGGAGGAAATTCTGGGAGTTTTGACTATAATGTCCCCGGGGGTGTTTTCGGGACCCCGAGCACTAGGTTTTATTTGAGGTTACTTAAGCTTGAAGTAGCTTGTCAGATAGAACCGTACGTTAGAAAACACTTTCTATCTTCCCGTTAGTTCATTTCACCGTTCGGGGCAATTTCAAAGAAATCTTGAGTTCTAGGAGTCGGAATCAAGCGAGGATCGAGGCATAGCGATCCCAGGAAAGATTAGAAGCTTCTTGACCGAAGGATTTGACGAGAAACAAACTAATCAAAGGTAATCTAAGTTTTAAATTTTGAGTTTTTAGAGTTTCTAATCTTCGAATTGGATTTTGTGAATCATTGAGTTTTTGGTTCATTTGAGCCTCGGGATTTGATGGTTTTGGATCATTGGGAAGTTTGGGAACTTTGATTTTTGGATTTGGAAGTGTTTAGGGATGTTTTTGGGAGGTTTGGGATGAAGGAGATCAAGTTATTGGCTGGTTATGGGTGGGGGGCCGCGATCCTGTTCTTGGGCGCCGCGGCCCAAGCTCGAAGAAGCAGCTGGGGAGGTTTTGGTCTTGCTGGGCGTCGCGACCCTGAGTATGGGGTGTCGCGGCCCTTGCTCCTGTTGTGGCTGGGGGTCATGGCTCGAGGTGCTAGGGCCGCGGCTCTTGGGTAGTTTTGAGCCCGTTTGAGTGTTTTGACCTCGGGAACTTGGTTTTAGGGCTCGGGATTGTTCCTACTACCCGGATTGGTGGGAATTGATGTCCCGGAGGCTAGATCTTGGTTTGGGAACCTTTGTTATTCATTTTATTAATGGTGTCTCATATTTGGTTATGACTAGGTGACCGCTAAAGGACTAAAAGTCAGATCATTCTCAGGGGTCGTTCTTTTATTCATTCTCGCTCGAATCAGAGGTAAGAAAACTGCACCCTGTGTATATGACATGCATGATTGATGTTGAGGCATGTTGGTTGTTAAATGTGGAAATTGATTGCATATTAAATGCTTAGCAGAGCTTGCTTACTTGTGTATGGTACTGATTAGTCAGGGACGACACTGGTCGCATATTACTGACCTGAGAGTCAGAAACGACATAAGCGTCCTGAACGCAGGGCCGATAAAAGATTAGATCTAATCGATATCAGCGTTGAATGACTATAAAGCATTAATGCTGGACCAACCCTAAGGTCGATGAAAATTATAAGCGCTTGACTAGCCTAAGCTAGTTACTCAGAGCCAGGGCCTAAGGGCTAGGTGATAGCTTGTCACATGGCTAGGGAGCGGAATCCCATGGTTATGACTCTATGGTCATGCGATAGGTTATATTGGTGACCTGTTCATGGAGCACCTATCTTGATAAGTTAGTGAAAGGATCACTTATTTGTAAAGCCCTGGTGACCCTAACGTCACATGGCTAGAGGGAACAGAACCCACCTTAGTGACTTTTGCGACTGTCACTCATTTGTTTTGGACTGAAAGTCCTGAATGATGATTATGATCATTGTTGATACTATATTCATGATATATTGTGTTTTTTTGCTGGGCTTTGGCTCATGGGTGCTATGTGCTGTAGGTAAAGGGAAAGAAAAGCTCACCCAGCCTTGAGTGGAGAGCTTAGGTGATGCTGTTTACATATGCGGCCGCTTGACCACCATGGCCAAGGTATTCTTAGAGGAACTAAGGGGTTTACCCTATTTTTTCTGCTTAGGTCGGCGGGTTGTAAATTTGAAACAGTAATGACCATTTTGAGTTATAAATAACTTGTAAATGTTTTTATGGGACCATGAACAGTTTTATGCGTTAAATAAAATATATCCTTTCCTTTTGATTTGTTTTCCACCTTAGCCTGTTAATAACACTAAAAGCACGTTTTTAACCAAAGGACTCAGGCAGCGAGTTAGATTTTTGGTTCACCGTAACTTTTCTAGGGTAACCAGGGTGTTACACCAGGTCCATCTCCCTATTACTTTGCCATGCAACATAGACGGTGTCCTCATCCATGATGTCGAGTTCCTTGGTCAACTCCTCATTTCGATGCTTCAGATCCTCAGTTTGAAGCTTCAGGTCCTCAATCTCCTTTGCGGCTACCTTGGCTCACGAAGCCACCTGCGCAGCCTCCTCTTGGGCCTTGGTGGTCTCTGCCAAATGCTTGGATGACTCCTCGCAGGTGTTGAGAATTTTCTCCTAAGCAGTCATGAGATCTCCTGCCATCTTACAGGTGGACTCCTCCACCGCTTTGGTGCGGCACGCTGCATCCTCCAACAATTTTGATGAAGTATCCTCGAGTGTTTTCAACTTGGGCCGCTCCATGGCCAATTGGGTCTCTAGCTCAGAGGCATGACTTTTCTCATCCTCCATGGCTTTCTAAGCTGCGAGTGCTCCTCCAGAGGAACCAAGGTCTCCCTGAGTTCCTGGAGCTCAAAGGACCTTGTTGTGACGACATCCTGAGTCTCTGACTTCTCGTTGTGGCCTACACGAAAAAAATAGTTAGTTACAAGGAAAGACGTGGCCAAAAAAGGGAACTTTGAAAAGTTAAAGGTAACTTACCCGTATGGTAGCGTAGCGACATGTGGCGAGGAGTGATATTTCGTTATCACTACCACAACATGCGTAGCTACGAAATGGCATCTCGGAGAGGGACCCTGCCAGTCCCTGGAGAAGCTCCACCGCTAGCGAGGTCGTCCGGTGACCAACCCTCTTCGTTAGGAGAGCTCCAGCTCTTCATAGCTAACAGGAGGCAGCGAAGTCTACGACCTATCTTCACGTAGATACTCTGCCAGGACTTTGAAGTCCTCATCCCTCTCGCCGATTCAAGTGTTGAAGTACTCAACCACCCACTTGCAGTTCTCCAACTCTTCCTCTTCTAAGTGTTCGGGGAAGATGACTGGTGAGGTGTCGTGGCAGGAGGACAGCTATGCACCTCAAAATAAGTGATTTCCTTTTTGTTTCAAGAGGTCCTCGCATCACGTGAAGGGAATCCCTCTAGGTCGATAACCTCTTTAGAGACCTCTAGTTCTGAGGGGTGGACCAGTGGAGCAGCCGTAGAGGCTGTAGGGGCCACCAGGGCTAGAGGAACAGTCGTCGAGAGTAGAGGCTCTACTCTTGGTGTGTTCGGGACTTCAATTTGAGAAGGCCCCGATACCCTCTCGAATTTTTCCCAAATGAAGTCGGACGTTCCCATGCTATCTTCAAAAGAAAGAACATGTTAGTATTCGTAGGGAATGAAAGATAGACAAATAATGAAGCATATAATGACTAATGCATGCAAGGAAAGATAAGTGCACATAATCTCCTCGGGAGCCCCATTGTTATAAGGCTCCCCTAGATGAAGAACGGAGTGGCCAAAATCTCATATGAGTTCCTTCTTTTGCGTAGTGTTGGTCTCATATTGATAAAACCACCCGGTGTGCCTGGATGTCACCTCTTCCAGAGGCACGAGTCCTCAAGGGGGAAATTTTCTCTTCGGGTGGCGAAGGAAAATGTCGATCAAGTCTTGGTAATCTTGAAACTCCTCTTTCATCCATTGATGCTTTGAGACCTGCCCGCACTCAAGGAGTGATTGGGAAACCCATGTAGGGTCAGGACTTACTCCCTCCCCTACATGCTTAGCATGATAAAGGGTTATGGGAGATTTACCTTGAGGCATGGAAGATGAATTTATCCCCACCTCGAGCTCCTCATCCTCTTTGGCCTCAGTAGCAGCCTGGACGGCAAGAGCTATCTCCATGTGCTCCTCATGCATCCTCTAGTTGTCGTACTCTGTATGAATCTTGGCCTCCTTCAGTGATTTATTTGAGTTGCGAAAGTTGGACAGGCTCATAGAGCTTATGCATTGACCCTCCTAAAGAAGCCCATACTGGCACAGATGAGCCTCCATAATGAGGACGACGAGACTCATCTCCTCGTCTGGGAGGGTTTGCATCTTTTGGAACCTTGTATGGTAGGCATCCATGTGAGGAGGGAAACGGAAAGGACCTACAAAAACTCAGATCCTAAGGACCAACCATAAGGGGAGGATAACTTATCGAAGACAGTTCGAGGAGAAACTTACCAACCACGGCAAGGTCCAGAGTATGGTGGGATTGGTCCACGTGGGGAAGGAACTTTTTCTGAAGAAGTTGTCTTTGTAGTCCTACACATGGCTCTCGTTGCTGCTCAGAGCCTTGTAGGATAAAACCAGGTTTGTATACTTCATCAAAGTATTATACTCGTCGCGAATCTACCTCTTTGATGTAACACCTTGCTAATGAGGGTCTATTACCATGTGTGTTTAAAATTAGTGCTGGGCTTGCTAAACGCATCATTTGGACTAAAACATGTGATTAACCCACTAAGGGTTCATGAATTAAAAATTTTGGTCAAGAAGTAAACATTTTCATTAAAATAAAACTCCATTCTTTACATGTGATCCCAAGATACAAATTTAACAGTTTGTTACAATCCAAAGATTTCAAAATAAGCTGGTCTAAGCGGCAAAATAGGGTCCGGCCCTAGCTCCCCTGTGATATCTCAGCCATTGCGGTCAAGCAGACTGCATATGTACACATCACTGCTATCGCTCTCCAACTTATGGCTGTCTAAGCTTCTGCTTACCCTTACCTGCACCACTAAGCACCCGTGAGCCAAAAGACTCATCAAAAAAATATATTCAGACAATTCACAGTGTATAACAGTGTGCTTAGCAGTAATAACTGGAATTAAGCATAAACATTGTACAGATAAGTGGCCATAGGGTCACACAAGTGCGTGTTGCACTCCCAATTATTCATATGGCATTTGAGCCAGTCAAGTGCATAGGGAACTTTCGGGGCGGCCTAGCCATAGCGACCTCCGCTCAACGCGCATAGTGTCGATCACGGCTTATAAACCGAACCTTATGGGTCCTCAACATATAAGTCGATCCTTGGAAACCCTCAACTTATAAGTCGAACCCCTTTTTATCCAAATATACCCTTGACTAACATGTCAAGCTTTAATCAAATGCAACAGGCAGATTCTCGGCTAATAAACCGAGCTTCCTTGCCAGAACAAACATCCACATAATACATTCATTATACATGCAAGGACAATGCATTACAATACACTAAGCAGATACACACAGGAATAATTATAATCATGCTCACTAGCTAGGCCCGAGCCCTAATCACATTTACATTTAGCAAATGGGCCAAGCCATAAACATACATCTCACATAGCAGGTGCAACTTTCTTACCTTTGGTCCAAGTACAGGCTACCAATGAACGACCCTCAAGCACAATCCCTGTTCCGAGCCTCTAGTGATAACCTAGTCACAACCATAATATAGGATCCCATCAATAACGCATGAATAAAGGCTTCCAGACTTAGTCCTAGCCTTCGAGACGTCGAATTCTACTAAACCGGGTAGTAGGATCGATCTCATGCCCTTAGGGTTGAGTTTCCGCACTCAAAAACCCTTTCGGGGGCTCAAAACTCCTTAAGCAACGTGGCCCTAAGCACCTGTGTCACGGCCCTCCCAAGTCAGAGGCTCCAACCTCCTTTTCACTGAACACGCGTCATGGCGCTACATAACAGGCGCCGTGGCGCGCCCTCGTGTCAGAGCTCTTCCCTAGTCTCTGGGTTCAAGAGGGTCGCGATACCCCAAGAACAAGGTTGTGGCCCGACCCTACAAACCCAGAATTCTTGGGTTTTCCTTCAGCCAAACTTAATCAAAATCACCCCAAATCAAACCTAGAATCTCAACTCAATTCCCATAACAGATTTAACATTTTCCTAGCAACAAAACCCAACTCAAAACTTGATGGGAAACTCATCAAAACTCAAAATCCAACAAAGCCTAAAATTCTAGAAAAAGCTTCAACCACATGAAATTAAACTCAAAACCAGAATGATTTCTTACCTCCAATGGCTAGATTATGGTCCCAAGTTGCTCCTAGCTTAATCCTAGACACCAAACCTTTAATTCCCATCCTTTGTTTCCTCAAATTCCCAAAATCTTCAAGTTCCCAAGGAAGGAGAGAGAAAGATAGAGAGATACGGGAGAGAGAAAGAGTAAGAGTTTTTTTTTTGTTTTTTTTGTTTTCTAAGTGTTTCTTTAGTTCTCTACACCCTTCCAAACCAGTTGAGTTAAGCCAAGGTCTACCCAAAAGACCTAAATACCCTTAACCCTAATTTTCCTCTCCAATACTCACAAGGGCACTTTGGTCAATTACCACCATTCCCTCAAGTTCCTAATAAACTTCTCATATCCAAATAAATCCTAACTATCTCCAAATAATAACTATTTAATCTCTCATTACCCGATAAACCCCAGTAATGCGCTAAATTACCAAACTACCCCTAGGCTCACCTCGAGCCGTGTATTTGACCCTGATGTGACTTTTCCACTAACTTGCTCACTAGGATCGCCTCGTGCTGAATAACCCAAATATATCCACATAATAATGTGGTCTCAATCATACACACACATATTTACAATTATACCATCAATAGGTCAAAATTACGTCAATGCCCTTCTAATAAGAAATTGACCCACATGCGTATTTAATACTCCTAAACATGCAAGCATAATTATATTATAATATAGTTCACATAGTGACATGCTCATAACACATAAGCACACAATTAATACAATTATTGCCTCCCGACCCCCTAATCCAGTCACTAAGCCACATTAGGAAATTTGGGGTGTTACATTTTGGAGAGGCTCAGAAGTTGTAGACGTAGAGGATCTCTGCCGGAGAAGGGGCGGGCCAGTTCTGCCTCCTATACAAAATGAACAGCCCTGATAGCAACCGATATCCATTCGGGGATAGCTGGAGGGGAGCTATGCCGACGAACTTCAAGAAGTTGACATAGTACTGGTGGAGTGGTAGCGTGGCTCCTGTCTGGACGATTCAATACTTACAGTGCAATGAGTCAAGCTTGTATTCGGTGGTGAGTGTACATGTTAGGATGATTCACAGGAAGTTTATAAGAACCTTAAATCTATGATGCGAAATGTAACACCCTAACTTAGCGAGGGTTACTTACGTGACATAAAAATACTTACTTTAACCAAAAAAGACCATAAGTTTACTTTATTTGATTTAAAAGAAAGTAAAAAATCCTTCAAAGTAGTATTATTCAAAAGAAAATGGAGTCTCTGGAATCTCATAGTTATTTTACAACCAAAATACTTGCTTAAAACATAACATAATACATCTAGTGGTTGATTCATAGTCACATTGTCCCTAACATGTACTCACGCCACCGTAGCTCTCTAACTCATTGCTTGCCTTTATCTTTACCTGCATACAGAATACCCATGAGCCAAGTCCCAGCGAGAAAATCTATATAGGACACATCCCTCAATCCCAAAACATAACCAATTCATATACACATGAAAGTAAATCACAATCATAATACATATCAAAATAATTATTGTGAAAATTATGTACTACGCAAGTATACGCAATCGTAAACAATTAATAAATTGATAAATCAAGTATCATTCCCACGAAGACTGTTATTAACTACCAAAAATTAATATTTGATTCTAATTGATTGATAAATAATAAATTCTGAATTTATAAAACTAAAACAATGAAACAATAAAATAGAATAATAGAGAACTCGATACTAAATAACAATTTAATGGATTAAGAATTAGGGTTATTAATTTCATCAACTATCCTCCTATGCCTCTCTAATGTGAATTTAAGAATTCTTATCTCTATTGCGATAGCGGATTACAATTGTAAATTATATTCTTACTAGGACTTATAATTCTCTACAATAAGCAATCTCCTATACCTCTATGGTAAACTAACATATTGCAGGCATTAAACACGTAATCCCTAAGCTACACAAATCATACTGGAACTTTCATCCAATATAAATCTATGATTATTTGACTATAGTATATTTATCCTTCACTTCTCAGATCTCAGGTTAAAATCATATAAATGTTGCAATTAGTGGCCAATTAATCATAAGTATGAAACACAAGACATATTATTCACAATATTGATAGGAAATTCATAAAAACATCATTAGATAATCATAAGGTTTCAATAGAATCCATTGACACCCTAAATAAGAAATTAGTTCATGCTAAACATAATCAAATCCATCAAACTAAATATAAACATAACTACAAGAGAAAGTAAAAAGAGAAAAAGAAAACGAATGATAGAATTAGTTGATCTCCACGCTTTTGCCTCAACAGAGTGTTCCTTGAGTCTCTACTTAGGGTTTCATTTCTTCAGAAATCATTATGATGTTGCTTAAATAGTAGTTTGTGCTTTTATCATGAAATTCTACTTTTACCCCTGCTTAAAATGCCCTAATCTGCACATTGACCGCTCAAGAGCCGCGACCTTCTAATGAAGCGTCGCGACCCATGTCCAGGAACTGAAGTTCGCCTCGTCTCTGACTCAACAAGCATTGCGGCTCTAATGTGCCTGCGTCGCAACGCAAATTCCTCAATTAATAATATCGCAGCTCCTAAAGGTTGCGCCGTGGCCCTCGTTTGCCCAAAACCTTCATCTCTCAGTATCATCATAGCGTCTCGGCTCACATACTCAGCGTCGCGACTCTAATGTCTGATTTTTTCCATTTTACTTCTTTTTAGGGCCAAACACGGTATTTTCAATAATTCTTCCATAAATCCTAAAATATTAACTAACAAAGGCAAAAAAAAGCATCATACTGTACAAACATAAATAAATAAGCTAAAAAATTCCATAAAATAACCCTCTTAAATACTATAAAAACTATTCTATCCATAATCATAGTTCATATTACAATGTAATACAAGGAAACATATGCATTTCATTATAATTCAACAATACCACTCTTGCAACGGCCCACTGCCCTTGTGACAGCCCACTTAGTCTGTACACTCAAGTTAAATCAACATGCATATACAAGCATGTCTATATAGTTTGTACATTCATAAATCATCATAATATAAAGACATAATAACACTCATGCTTATAAGATTCCATACATGCATATATCCAAACATGTATCATGACCAAAACCAAAGCATATCGTTAACCATACTATCATAGTAAGAATAATGTCAAGAATAATTCAATAAGCAAGAACGAATACCAAACATACTCTCTGCATGCAGGTGTCCACTCTTACCTGAATTCCAACAATTTCGTTGATAAAACAACCCAAGTGTGATTTTGTTCAAGTGTCTCTAGCCAAACCTAAACAAAATCGATCAAAATCGATTAATACCAAGCTTAGTTCATAATTACTACTCCAAAATAATAACATAAAAACTTGTCTTAGGATCTAGGACTGTAGATCATTTCACAAGCTTTCCAACCATATAAAGAACGTCCAAATTCGACATCGGAGTCAAAAGTTATGGTCAAAATATGAAACCCAAAAAATTGTAACCAGAAAATGTATTTGAGTCGCGACGCCCTCCCAAAAGGGTCGTGGTGCTACCGAAGTAAAAGAGCATTTTGGAGCCTTAATGAAGTGCATTTGGGCCGTGGTGCTCATCCACTTGAGCCACGGTGCCACTGCAAAAAAACCCAAAAATTTATGCGATTTCTCCACCATTTCGACCCCAAACATCCCAAAACACTAGAAGACTCAAAACTTTGCACCAAAATAGTTTATATAGCACTACATACATCATCTAGGTAGCATCTAAACATCAAATCCAAGTCTCAAATCAAGAATTGAAATTCTAGGGTTCTAAAACCCATTTTCCCACAATTCTGAAATCCAACAAATTCAATATTTTTCAGTTTAAATCTAAGCATCAAATACATTCATAAACACGTTTCTATCATCAATACACTCATCTAAACAACCTAGGATCATCAATTTACAAAAATCAAGCAAAACCCCCAAATTTTCTTCAAGAACACATGAAGAACAAAAGTATATATTCCCTTACCTTTCTCTGACATTTGAATCCTAGATGATGGTGAAGTGATTGGCAGCAATCTAACCCTTTAAGAATCTCGAATTTCCCTTGGTATTTTAGAGGAAATCAAGAGCTTTCTAGAGAGAATATGAGGAGAAGAAAAACATATGCTGAAAATGAAAAGGGAAAGCTAATGGTCATCTTTTCTATCCATTCACCAAATGACTAAAATTCCCCTCCCATCTATTTACCCACTTATTCATCATCAATGGTAATTTGATAATCATACCACTATTACTAATTACCTCAAACCCAAGTCAAATATTTCCCTTTGTGACATTCCGCTATTATCGCTTGAAAGAATCCACTATTGTCGAAAATCAATAAAATGCATAAAACATATAAATCACATAAATGCCCGTTCTCACAACTGACGGGTCTTAACATATATATAATTCATATAAACATTCACGTGAGAAATCACATAGTCCACAAAATGACCAATATACCCTTGGTCAGCCTAATTTCCCAAAATAACATTTATTTAAGAAAGCAGATATTACATGTTTTATCCTTCGGCCATGAGGTAGCGCTAGGTGTCAATCATTGTAGCCTTGGGCCCATGAATTGGCCCCCCTGCGATATGCACATGCCCACAGTCTTTATTAGAACATTCACACGGGTTAAATAGCAATTAACTCCATAAATTATTGGGGAATATTTGTAATAAATGATATTAATGACCTTCAACCCCTATAAATAGGGCTAGGATACCGTTGTGAAATGGTTGACAACTTTTGTACTCAGAGCCATATATATGCTGCCTGAGAATACCCCCATTGAAGCTTGCCATCTCAAGTTTCAAGAACTCTAACAAAAAAGACTCATGGACTAGGGTTGTTTTATAACGTGAACCACGTAAAACCTTGGTGCTTATCTTCATTATTTTCTTTAAGTTCTATTGTTAATTTAATAGCGAAAAAGGCAGTTAACACTTAGTAAATTGTAGTGGTAACCATTCATTGAATATTCCATACTTTAATATGTTACTGACTATTTTATTCATTGTATATGATCTTAATTCTCTCGTGCTAATAGAAGATCATATCCTTATAAATGAATATTAAATTTTCTTGATATTTATATAAATTATTCAAACAATAATTATAACATTCAAATATAATAAAATTGTATTTTATATAAATTAATAAAATGTCTTTCTACATGCATTTAGGACAGAAACCATAACACGGTGGAGGCATCAATAGAAAATATGGATCCACCTTCATATAGGAACTCTTCTAATAACCCTTCTGAATACTTTCACTCTCCATTTGGCTATCCATAACCATTGTAACACCCTACTAATCCAGGATTGTTATACTGTGTGTTTAAAATGGTGCTTAGCTCGTTAAGCGAGTCATTTGGACTAAAAAATGTAATTAAAATATATACTAATTAAGAAGTTAAAATATTAAAAATTTGCTAAAAATATATTAACTTTTTCCATTTAAGTTATAAAAGGTTTTCACAGGATCTCAAAAGGTTTAAATAAAACATAATTACAACTAGTGTTCTAAAAAAAATAGTTGTCTTAAGCGAAAAATTAGAATTTTTGACCTAAGTCCTTTAAATAAATCAACTCGATAAGCTGAGTTGGTCGAACATGCATAACCCACTACCAAGCTCTCCAACTCATGGCTGTTCAATCTTCCATTTGTTCTTACCTGCACCATAGAGAACCCGTGAGTTAGGCCCAGCAAGAAAACTCAACAAGGCATAATGAACATCATATTAAACATAAACAACAACTAGCATGCTTTATAGGTTATAAACATATTCATTTCAAACTTATAAATAATTTACACGGCCTATGCAGAGCAATGCTCATCACTGGGGCACCGAGCTTACGACCTCTGCCGGGCGAGTGTGTACAACACTCCCATAGTGGCCCTACCATCACGTTCTACATTCCACATGATTATCGTTGAATACGGCACAAGTCAGTCAATCACAGAAAATTCAATATAGATAATCCAAGCAAATATCATTATGCAAAAATGGGTACTCAAACCTAAATAGATTTAGATGCACAGTTATAACCGCATTCAGATCTTGGGTCGATGCCCTGCTCTATGTGCATATGTGTTGCGTAATTTTAAGCAAATAAAATGTGCAAATGTGCAAGTGTACACAGTCGGCAACAAGTAATATAGTAGTAAGTTGAGTATCGTCTCCACAGGGATTTTAAACAAATTCAATGTAAAACCAACTAATTAACAACTTAAAATTAAAGGAAGAATTTATGAGAATGATTGTACTATCAATATGAAATTAAATGACTGCAATTAAATCTATTTAAAAATATAACTAAAATGATAGCAAAATTGAATTCAAGAAAAAGTGTCTATGGATTAATAGATCTGAATAGCTATTTTCCCATATGTTAATCTGCCCAGTTGTTACAACATTTTTTTCAGCAAATTTGCACAGAGTTAACAGAATTCTAAGATAAGCACGTGAGATTTTCCCAAAACTCAGTGAATTAATTCTACAACTTGATTTAATACATTCCTATATTTAATCAAGTTGCAAAACAGCAATTACACACTGATTCTCAAGTTATACAAGGTAGCAAAATATTCCTATTTTACTCACTAAGAACAACCTAAACATGGTAATTCTCTTGCATCATCCAAGTTATTTCCACTAGATATAACCTTTCCATAATCAGATCTAGCTAAGAAAATTGTTAGTCATGGCCAGTAATTAACAATCATTTAACATTCATCTCACTTGAATGAACAAAGGCAAGTTTCAAAACTCATGCAATTTTCATCATTAATTCATAACATCGGGTTCCATAGCCATTCAAATCTCAAAAGGATTAGCTCATGTTCAAACTGAAAATTACAACCAAAACAGAAATTGTTCATCCATAGCAAATATTCAGTTCACAAATTATAGAATCAAGAGTATACACTACAGAAAAGGAAATATAGAAGAAAGAGAAGAAGTAGAATCGGGTTCTAGAGTCCTCCTCCTTCCTTGGCCTTTTTCTGAATAAAAATTATGTACTGTGTTTTTTACTCTTCCCCCTGTATTACGGCTGTACTCTCCTTAGGGTACTTTTCTCTTCTCCTTCCTTAATTAGAAAGCCCATTTTCCTTTCTTGGTCCATTAGTCCACGTCACCTCAGCCAGCTAACCTAATTTTTAAGTGGGTGCCACATAGGCGCTGAGATAAGTGAAGAAAGGTCAGCTGGCTCTTGTCCATGTCAGCCCCCAATTTCTAGATTTGCTAACACTTCGGCCTCCAGCATTTGAGCAGCATTTCCAGCTTTTTGTCCCCTTTTTCCTTGGATTCCTTAGTTTCCCTTGGCGAGTCAAAAGTTCCTTTCCTAAACAACAAAACACACACAATTACTTAATTAATTACAATTACTACCAACAATTTACAAGACTCTTGAATTAACACACTAACTAGAAAAGAAAGGTAAAAACTAAACAAACTTACAAATAACATCAGACTCATTACTCTTTTCACCCAAAACTCAAGTTCAAAGTTAATAAAAATAACTCTAAATCATAGAGTTATCAATATGCTAGTTCTCTTACCTTGGGTCCTGTGTTGGAAACAAAATGACCCTGAGTGCAATCCTCTCCTGAGCCTCTTAGAAACCCTAGTCACAACATTCAATATACGCTCATTAGGAATTAAATACAACCATGAGCTCAAGAGTTAAACCTTAGCTCTTGAGATCTCTAATTCAACTCAATAGGCTAATGGAATCGTCCCCTGAGCCCCCAAGCACATCCCAAAATCACATCCTAGGACTCCCGAACCTAACTCACAAAACTCATAAAACTGGTGTTTTGGGGCACCTGACGCGGTCACGCCTGCCCTTGGGTGCGCTCGTGCTTTCAGAAACTTTGGGGGTTCTGAGGCACTAGTGTCGTCACGCTAGGTCCCTAGAATCGCTAATCGCAACCTAGAATTTCATAAATCCCCAAATGATTTCCCTCTACTTTCCAGCACCCAAATCACCCAAAAATTGTGTAACGCCCTAATTTGCCATTAAATTATCGAGAATACAGTGTTGAATCGTAAATATAAATGTTGCTCTTTTATTTAAGAAAGTACCATAATGCAAAGGGTTCCCATGTTTTTACAAAATAAATAAGGTCTTTAACAAAATTAACTAAGCAACATTCGAATTTAAAGAAATAAATATACTTAAAAGAAAATGCTTCATAATCAAAATTGTAGGCCCTTGATCATTCCAATGACTACATGGTCCTCATGAATACACCACTAAGCTCTTTAGGTCCCACTCGCCACCGACCATTCTAACCTCAATTATCTACACAATAATATCATAAGGAGTGAGCTTCTAAGCCCAGTAAGGAAAATGCATACAAGCAATCATACAATCACATAGTCAAAACAAATCATATCATAAGTTCATACAAAATTTCATAACAACACCAATTTATACTAAACATACAAGATCATAATACATTCTAGGTCATGATCAAACTCTAATTCATAAACAAATTCTATTGGTTACACATAGATCATAATAACACTCCAAATCATAAACTTATTCTATTTGTCATACATAGGTCATAATAACAAAACAGGCAAAAGAAAAGATAAGTGCTTATAAGGGTTGGAAATCAAGCATCAAGCCCTGGACATCACTTAGGTTCTTCATACAAGTTTCGGCAACCGAGCCTACCAGACATCACTTAGGTCCTTCATACAAATTCTAAACACCTTAGGTCTAGCCACACTTATCTCTTTTGTACCTAAAATGTTAAGGTCATACAAATCACTTAAAATGGCATAACTAAAACTACCTAATTTTCCTTACCTTTAGTGTGGAATAATAGAAGAAAAAGAGATTGCTTGTGCTAATAGATGTCGCTCAAAACCTTATATAACATAAAATATTTAAGATTAGAGTATATAATAATAACTAAATTCATACCTTTACCCTAGAACGAAAAGACAATACTTCCAAAATCCTGAGTCACCACCAAAAATGCCTATATCCAATAACAATACTAAGATCTTGATACTTGGTAATTTTGGCTAGATAGGGTTAGTGTTTCGGCTATGGGTTTTCAAGGACAAATGTGTTTGAGGCTAAATAAGAAAAATAGAAGAAGACAAATTTTTGAGCACTATTAAGGCTATAGTGGTTCGGCTATATAAGCAAATAATGAGCAAGAGATGAAACTTTTTGGGGGAGTGATTTTTTGAAAATAAGGGAGCACTTGAATGCTTTTTTACTGTGAGAAAATGGTGAGGGGAAAGGCTCTATTTATAGGCTTCAAACCCAACACCTTTCCTTGATTTTCTCCTCCACCTTTCAACTACAATTTTTGAATTTCAAACCTTCCCTCTTTAATGGTGGTTTTGGCCAACCTATAATACCCATTCAAAGGTGCTACAAACTCTCTCAATATGACTCATACACTGACAAGTAACCAAAGTAGTCAAAAGTCTCCATTATCTTCTACAAACTCATGCTCATGCCTACACCTATGCACTCTTAAGTTCAAATATTTTCAAATGGTTCAATTTCTCTTCAACTTGGTAATTTGATTCAAGCTTGATAATTCAAATTTTGTGACTTATTTTAATGACACATGTATACTTCTTAAACCACCAAATAACATGTGCACATAATTTTTATAAAAGCTTAAAGCTATACACTAATTTGATCATATGATAAAATCTTCTAAATACTAACTGTTACACCTAAATTTTGAGATTAAATAGATAGCCTCAAAATGTAGGCTCAAAAAGGTTAAGCTAATGATTAACTGGTATTAGCAGTACACTTATACAAATTGACAAATGGTTCCAGATCTGCTATCAGCGTTCGAGCATGACTTGCAGGCTCGAACATACCAACCTTCTCTGAGGAATGAGTTCGACCGAATTAGTGAAAGGGGAGGAGGCAATAACTAGAATGATAAGCTCGAAACTTGGCTAGTCTTGAAAGCATGTCAACACAATGTTCGAGCTCAATGACATGTTTTCCACATTGAGAAGCTGTTAGGAAATCCCTATTTCATAGGGATTCGTTAAACACCGTGCATTAAATCCCTATTCTCATGGGATATTACTCAATTAACACATTTAATTTATATTATTAATGTAGATATTTACTTGAATTTAAATGCTTGATTATAACTTCCATGAATTGGGGGGGGGGGGGGGGGAGATATTCCTACAACCAGGTCTATAAATAGACTGGAATGGATCATTTATATTCACGCACAAATTTTGGACAAAGAAGAACTCTGCCAAATTTCTTTCATTCAAAGCTTTGAGAGAGTGTTCATAATGATATTGACTCGTGGATGTAGGCAGATTTTAACTGTTGAACCATGTAAAAATCTCTGATTTCTTCTATTCTTTCTAAATTAATGCTTATTTTTCTACGTAATTAAGTTGACGAAAAATGACGTCAACAGTTTGGTGCCTTATTTGAGAGCATTAAGCAAATCTCTGTATTGTTTAATAAAAACCTCATACACAACATCAATGGTCGCCTTGAACATCCCCGAAACTAGTGGGTGACGATTACCCCAAATACCCGAGGAGCATACTTCTCAAACTAAGAGCCACCCTTGGAGGCCTAGAAAGTAGCCCATGGTAGATTAGAGCCCCGATGAGGGGAGTGCATCATCGGCCTCTAGGGGGTTGCCTGTTCAGACCCACAGGTCTGATGAAGACTTATATTATAATCCAAAGGGTACATACCAATCGTGGAATTAGAAAATCACAGATTGCTTGAGCAGCTGGCCGAGGCTACACAGCAAAATGAGGAGTTAGCAAGGCAAGCTGCTGAAGTACAAGCACCCCCACGAAGAGCCAGAGGACGACCCCAAGGGAGTATGCCTGCTAGGATGGCCTAGCAAAGGGCCCAATAGACTCAACCGTGACCCAAAAAAAACACTGGCAATGGTCGATATGGAGAAAATGCTCAACCCTGCTAGGAACAATCCTACAAGAAATGTCCCTACTGGAACTAGGAATAACCGAGACCTTCATTAGCTCGGATTGATAACCCTGAGCCTATCAGGAACAACCCAGAGCTTGTCTGAGCCAACTCAGGATCTTTTAGACCAAATAACGGGAGGCCACTGCCTTCTCCAATAAGGGATCCACCCTCTCCAATAAGACATCCCTCTTCAGCGAGACAGGCACCCCACCCAGTTCCTAATGAGATCTGGGCGAGGGATTAGGTTGTTGGGGTTTTATGCCCTAATTAAAACCCAATTTCTTTGTAATCTCATTTTATTATCAATAAAATAATAGAAATCATTTTTTTACTTGGTCAATCACTTTGCTCACAAATTTTATTTTCATGATTATTTGTTTAATATAAACTTCTATTAAATCCCAAGCATATAGCTAGTCATATTTATAGTGACGTAATCATAGTGGAATATAAATATGATTATATGTTCAAAATAAGTTAGTCCTGAGATTAGTCAGTGCACATGATTTACACTGACTTGCCAATCTACGATATGATCTACTTACACATTGTGGTGTTATGTTCTTTCCAGACCATTAGCAAAGTAGATAAGATCGGATGTATTTGTTACATCGGACAGGACCGATATTGACAGTTGTTAAGATAAGTAAACATACCGTTATTATCTATTCTAGTCATATCATATAGTTGACCATAGGTCAATTCAATCTGATTTCTGAGTGGTTAGTATTCTAGCTGATTGTATTATTTTAGTTCTTTGACTTGTTCGTTATTAGCTTACCCTACGGACTAGCCCATACTTACATCTTGGGAACTTGGTAGTATAATTGAGTGGGAGTGTTAATCATAAATATGAACATCTATAGCTTCTGATGAAGAAGTGAAATGATGGTTTCCTTTTAGTTTGTTTCAAGGTGTTAAATAAAAGAGATCTCATTTCAGTAATTAAATTAGTTTACTGAAATATCATTTACAAGGAACTAAGTCTTTTAAGGATAAAATACAATGAGGGGTAAAATGGTATTTTAATCCTATCTCATTGTAGACCGTCTATAGAGGATTGAGTGAAAATTATGGTTGTAACAATGGATAATTCATAGCATATCTATATTTTTTATAGAGCGTTCTATGAATTCAAGAGTGCAATTCCGAGTCTATAGTGGAGTCACGAGGAATTAATAAGTTAGTAAATTTATTTGTTAGATTTATGATAACTTATTGGAGCTTGATTTCATAGGCCCATGGTCCCCATTGTACCTTGGATAAAATTATCTAGATAGTCTCAATTAATTGATTTAATTATCAATTAGAATTATCAAAGTTGACCATGTCAATTTTGGATAGTTTCACAGAGTTATGTAATTTAGAGAAGAAAAGAGAAATTAGGGTAGATTTATTAATTAAGATAAATTGGTATCTAAATTAATAAATAAGTTTAAATCAAGGTTCAAATTATAAATAATTAATTTGATAAAGGATTTAAATAATTATTTAATTGATTAAATCAATAGAAAATAATACATGCCTTGATTTTAAGTCCAATGGGCTTATAATCAAATGGAAAATTTCACGGGCCTAAAGCCCATGATAATTTCGACCTAGGGCTTAAAATTGGTTATTATTTTATTGATTTTTTAATTAAATTAAATGGCCTAATTGAGTCTATAAAAGGAGTTCTTAGAGAGAAGTCAAAACACAAGTTCTGACAAGTTCATAAGTCACAAGTCAGATTTTCTTATAGTTTTTAGTTCTCTCTAAACACAAGTCCTTTTCGCCTCTTTGTTATTTTCTCTTCTTCTCTCTGTATCTATCTCATGTGTTAAGAATTTCCCACTCTAATCTATGTGATTCTAAGTATACTTTGGAAGATTCTGAAGATAATAGAAGATCAGTTCAGTTTCTTGGTAATACTTTGCGACAGAAATGATACAAGGGTTAGAGAAACTGAAGGAAGGACTCATTCATTCCGCTGCGTATACTATAAGTATTCTTATCGTTGTTTCTCTTCGAATTAAATTTTAGAAACATGTTCTAGGTTATCTCATATTAATTTTGTTAATATTAGATCTACATAAAAATAAATAATGATCATGAATGAGTTTTTCTAACATAGGCACCTCAGAGGCCCTCTCGGAGTGCTCAAAGTGGGAGCCGAGACAAAAGCCATAAGGATTGATCTGGGTACGAGGGTGAGTGTGAGGCCCTACGAGAGGCTTATTGAGGGCATAGAGCACCTCAACCATTCGGAAGTCGTATGTCGAGATCACAAATGACCAAGGTGAGGGTGCAAGCAGAAAATCCACTTCGTAATAATCGAGTCGCACAACAACAACAACCAGAGAGGAATGTCAGCTTCTTCAGTGGAAGTCTAGACCTTAGCCGGTCAGTGAGTGTGAATAACACCGAACCCAGAAAAAAAATGAGAATTACGAGAATGATTATCCTGATCTTTGAGATCATTTGAATCAGAATCGGGGGCAGTCTAATCTGCCAAACCCGGACTTACAGACACACCTAAATAACTGAAGAGAGCCTTTGCAGCCAGTACATGGGAACCAATATAGCCCTGTACTAAATCAAGGAGCTGGAGTTCTTACGAACAATAACCAGCTACCATTGATGCAAGCTCCCCCTTTAGTGGATTTGGTCCAAGAAAGGATTAACCAGCTTGAAGAGACATTCAGGCTTCTCCACGAAGGAAAAAATAAAGACAAGGCTTATGATTCCTACGAGGAGCTTGAGCCATTTTCTCCCCACATCTCAAACATCCCATTTCCTCACGGCTTTAAAATACCCCATGTGGCACCCTATGATGGGACTTCCGACCTTGGCAGCCACATAAGCACATTTAATACAGTAATGCGAGCCAGTAATTTTGGATACGAGCTAAGATGTATGCTCTTTCCGACCACACTCGCTGGACCATTGAAAAATTGGTTTGACAAGTTCCAGAGACACTCAATCTCATCATCGAGACAACTGTCTCAGGCATTCAAGAAGTAGTTCCAGGCAGTGAAAAGTATCAACCCCGAGGCCTTAACATTGATTAATGTTAGGCAACATCCAGATGAGACATTAAAAAGTTACCTGGTGAGATTCAACATAAAAGTGGTACGAGCTCGAAATGTCGATGACAGTGGTCATCTCATGGTGATACGAGCTGGAGTATTGACATGGATTCTCCTTTGGGACGACATGCAATGAAAACCCATGAGGATGATAAACGAGTTCAATACTTGGGCACAGAGGTTTGTCAATGTAGAAGAGGCGAGGTCGCCACTCAAGCTGACTCATCAGCCCGTAATAACTACAACGACAAACGTTAACTCAACCATGACTTCGGCTATGCCCTCCATGTCACGGCCCTCAAGAGATAACCCTTCCAAGAGAAAGAAGAATGAAGGGAATAACTCGGAGGTTGACGGGAGCAAGAAGAAAAAAGGGGAAAAATACATCTCCATTTACACAGTTTATACCGAGCTCGCAGATACTCAGGAGAACATTTTTGTTGCAATCTAAAATCAGGTCCCTTTCAGACAACCTAATCCGATGCGAAACCAGAAGTCTAAGAGTGATGCTAACAAGTGTTGCAGATTTCACAGAGATATTGGTCATACCACTAATGAATGCAGACAATTAAAGGACAAGATCAAAGGTTTGATATCGAGAGGATACTTTGGGTAGTATGTTGGAAACATAAATCCGACACAAGCCTCGCCTGTGTAGAGGGTAGCTCCAACAGAGCCTGCACAACAGACTGCGGCCCCACATGCAAGGGAGGATAACCGATCTCCCTCGATCGATGGAGAATATGTAATAACCATCATGGGGGGACCACATATTGTTGGGTCGAGGAGCAATGCCCAGAAGAGATATGTCAACGAGCTCAAAACGGGGGATGGATCTCCCTATGAACTTGAACCCCGAGCTTCAAAACAACAAAGGTTTGAGTTCCAACCCATTACATTCACCAAAGAAGACACCTCGCACATCCAATTCCCTCATAATGACCCTTTGGTCATTACTTTTCAGCTCGCCAATAAGAGGGTGCGTCGAGTCCTGATCGATGATGGGAGCTCGGTCAACCTCCTCTATAAGGCCACTCTGGAAAAATGGGACTCTCTGTTCGAGGCCTAAAAGCTTGTGCGATGTCGTTGTACAAATTTTAAGAAGAGGGAATAGCCAGTACAGGATCTATCGAGCTCCCAGTAACCTTGGGAGACTATCCAGTCTCAGTAACCAAGATAATGGAGTTTATCGTAGTAGACACCCCTTCAGCCTACAATGTATTGCTCGGGAGACCAGCCCTAATTGGCCTAGGGGAAATTTCTTCTGTGAGGCACCTGTCCATAAAATTCTCAACACCCAGTGGCATTGGGACACTGAAAGGAGACTAACTGGCCACCCAAGAATGCTACAACATCTCAATGAGGGGGAAGGATCAAATAAGGGTACAAGCATTTGTTATCATCCAAGAGATAAGAGAGACATTGTATGAGGTCAAAGAAGAGATCGGCCCTAGGATATAGGAGGACAAGGCCGATCTCGGGCCAATTAAAGAGCTTGAGGACGTTGAGCTCGATGATAAGGATACCACTAGGGTGGTAAAAATAGGTAAGAACCTTCCGAGGATGCGCGATAGCAATTAATCCACTCCCTAAGGGAAAACCAAGAAGTGCTTGCATGGTCGCACTCGGATATGATTGGGATCATCCCAAACAATATAAGTCATTTATTGAACAAAGACAAAGGCTTCCCACCTAAACAACATAAAAGTAGGCTCCTAGATGATGAAAGGATGAAGGCCTTGATGGAGGAATTTGAGAGACCGAAAGAAAATAGGTTTATCTAAGATGCTTTCTATCTCGATTGGATAGCCAATCTGGTGTTAGTTCCAAAGCCCAATGGAAAGTGGAGAACTTGCATTGATTATTCGGACCTCAAAAAGCGTGTCCAAAGGATTTCTTTCCCCTACCTCGAATCGATCAGCTCGTAGACATTACCGCGGGTCACGGCATCATGTCATTTAAGGTTGCATACTTTGAATATAACCAGATAGCCATGCATGCACCCGATCAAGAGTATACGAGGTTCATGACTGATAAAGGTTTGATGCCCTTATGACTCAAGAACGCCGGGGCCACATATCAAAGATTGGTAAATAGGATATTTGTCGAGCAGATAGGGAACAACATGGAAGTATATGTGGATGATATGCTGGTCAAGTCCAAGCATAACTATAACCATGCTGATGATCTCGTAGAATGCTTTGCTATAATTCATAAGTACAACATGAGACTTAACCCATAGAAGTGCTCATATGGAGTATCTTCGGGAAAGTTCCTCGGGTTCATAGTAATCGCTCGAGGCATAGAGACAAACCCGGATTAGATAAAGGCATTAATTGATATGCCTTCGCCTCTAAAGAATAAAGATGTCCAAAGTTTAACTAGATGAATGGCAACCTTAAGTAGGTTCATATCGAAATATGTAGACAGATGTCTTCCATTCTTTAATCTTTTGAGAAGGGGCAAGAAATTTGAATGGTCAGATGAGTGCGAGCTCACTTTTCAAGCCCTTAAAAATCACCTTGTCAAACCACCAATCTTATCCAAACCAGTCACATAGGAAATATTGTACTTGTACCTTGCCACAACCGAGCATGCAATTAACGCAGTACTTGTTCGGGAGGACAAAAAAGTACAAAAACCTGTTTATTATGTTAGTAAAAGGTTATTGGGGGCAGAGTCAAGATATCCATTAATGGAAAAGCTAGCCTTGTGCTTGATACATGCATCTCAAAAACTTCGACCTTACTTCCAGGCGCATCATGTACACGTATTGACTAATCAACCATTGAGACAGGTGTTTTCGAAACCCGAGGCATCCGGGAGACTGTTAAAATGGACGGTCGAACTTGAACAATTCAAGATCACATATCATCCAAGAATGATGATCAAAGGACAAGCCTTGATGAATTTTATAGTTGAATGTACTAGAATCACCAAAGAGGAAGTCATAACCCCCAGCCCACGAGCTGTGGAGACTTTACGCCGACGGGTCTTCAAATGAGAACAGATCGGGGGCAGGAATTATCTTAATCACTTCGGTAGGAAATCATTTTCACTCAGGCTTACAATTTGGCTTTGAGGCATCAAATAACGAGGCTGAATACGAAGCACTATTAGCAGGACTTAGGATAACTTCCGAGATTAAAGCAAAAGCCATCCACTCCAATAGTGATTCCCCGTTGGTTGTCAACCAGGTTTTAGGAAAATACCAAGCTCAGGGAATCAAAATGGTAGCTTACTTGGAGAAGGTCAAAGCAGCAATCGGGCAATTCTAGTGTTACTCCATAGAACAAGTTCTACGGGAGAAAAACTCAAATGCATATGCTTTGGCTTGACTTGCCACAACCAAGGAAGTTGATACACTCAATGTGGTGCCGGTCAAATTTCTACCAGTACCGAGCATAGCCGAGCCTAAAGAAAATGACGTCAACAAGATAGACTCCCAACCTACCTGGATTACTCGAATTATAGACTACCTCAAAACCAGGAGCTTCCCACCAGACCGAAATGAGGCAAGAAAATTATGTACAAGATAGCAAGGTACACTATCTTGGAGGGAAAATTGTACAGATTGGGATATTCTATGCCATTGTTAAGGTGTGTAACTCCACCCGAAGCTAGAAATTTCTTAGAAGAAATCCATGAATGTAACACCCTGGATAGCCAAGACCGTTACACTGTGTACTTATAAAGGTGCATGACTCGCTAATCAAGTCAACATTTTAAAAATGTGTCACTAAACATGTAAGAGCTAGGGTTAAGAAGGTTTTGGTCTCAAAAGACTCATTTCATATATTTAAGTTGTATTAAACATGGGATCCCATAAGAAAGTAGAGTTAAAATAAGTTTACAGACTCCCAAAAATACATGAGTATTCACTAGCTGTAATAAGGCAAAACAAGAAGACTTCAGGTTTCACGTCCTTGCTTAGACCTCAACCGTGGCGGCCGAGCACCTGGCTATGTACATTCCGCTCGCTGAGCTCTCCAATCAAGGCTGGTCTACTTTTCCCTTGCCTTTACCTACACCACGTAGCACCCGTGAGCCAAGGCCCAGCAAGAAAACATCTTAAACAACTCAAACAATGAAAACAGACAATTATCTCATTATGCACGTATTCCCATCAGATAATCCCCAACAGATATTTAGCGCATTTAATCAGATTCAAGATACATTCTATCACATATAACACTCTTATCACATAATATTCAGGGTCGATGACTTAGGCCTCACCCTCTGTTTAACCCACTGACTCCGGCCCGCTTAAATCGAGCTCAGTGCATAATAAGCTGTCCTCGGCTACCAGTGGCCGAGCCGCGCCTGTGCGCTAGTGAAACCCTTGGCACCCTTAGGCCGTTGGTTCACTAAATGGCTTGCATGTCATAATACCATCTTTTCAAGCATTTACAATAGGGAGCTCTTAGTCCTGTCACATATATTCAACCAGGTGCAGTTTTCTTACCTTTAATCTGTGCAGTTATTGAATTACGAGCAACGCCTCTCAAGCACGATCCATTCCCAAGCCTAAGCCTTTATAACCTAGTCACAACCAAAGTATAAGGTTCCATTAATACTCCAATATAGGTTTCCAGTTACAAAACTAGCTCCCGGGATTCCAAATTCCACCAAGCACAGTGGTGAAACCAAACCCGAGCACACTAGACCACTTTCCCGTGCCTAAAACCCTAAAAAACTCATGTTTGCAACCAAGGGCTGCGGCCCCTAAAGCCTAGCCGCGACCCTTCCCCAAAACAGAACCAACACCACCCCTGAAGGAGGACACACGCCGCGGCCCTTGCTTTGGGCGCCGCGGCGCTTGCCTTTGGCCGAGCCTCCTTGGATCCTTTGCATGCTAGGGCCGCAGTGCTCTAGAACAGAGCCGCGACCCTCCCCTTCAAACCCAGAATTTACACCATTTCAAAGTTCAAAACCTCAGCCACAATCACCCTTAAGCTCCCTACTTCAACACCCAACAAATCCAACACCTTTAACATGACTTAAACAACATAATTCCACAGAAAACACAGCCTAGCACACACTAATCTTCTCTTTTCAATTCCTGAAACTCAAGAGCTATAAACACTCAAATTAGTCATTCAAACCCAATTTAAGGCCTCTAAACCATGAGTTGAAACTTACCTCTTCTGTTGAATCACCTCACTAAGCCAAAGCCAAGCTAAGTCTCCAAGTTTCCTCCTGAATTCTACCTTAAGACATCAAAACCATGTTTGCTTCAAAACTTGACCAAAACCTAGCTAGAACTCAGAATTCAACCGTAGAAAAGAAGATTAGTTTCTTACCTTAATCCCTGTTTTAGTTCTTGATTTACTCCTGAGCTAGACCTCCAAATCCTCACCACAAATCTCAGAAATTCCAGCTTATTCCCCTTAAGTTTTCTGTGTTTTTCCCTTCCCTTTGTTTTCCTTGAGAGTGAGAGAGAGGTGAGGTAAAGTTTTTAGTCGATTTGCATTTTTTCCTAAAGGATTCCTTATGTCTATCTCACTCATTAAGTTAATCC
The DNA here is from genome assembly GCF_963169125.1 of Humulus lupulus. NCBI lineage: Eukaryota > Viridiplantae > Streptophyta > Magnoliopsida > Rosales > Cannabaceae > Humulus > Humulus lupulus. Next base: position 67,895,668 of record NC_084799.1, read on the forward strand.
CGAGGCTCGGGGTGCCGGAACCGTCCCCGAGGCCAAAATGGTAAAATCTCCCAATATTCCCGCCTAGACATCCTAACCTCAAATATATCTCCATATATTTATTTTCATGACCCGATAGTCCAAATCGATACCCGCTATCTAAAAATACCCCCGACTTATCCAAAGTCATATCTTAAGTCCCGTTGTGACTTTTCCCGCTATCTGACCCTAGAATTGTCTCGAGTCGTGCTCTGCGAACCTGTCGACATAATAATGTGGTTCTCACATATATCACATATTTATTTCATATCACATTAACACATAATATCATCAATTATTATATAAACATTACTAAACATATAATTACTCATTTAAATCACAATTATTCCATTAATGCCCTCCTGGCACACTAATCAAGGCCCTTAAGCCTTATTAGCGATTTTGGGTCGTTACAATGAAGAATTTTGTGGAGACCACACTGGGGGGCATAGTCTATCAAAAAAGATAATTAGGAAAGGATACTTTTGGCCTATAGTTAAAGCAGAATCGTTCAAATACGTCAAACGCTATGACAAGTGTCAGCAGTTCACTTCAATCTCACGAGCACCACCGACTGAGCTCATAATGATGAGCTCCCAGTGGTCATTTGCAGTATTGGGAATCGACCTCATTGGATCCCGACCAATAGGAAAAAGGGGGAGTAAAATATGTCGTAGTCGCTGTTGATTACTTCACTAAGTGGACTGAGGCCGAACCTTTGGCCACTATCACCTCGAAGAAAGTCTTGGACTTCATGGTAAAGAGTAGAATCTGCAGATATGGGGTAGCAAGGAAAATAGTATCGGACAATGGAACCCAGTTCGATAGCTAACTGTTTACACAATTCAGTGAAAAGAATGGGATAATCAAGAGTTTTTCCTCAGTAGCCCATCCACAAGAAAATGGCCAGGTCGAAGCTGTAAATAAGACTCTAAAGAGCTCCATTAAGAAAATGCTCAAAGAGGCTAAAGGGAAATGGCGAGAAGAATTACCACAAGTCCTATGGGCTTACAAGACAACAGCACGAACCACAACAGGCCACACCCCTTTCTCCTTGGCTTACTGTTGTGAAGCTATGCTACCCATTGAGGTCGAAATTCCAACAATCAAACGCGAAGCACACGACTAGACCTCAAACAATTCCAACTCAAAGAAACTCTGGACCTATTTGAAGAAAAGCGAAATGAAGCCCAACTTAAAAACGTCGCATATTAGCAAAGGGCTACAAGGACTTCAATAAGAGGGTTCAAGAGCGAAAATTTGGATTGGGAGATTTGGTGCTCAGGTGCGTGTTTTTGGCCACACGAGACCCCTCTGCAGGTGTGCTCGGGCCTAATTGGGAGGGGCCTTACCAAATTGAATCCATTATTCAACCTGCTGTTTATAAACTAGCAAGATTAAATGGAGAATTGGTCCCACGAGCTTGGAATGGTGAATAGCTATGACCTTATTATCAGTAATGTATGAATGATGTTCACTCAGTTGTAACCAAGCTTGTACTTAATTCTTGCTTTTCATTAATAAAGCACTGATTTTTATTCCAATTTTATTTTTTTATCATTATATTTTTGCAACCTCTCAAGATTCAATAACCTAAGATTACAATCATAGGATATTAAGGGGGCATAAGTGGTATACAATCATACCATAAGCTCGAAAATATAACATCAATAAAAATAAAAACAATAAATAATAGTTGTGTATGGATTGTTAACCAAGCATGAATTAAACAATAGTAGTATATGGACTATTAACCAAACACAGATTAAACAAGTCTGGAACAAACCAGAAACTCTAATCGACACGGTTTAAAGTTGGAATTCTAGATAAACCAATGAAAGTCATGAGTCGAGGCAAGGCTAGAAATTTTTGCAAAAAAAAAATAGTCTCAACCTCGCAACTTTGAGACCATACTTAAGGATGAGGAAAAGTTACTATAGACGAGCAAGATATAACTACACTAACGAGGTTACACACCAATAAGTATTTTGTAAACAAACATACGTGGTAAAAGTAACATTCAACCCTGATAAGAACGAAGTTGAAAAAGTGCAATCGAATGAAATATGATGAATACATGGAAGCTCGAGCTTAAGCACAACGATATTTGTATAGATTAACAAATATAAACACAAGTAATTTGTAGTATGCCCGCAATATTTTGAGCTAGAAATATGACATGATATCAAGTAAGAATGATAGAGGTAGATAAAATGCATAAAGATTTCGAGAAAGAAGTTTGAGTATAAAACACTACCATTAAAATATAAGTTGGTAAAATAACTCAAACTTTGAGTTATAATTATCGTTGCCCCAAGGGCATCACAAAAGATAATTACAGAGGAATAAAAATCTATGGGTCACATCCCATGTGTTGGCCTTCAAGGATTGGCAGCTCTGTCAACCACAATCCTTGTTTGCTCGGTGGCCTCCGCCGCATCTTGAGCTTCGAGCCTGGCCTCTTCCTCCTACAGACGAGCTTTCCATCTGTTGACATACTTGGTCACCTTGATAGACAGGAAGTTGGTGTCGAGGTCAGGATTGATGGCCCAAATGCGATACATCATCATGTCAACAACGTGATTTTTCTTGGTTCTAAATTCCTCAAGAAGACGAGCCTTCTCACTCTCGATGAACTTGAAAGTCATCTTCTTGTCCTCCTCCAGCTTGGCATTCAGCTCTTGGACTCTCTTGATCTCCGTCTCCTTGGCCTCCACCTCCCGCTGAATCATTTCTAGCTCCCACTGGGCCCACTTCCTGCTCTTGCCGAGCCTTTTTCAGGTCATCTTTGGCTTTGAGCTGTGCATCTCTGACATGTTGGGCAATCACCTTGCTCGTCGTGACCTCACGGTTCAAGATATAATTGTGTTGAACGAAGGTCAAAAGGGCATGCAATTAAAAACTAATGTTAGAGATAAATAAATAAAGAGTTGACAAGGAAACATGGAGCATATCGATTCTTAAAGGATAACTTACCGAAGACAGTAGCTCTCCACTCTTGTCGAAAAGAGTGTTGGCACTCTGGCAGTCGTCAAGAACTCCCACTAGGGAGCCCCGAGGTTGCTGAGGCAGTGACCCACGCGAGTCAATGCATCATAATCAAGTTGAACTCTGGGAGTACTGACAGCACTATCGACCACAAACCCAGGGACGTAGGTCGAAACAGTGAGTTTGTGGTCTCGGATTGGAGGCTAGGCTGGGTTAGGCGAACTTGTTTTGGTTGTCTCATAGGAGGAGGGGCCACAACTTCTGTAAATGCTGGAAGATCGGTGACAAGGCCCAAGTTGGGTTGCTTCGAGATGGACGGGGGTAGCTCGAACCTTTTGGTGAGCTTAGAAGGTCGACCCCCCTTCAAGGACGCCCAGTGCGTTTGTTCCCCTGGGTGCAACAGGTTAGTTAATGATGTTGTCGAGATCCGAGTTCATCTTGCTTGAAAAAGGGAAAAGAAAATTTCAAGGGCTGATTATATGTTATAATATATGATTGAAACTTCTAGGTGAAAGAAACCTAACTGGAAGGTTCTATCGAGCTTGAGCTCGGCGACCAAAAACTCCCTCTATCTTCAAATGATTCTAAAGGGGTTCTCAATCTCTAGGTGGGGGACAGCCTTGATAGGTCTTTATAATCAGTGATCCCATACTGGACAGCTATCCCATCCCAAACTTCATTTAGACTTACATAGTTTGGTATTTCCCTACCTAGCTATCAAACCTATGCACCTTAAGATATACCCCCAACCAGACCATAAAATTATTCATGGGATCGTTAAAAAGAACAACAACATTGGGCTCTCATCTTAGAATAGTGGGAGACCATTTGGACAGATCTAACACGATTTACCTCCATCGGATGAGCTCATTGAAGCCTCATTCTGAGCTTCAGTTCCCGAGCATGGAGGCTCGGGTAGGCAAGGAATAAAGGTCTGAGTGTATGAGCTCGAGGGTTTCTTTTTGGAGGGAATCTTAGCGATTGGGACTGGGGCATCTTCCCATCTCGCGAACTTGCGAATTCTCGAGTCATCCGTGGACTCGCCCTTGCCAAGGAGACTGCATAGGCGGAGTTTATCCTCATGAAGAAGGTAATGGAGGGATTGTCGACCATATGGGAGCTTGAGAGTTGCCTCCTTGTGATCTTTCATGTCCTTAGTAGGTTGAGGATGATGATAGTTGGTTGAATAGTCGAATGGAAGGAACAATGTAAGCTAAAAGTATAAAAGTTATTTTTTACTAAAGGAGATCAAAACGAATTATGACAAAGTACTTGCGGATTCGTTGGAAGGAATAAAATCTGGACGGACAAATGTCATTAGTCCATAAAAAGATGGTCTTGAAGTTGGGAGGATGGTTTGGGATGCCCTCAAACAGCTTCAATTCCTTCAGGTAGCTCGACAGATAATAAAACTCATCCCTACAGTGAGCTCGAGAAAGGTTACTCTTGATGCAGAAGAGGTATAGAATCTCACGCACCGAAGGTCAGTCCCACTTCATCTCATGGTAGAGCGACCTTAGGGCTTCTAGGACCCTATAAGAATTGGACTGGATTTGGAACGGGGCAATGCTGACATAGTTGGTGAAGCTCCGGAAGTAGTCCCTCAGTGGTAACAATGTCCCAACTCACATATACTCACGGCTACAAGTCGCGAGTTTGACCTTCTTCTCAGGGTCATCTTCACTCGAAGCGAAGCAACTCCTCTCGTCAAAGCTGGCAGGCCGACACACCAGTTTTCTAGATAACTTCAACCCATGGCAGGAAAGCAATTATGAAATCTTCCAGGTGGAGGTGACAGAGCTTTGATAATGTTTATCCACAAAGAAAGAACTCTCCAAGACTGGGATGGTCGAGATTTGACGGCGGTGTGTGTAGGGCTAGTTCGAAGTGCTCTCCATGAATTCAAAAGAGAGCTCACCTGAGGAATAGGCTATGGTGACCCTACACTTGGGATCTAAGGGAATTGGCCAGATCTCGAAGTCCGGGTCAGGATGCACGGAAAATCAAAGTTTCTTACTTTTTTCCTCTTCAACCTCGTCGATCTGACGCCAAAAATGTGCTCGGATATCTTCCAGTTCGAGATGTTCCTTGTGTTCCCAGATCAGCCGCTGGTTTTGAGTAAAGGGCAACTCAGGTCGAGGCAACGGTGGGTGTTAAGGGATTACAGGCTCAGGCCCCTACCGAATCTCTGAAGACTGCGACATCTAACAAGAAAGAAAAAGGTGAGGGCCCATTATTTAAAAGAATGGAAATAATTAAGGCTCGATAACTCGAGTTTGCAAGTTCGAGATAACGAGATCTCATTAACTGAGCTTGAAGGCTCGAAATAGCAAGACCAACTCAAGTGCCAAGACTAAGCTATTAAAAGTTCGGGGCATTGATAGTGGACCCACGCAAGAGTGGGGTGGTTACTTTCAGTTTGGGGTATCTCGAATTTCTAGGACAAAATGAGCAATTACCTAAAAGGATATATTATCGGGATACATGCGTTAAAACCCTAATCCAAAGCCCTTTTTCTTAAGCTACACGAAACCTATAACCTATTACCCCATAACCTAAAAAAGGCTACATTTTTATCTTTTTTCACCAAACCTTTTTTCCAAATCGTATTTCTGATCACTACTAATATACACATATAAAAAAAAACCTCTTGCAATGAAAATTTCAAGAATGTAGTGAGAATCAGAAGAGCTTTCTTACGTATATAAGCATAAAAGAAAAAAAAAAACTTATTAAAAATGAGTGATAAAGTCTGGCGAACTTAAACAAGGTAGATCTTGGGAATGAAGAGATCGTAGACTGGAGAAAGGGAAGTGGAAATGACCCCACGAAGCCGAAAGTTGTGAGGTTGTGTTGCTTCTTTGGTTGGAGAACATGCAAAGAGAAAAAAGCCCTAGTTCGTGTTTTCTTTTTTGAAAATTAAAAGGCAAAGTGAAGTGATAGAAGGTGGCAAATGGGCTTAAATAGGCAAAAAGGTTGTACACATAGGGCAATATGAGCCCTTGGTTTGGGTTAAAAAAATTATCCAAGGGATCACGATTTGATTTCAAAAGTTGGCGGCAAAAAGAGAATAGGAAAGGACGTGTGCAGATAAAAGAGTACTCGAGTACTCTTGGTATGCAATCCCCTAATGACATGTGTCCACACTCGAGTGGGTTAGGTGGGCATGTTTTCTGAAAGTGAAGCTCAAAAGTTTCCTTCTCAGAGGATTCGAACCAACACTTTTGAGGGGGCAAAGTACAACACCCAAATTTTGAGATTAAATAGATAGCCTCAAAATGTAGGCTCGAAAAGGTAAAGCTCAAGATTAACAGGTGTTAGCAGTACACTTATACAAATTGACAAATGGTTCCAGATCAGCTATCAGCGTTCAAGCATGAGTTGCAGGCTCCAACATACCAACCTTCTCCAAGGAATGAGTTCGACTGAATTAGTGAAAGGGGAGGAGGAAACAACTAGAATGATGAGCTCGAAGCTTAGCTAGTCTCAAAAACGCGTCGACACAACGTTTTAGCTCAATGACATGTTTTCCACACGGAGAAGCTATTAGGACATCCCTATTTCATAGGGATTCGTTAAACACCATGTATTAAATCCCTATTCTCATGGGATATTACTCAATTAACGCATTTAATTTATATTATTAATGCGGATATTTATTTGAATTTAATGTTTGATTGTAACTTCCCTGAATTGGGGGAAAGATATTCCTACAACAGGGTATATAAATAGCCTGGAATGGATCATTTGTATTCAGGCGCAAATTTTGTACTGAAAAGAAACTCTACCAAATTGCTTTCATTTGAAGCTTTGAGAGAGTGTTCATAATGATATTGACTCGTGGATAAATGCAGATTTTAACTATTGAACCACGTAAAAATATCTGATTTCTTCTATTCTTTCTAAATTATTGCTTATTGCTCTACCTAATTAAGTTGATGAAAAATAGCGTCAACACTAACCATAATAATTATAATTATTTTCTAAGTCATAGAAATCATATCTTAAAATAATTAAACTTAAAGCATTATTTTTAAATTCCACCGCTCAAGTCATAACTATAAACTAATAAAACTAACCTATGATCATAATTAAGGAGCTTATAAGAAAATAATAACATTGGTTATTACAAATCGACTCCAAATATGCACCAAACCCAAAATCATGTACCAAAATTAGTTCAATATTCCATTTACACAATATATACACCAATTAAACATCCAATTGCACTCTATACACATGAACTGGGGATTTAGGATTCTAACAACCAATTTTTCCCCAAATCCGAAAATTCAAACATCCAATTCATGATTTAAATCTGAATTCACAGCCTAAACAATTGTCTAACATGTATCTAATCCCCATATGCCCATCTAAATAATATAACATCATAAATTTTAAAAAATTAGCCAAAAGCCCCAATTTTTGCTCATGAACATCAAAGAACAAAGCGAAGTACATCAAATATGGCTTACCTCTGTGATGAATTTAAAATCCCAAACTGTTGATGACAACTTAAGCAGCTCCTACTCCCACCTTATAGCTCAAATTCTCCTTAAACCTCAAGAAATTGACAATGAAATCTAACTAACGTCAAGAGCTTGAGTGGAGCTAAGTTGGTGAAGAAGTAGAGAGGAAGGAAAGTAACATGTTTGGTCAATAATTTTAATTTTAATTTTAAGATATTTTATCTCTCTATATATGAATATATGTGTGTGTGTATATATACATATTGTATATCTAAAATTGTTGATTTGTGTATATCCTATGAGTATCATTTCCAAGTGTATATATTTTCTTGAGCAATTAAGAGCCAAGCCATTAAACTAAATAAATTTTTAATGAAATTAATATTATGTATATGTATATATATATATTGAAATTTTTAGTTGTTAAGATATTTTAGTTTTGAATTTAAAATAATATTTAATTTTTAGTAATTTTTAATGAAAAAACTACATGAGAATATGTGTATGGTACATTTTGTTATTTGCTATTATTATAATCTATAAAATGAATAAAAAATTAATATAAATATCTTATTTAAATTTAAACTAATGTGTAATCACATGAGAAAACGTGCATGGTACATTTTTTTAATTAATTTCTTTTTAGTAATTTTTGATGATAAGTAGTTAAGAATTAGAATTAGAATTAATTACTATTATTATAATCTATAAAATGAATAAAAAAATTAGATTAAAGGAGAAAATAGATAGAGTAATTTGAAGAGATTTTAGAGTGCTGCATCATCTCCTTAATGCTCTCATTTATATAGATATATACATAATATATAAATATATAATTTTTTCTTTAATTTTATGGACCCAATATACATTTTTACGCATATTTATAATAAAAAATTTTAGGACATGTTTTGGTATGTTTTCAAGTTTTAAACATGAGGTATGTACGTATTTTTGTATTTTTTTTCCAAGTGTTATACTTCACAAATGTGCATATGAGCATGTCAAATATGTAAATCTTAAAAAAGTACCAAAAATAAATAAAAAAAATCACCCCAAACGGACACCTGAGTGAAAAATTATGTCTCTTGTAAGAATCGCATCGAGCCACCATCGAACCACTATCAAGCAAAGTCTTTTTTTCATGAAAAAACATGATCTTTAAGGCCTTATCGAGCTGGCACCGAGCACCATCGAGCAATGTCAAATTTCTGCAGATTTCAGAGTTTCAGATCTAAAAAAGATCAGAAAAAAATAATGTCCAAATCTGTTCGAAATGCAGTATTTAGTGTCTTAAGTGAAAGAAACATCATTATATTTGAGAAACAATTAGATAGATACAAATTTCTACTCAAAGAATCATCAAAATGTATGTTTCTTTGGGTATATTGTGTTATAATTAATACACAATGAGCACTAAATAAACAATAATCAATATCAAATCATGCTCATGAATTTCCATGATCAAACATTTTATTTAGGGCATTAATATAATAATATACGTACCTCCAATTATCGCCTTGATCTCTAATAATCATGTTGATTACACTTCTTTGATCTACACATATAGAGAAAAGGAGAGCTTGGGAGTAATGAACACTACTCTATCATTCTCTCTACACCATAGCCACACTCATTCCACCTTAATCATCAATCAAGAGTACAACCCTTTATATATGGAATTATGGGCCAATTGGGCTTACATGCCCAATGTGAGAGAATTAGTTGTCTTGGCCCAATGGGCTGACCAAAGACGTTTTAGAGCGTGTCCATGGGCCCCGAGCATGTTAGTACGTTATGTCCATCCCATTATGGCCCGATGGTAATATCATGCATTACTGATTATATAGTTATCATTACATGCTAATACCGACACTGTGTGAGCAACACTTAATTATGTTAGTCCATATAAAATATTCTAACATTCTCCCACTTGGACTACATAATTACACCAATATGTGCTCACTAAGCAACAGTATCAATACAAAGAAATCTCAAGAAACAATAATGTCTATAAACTAATTATGCACCATATTGTATCGACAGGACACAAATATAATACATAATGAGACATCTAAGATTCATAAAACATGATGATAACTATTGATCTGGATCCACTCGAACATAGCATCGAGACTAAGCCACTGGCTTGCATCAACAAGTGTGTACACACAACATCAAAGAGTTATCCAGAATATGCATATATTCAACAACCAATAGCAATCCTTAACATGTCGATCATACATGAAAAACAATGACTCCCACTGATCAAATACATCTTTGGCTCCCAACAATCCAAACAAGAAATGACTTCTTAGTACATACGTTCAGGTAACTCGTGTCAGTGTAGTCATTAGCATGTTGTTTGTAAGTGCGTGTTATGATACTAATAGAGGACTCCACAACTTTCTCACTACATATGGAACGTCATCATCATTAATGGAGCAATATTACTCCCCAAGTTCCAAGAGATAGATATCATTGCGATATGTATCACATAAGTTCAGTAAGTTCACAATAGAGTCAACTACTCTTAACACTGAAACGGAATATCGCAATTGTAATGTACAATCAATGTCCTCATAACACGCCACACACTCTACCTTCACATACGAGGATGTTGTCAATGTCCATGCAACACCTAATCACGTATAACTTCCCTTACCATTATACTCACTTTGTATGAGAGAGGAAGTTGTAGGTGTTCATATGACATTTAATTACAAAATAGCTCCTCCTAGAATCATGAATGCTTATAAGTGGATTTTATCATCCATGCAGCCTTTCCAATCGATATCACAAAAACCAACTACTATATGTCACAATGTTGGTTTGTCGATTGCTAACACATCCTTGGTACCATAAGGATGACAACTCAAGTACCAATCCAGCATGCATGTAACAGATATCATGATAGGAATGTGTATACTTGAGTAAGCCCTAGGCTGCCTTCAATAAGCATATATGTGAGATAATCTCAAACTTGATCTCTCGTCATTAATAATATCATGGAGTTTAGGCCGTTCATAACACATCACAGTTTAGACTATTTAAAGATTCTCAATGAAATCAAAACATTAATCACTACAATAGTTAGTCAATGAAAACTATGAGACAATTCAGTCTACCGTTGATCTCATCACGAAGAAACTAAATTTTTAGACCATACAAGGTTTATCAAGAATTCTTCATCTGACAAATATTATTATCAAATAACGGCTTAATTTGTCTCCAAAATAGATCAAAATCATAAGATACGAGCAATGTACTATATCAAGTGACAATATAAACATATCATTTCTCCCACTAATCTCTCATATAGTGTTGACTAACGATAATGTTTCGAATTGACTATTTTGAGAATTACAGTAATCACTATCTTGATGTCCTGCCTCAAAATGGATTTAATGCATTGAACTCGGGTGTCCTTTAAACAAGAATTTAGTTCTTGCATCCTTATATATTGATTTCCAAATAGTCACCACTTTACAACTCAATAATAGTAATGAACAAATTCGTTGTTATAGTGGAGACTAGCTATAGGCTTTAATTCACCTTACTTTAACCATCAAACAACTTATTCTTAAAAAGAACCACCATCAAGAAAATCTCCCAATTATTATGGGATTAAGCCTAAACTTTCACGCTTGATCATAGCTTGGAAATCATGAAATAACCATATCAATTCTCCAAATAAGGATTAAGAACTACCAATGACTATCGATTAGAAATTTAGAGGTATATGTAATTAAACTTATCTCGTGTATGGAATCACAGGTTTATCAAATTGTCTCGATCCTTTATCTTTATTTGTCCGCATATGGAGTTTCTTACAATAATCTGGCCAATTGTAGGTCATCAATAATAACAGCGGAAGCAACAAAATGAGGGATAAATCCAATTATTCCCTAAATAAAATTTTAACCCTTGTCTAATGCTAGCTTAAAACTCCAACATAGATAACTTTATATACTTATAAAAACTAATAGCTAGAAGAGCCATACATATTAAACTAGATATTCTCAATAAAACACTTAAATGTTCATCTTCTCTCATATGATTAAAAGCCAAGATTGTCAAATGCAATGTCCTATATTGCCTCATAATATTAGAACTTCTGAAATAGCCTTAGATGTAAATTCTTATTCAATCACAACATTCATGACGCTATTCAGAATAAAACGATATGATCCATTGAGTCTTAGTATCTTGAGGGTTGCTGTGAAAGACTTATCTCACATTGTCTCTTTCGAAAAACAACTAACATGGTTGTGAATATGGAATTATGTTTGTGATTATATTAGTCCATACAAGATTCAAATATCTCTCCCACTTGGACCAATATAATCAACAAACACCATATTAATCTCCAGCATGCAATAGGCAATCAAATACATTATGTATGATATCAAATCGATAGGATATGTATACTACACATAAGTTGGCCTGAGAGACATTCAAATATAATAACAACCATCAAACCAAGATGCATGGAGTACAACAATTAAGACTATCTACCAGTCTTGTTGTGTCCTTGTCACTTCGAGAAACAATACACATAAAAAAGTGACTGCATATCATTATGCATGCATGGTTTAATCCCTTAGGTGTTTTCCACTATAAAGCTTTCTAAAACATAAAAGCTTTCAAACTTTGATGAGTCAAAACTTTGAGAAGACTGTGCTCAAGATAATATTGCATGAGAGATCTTAACAAAAGAGTGATAAATACTCGATATCTCTCAAAATTTGTATGCATTATAGATTAATCATTGTGGACAATTGGGTTGTAAAACTATTATCAATAATTATGATAGTCATTAGCGATGAATATGTGTACTGAGATTGAATAAGTCAAAAAACTTATATCCTCTATTCTTTCCATTTCTTATCCAAAATTGTAACTAAGTTATCAAAGTCACAATACTGAAAACTTTGTTCAGACTTAAATCAATCCAAAATTGTTGCCTAAATATAGCTTAGCTATCCTCAATTTTACTAGCAACAACGATATGATATCGAGTACATATGCATTAACCCATTATCTTGAATTCACTATATTTACAGACATTCACAATTAACATAATCATCTCTTCGAAATAGACAATGACAATCATACATCCATTGTAATATTGATCCAAAACTTGTCAACTTATGATCTATGCCTTATCTTGATCCTTAAGCATAAAAGTATTGTAATAATTGATTCATTAGTTCCACCGAAACTATTTCAAGGCACAAAACCAACATACTAGTCTCCTGAACTCATCATTGTGTAGCAAACGTAGGAATATCACTTTAGATGCCCAAGAAAAATTCCTAAGCGATTCCACCCTCATAAAATTTGTCAATAGGGATCGATCGACACATATATACCTTACTAAAACCAACTGTCACCCATCGAAATACTCCCACTGAGCATGCAGTAACTTGGCATCTTTGAATTCAAATGATTTCAAGATTTATCAATTTAGAGGCCTAGTCCAATTTTCTAATGAGAGATCGATATGACAAGACATATTATAGTCCCATCCGATAACTAAGCGGTAGAGGTTTTAGGATTGCTTAATACTAAAAAAAATATCTTAGAGCAGTGCCACTATGTGAAAACAAGGATTATGCAATCTGCTCGTTTTCTTAGTTTTCTCAATGATCTATCAACGGAAACGATCATGTCGTGTTAGAGTCGTTCAAACAAAACATATGACTCTTACGCAGGTAAGCACAACTACTTTAAATATCATAACCAAATTCAGCTAATCCACTACCGATAGGGTAGAAAAGATTGTGTGGTTCATGACATCTAATGTGTTTCCTTCACCATCTAAGCATCCTACTTTACAGTAAAATCATCGACAGGATGACTAGATTGCATGTATGGATCTTAGTTTTTAATTGTGATTGATACGGGAGAAAAGTATTTAACATGAATCACAATTTTCGACAATTGACATGTGAAAACTTACGACAGGTAAGCACAACACATTCAATGAAAAAAATTTAATCTCATAATTATCTAATAAGGCCGATTGTGCATTTTTGTATTTCTAGCAAAATTAGTTAGGATGATAGGAGGTGTTATAAAAATGTGTTAATTATATGATATATATTGTGTTATTATTATTATTTATTATTTATTTTTATATTATTATTAATAATAGATTGTAAACTGTGGATAAAATCTATTTATTCTTACCCATTTTTATATTTTACATTTTTTACTTTTAATTATTAATTTGTGTATTTAACATTATCACAAAGAAATTAAGAAAAAATCATTCTAAAATAAAATCACAGCTTCACTCGCTATGAGTGGTCTTAATAAGATCGTAGGCATTATTTGCACATTGTTTCCATATTACTAAATAAATATTTGTAGCCTACCAACTATGCTAATATTTTCAAAAGTCTAGACAAATGATAAAGGCAAATATAATTTTTTATGAATTGTTGCTTCATAAAAATTGTTAGATCATTTTAAATATTGTCAATTTTTTTTCTACGGGAGCTAATTGTGTATAAAAGAATTTAGGGAGGGGAGGTTGTATTATTATTATTATTATTTTTTACTGATTTAATATATGTCAAATTGTGATAATTGATTTCCTTGATTTGATTAATTCACCCTTAGGGTAATATATACAACCTAATGTAATAAGATTAGGGACTAAGCCCATATTAAACATATGCAAAATTAGCCCATATACAATTATTTCCTAATAACCCCCTCAAGTTGGAGCATGGAGATCACAAATGCCCAACTTGCGAAGTAAATTCAAAAACTTGCGCTTGCCTAAAGCTTTGGTGAAGATGTCAGCAAGCTGATCATCAGTGGAAACATGGGTGGTAGAAATAATGCCATCACGAATGGCATCATGAACATAATGACAATCAACTTCAATATGCTTCGTGCGCTCATGAAAGACAGGATTATGAGCAATGTATAAGGCTGCTTGACTATCACAGTATAAGCGCATGGGGGACAGATGTCTTACGCCCAGACTTGCAAGCAAGGCTTTGAGCCACTTTAACTCTAAAGTGATAGTCGCCATAGAACGATACTCGGCCTCAGCAGAAGACCGAGAAACCGTATGTTGTTTCTTGGTCCTCCAAGAAGTCAGGGAAGAACCAAGAAACACAATCCAACCAGTAAGAGACCGACGAGTCAAAGCGCAAGTGGCCCAATCAGAATCACACCAACATGTTATATATAACTTGCAATCAATGCGAAGAAGAAGTCCTTGACCCGGACACCCTTTTAAGTAGCGAACTGTACGAAGTGCCGCATCCCAATGATCTTGTCGAGGGTGTTGTATAAACTGAGCCGAGATATGAACTATATAAACCAAGTTAGGAAGTATGAAAGATAAGTAAATGAGATGACCCACAAGTCGCTATACCTGTCCGGATCAACGAGAAAAGGACCTTTGGCTAGAGCCAAATTGTGATTTTGCTCGATGGGAAAACCATCGAGGCGAGCCCCCAACAAGCTAGCTTCATAAATAATATCAAGAGTGTATTTGCGTTGGCATAGAAAAATTCCCTCTGAACTCCAAGCTACCTTAATGCCAAGAAAATACTTCAGGACACCCAAATCTTTCATATGAAAATACTCATGCAAATAGGCATTGAAACGATCAACAGCGGCAGCACCATTACCAGAAATAATTAGATCATCAACATATACAAGGACATTGAGTTGGATCAATCCCTGATGTAGAGAAAACAAAGAATAATCTAAATAGGACTGAAGGAAACCATAGGTCTTCAATGAAGTAGCTAACTTAGCAAACCAACATCGCGGAGCTTGTCGTAAACCATATAAAGACTTCTTGAGGCGACAAACCAAACCAGGAATGCGAACATTGAAACTAGGAGGAAGTTTCAAATAAACTTCTTCATCAAGATCACCATGCAGAAAAGCATTATGAACATCCATCTGATGTAAGGCCCAATTCTTGACTGCGAAAACTGCTAAGAAGGTATGAACAGTGACCATTTTTTCTACAAGAGCAAAAGTTTCATTATAATCAGCCCCCTCAATTTGATGATTGCCAAAAATAACGAGCCGAGCCTTAAGACGCTCAACCTACCCATCAGCATGATGTTTTATTTTTGTATACCCATTTAGAACCAAGAGCCTTTTTATGTGGAGGTAAGACTGCCATTTCCCAGGTTCCATTAGCTTCTAAAGCAACAATCTCTTTTTTCATAGCCTCACGCCAACCTTCATCTTGCACAGCATCTTTAAAAGAACGAGGCTCAATGCCTGCAGTGATAGCTGCAAGAAAAACTCGGTGTCGTGGAGAAAACTTATTAAAATTCACATAATGTGCTATAGGATAAGAAGGGCCTGAGGAGCTGGAAGTAGGCGATGAACAAGCAAATGGACTCGAAGATTGTACAATGTGGGTAACAAGATCATGAAGAAGAACAGAGGGACGCTTGTCCCACAATCGGCGGCCCAAGGCATCTGTGGACGGTGTGGGAGGCACAATCGCAGGAGGCAGAGCGGGATCTATCACAGAACTTGTCCATTATTCAAAACAAACTCCAAGTCATCAAAAAAATCAACATCAATCCCCACATTAGAATCAGGTGGGGGCTCAGAAGAAGTAGTGACAATCGCATAAGGAAATTCATTTTCATGAAACTTCACATCTCGTGATACAAAGATGTCACATGTCTGAAGATCATAAAACTTACAACCCTTCTTTCCATGTTGATAACCAATAACAACACACTTCCTACTCCGGGAGGAAATTTATTACCTTTGGTCTTTTGGTTGTGGGCAAAAGCTAAACAACCAAAAACTTTAAGTTCGTCAAAATTAGGTGCCTGGCCGAAGAGAATTTCAAATGGAGTTTTATTGTGAAGCCAACCAGAGGGAGTTCTGTTAATAAGATGTAGGGCACCAAGCACACATTTTCCCCAAAAAGTAATAGGAAGATTGCCTTGAAACATCAAAGCACGACCCACAATAAGGATATGTTGATGTTTGCATTCCACACGACCATTTTGTTGAGGAGTCCCAACACAAGATGTTTGAAAAATAATTCCATTAGCATCAAAGTAATCCAACATACATTTAAACTCCGTACCATTATCACTCCGTACTATTTTGACATTTGTTTCAAACTGATGAGCAATCATAGCAAAAAAAGAACAAAAAACTTGATAAACTTCTGTTTTTGAACGCAATAAATAAACCCAAAAAACTCTTGAAAAATCATCAACCAAAGTCAAAAAAATAATGTGCTTCACACGAAGAGGGTATCTGATTAGGCCCCCATAAATCACAATGAACAAGTTCAAAAATCTGACTAGCTTTACTATCACTAACAAGAAAACTGTCACGTTTTTGTTTTGCTTGAGGACAAACATCAGATGCTTTATTCAATTTCTTTCTGAAAGTACTGAAAGAAATAGCAGGAACTAACTTGACGACTCTATCAGACGGATGCCCCAGACGACGATGCCACAACTCAAAATCTAAAATCTCTGGAACTGTTAACACACACACTATAGGAATCCGCCAAAAGTAATAGAGTCCATCCTTACGTTCACCGGCTCCAATCAGACTCCTCGAGCGTAGGTCTTGTATAGCACATAAATCATCAGTGAATCGTAAAAAACATTTAGAATCATCAATCAATTGTGACACCAAGATTAAATTGCAATGTAACTGGGGAACAAATAAAACATGCTCAAGTATCAACCCTTCAGCCAATAAAACATGACCAGCCTTAGTAGCAACTGCATGTGTGCCATCAGGTAATCCAATAAAGCAAGGTGAAATATTATGAACACTGATCAAACAGGATTCAGTGCTAGTAACATGGTGAGAAGCACCGGTATCAATAATCCAGGATAAAAGAAGGAGACTCACCCATCATCTGATCATGTTGGCGATAAGAGATCATATTTAATACAATCTAAACCTGCTCTGCTTTGAAATCATCCAAATAAGTGCCACGAGAAGACCCCGGAGGTTCGGTGCCGCCAGTAGCGACAGGAGGGGCAACCACAGCATTGGTAGCCGCCGATTTGGGACGGCCACGTGGGGCAGCCGATGGGGCTGCCAGTGGTGGTGTGGCATTGGACCATGTAGTCCCCTTGGCTCCACGGTTTTGATATTCCCACCAATTAGGATATCCATGTGTCTGAAACAAGTGTTATCATCATGACCCAACCGTTTACAAATAGAGCAATATAATGTAGACTTATCTGGACGTTCAAAGTGACCATTAGGCCGAGCGGTTTGGAGTGCAAATGCATGAATGTCTTTCTTATCAGCTTTAACGCGGGCAATACCCCTAGAATGTTCCACTTGAAGACATTCTTGATAAACACGATCCAGATTAGGTGGAGGAGAAGTGGATAATAAATTTGAATGGACCGTGGCATATAACTCATCATTGATACCAATGAGAAATTGATGAAGTTTTTCTTCCTCCCCATCAGCACCAAATCGGCCAGCAACATCACAAGTGCAGTGCCCACACTCACACACATGAAGAGGCTTGAGACGATCCAATTCATCATACAAACCCATCAAACGAGTATAATAATCATCAATATACATAGTTTAAGTTTGCTCGCAGCTGGTAATATCGGCCCTCAATTGTTGAATTCGAGGACCATTTGCCACGCAAAAACGCTTCTCAAGATAATCCCAAAGACGTTTGGCTTCATCATGAAAAGGAATGGAGGCCACCAATTTTGGATCAAGAGTCCGCGTAATCCATGAGACAAGCATAGAATTAACGGTTTCCCAATAGAGTTGCTTCTTCTTCTCCGGCGGTTTGGTGATAGTCCCATCAACAAACACAAACTTTCGGTGAGCTTTCAAGGACAACTTAATTGCACGTGCCCATGCAATATAATTTTCATTAGAGAGGATCACGTGAGTGATCATATTTCCAGGTTGATCCCTGGACCCAAGATAATATGGAGAGTGGGGATCGATTTTTCCATCATCGGCCATGATGACGACGATCGGCAGCAACTTAATAATGAAGGGATCGATGTGGTTTGGGGCAGAAAATGTATATATATAGATGTATAGGTGTTATCCCCAAAAATTTTGTTCAATGACGTGGCAATCAGATGGACAAGTGGCAGGGCATGGTCAATAAATGACACATTAATAGTCAATAAATGAGTTATTTGAAAAGGTGTGCTTTGCATATGCCGACCAGTGTGCTTTGCCTATGCCGACCAATGTGCTTGTCTATGCCAACCGGTGGGCTTGTTTATGCCGATCGCTAGTGTGTTTTCCCATGTCGACAGCTGCTTGCCCATGCCGACCAGTAGTGTGGTTTGGCCAACTGGTGAGCTTTCTTGGTAGACCAATCACTTCGGGGATAGATTTGGTTGGTTGATGGATCAGAATCTCAGAAGTTACCATCTAGTGACTCTTCAGTAAAGCCTCAGTAATAGCTTCAACCTAAATCATTCGCAACTGCCTTAGATATACCATAATAATAGTTATATTGTTGTAATTTGAATTTATTTATATTTTATTAATTAAAGTTGGTTAAAACAACCAACTCGTCAAACGTAATATTTATGATGTACGATCCATGAGCCTATAAATAAATGGCTCATGGCATCATTTAGGAGGATTGAATTCCGGGAGATTAAAGAGCATTCTCTACTTTGGAGATTTGGGGACCGTCATTTGGGGCATTCTAGGAGTATTTACTGGGAGTTTAGAGAGAGAAACACTTTATATTTATACTTACACTTGAGAAACTCAGTTGACTCAAGCTCATCTGATCTTAAGTGACAGCTAAATATATCACAACTCCAAGTGGATTAAGCTATTACCAACAAATTGGGGCTGAACCACTATAAAAACTAATTGTGTTATTTACTTTCTATTCAAGGTTCTTGTGGTTTTTGCGTCTACTCACAGTTGGCCAAAATCGTGGTCAATAATAGGTAACAGGATGGGATTGGTAACATGATAATTATATATATATGGTTTGGGTAAATATAGGAGTGGAAAGGATATATATATATATATGTTTGGAGGAAGGATACGTACAGGGAAGCGAGTGGCTTTTTTTGGGTAGGAAATATATAATATATATATAAGTAGTTGGGATAGGGTTTTGTACGATTGTGAGAATTGGAGGTCGATCGTTTGAGGGTGGACGATTTGGTTGGGATTGGTTTAGTACGATCGTTAGAAGGGAAGCCGATCTTGGACGTGATTGGGAGCCTTGGAGGTGGCTGGTTGCGATTAGGAAGAGAGATTGAGGCTGATCGTGGTGGCTAGTAATATGAAGGAATCGTAAAAGAAAAAAAAATGGGTAAGAGCTTGATAGGCTGCTAGGGCTCTGATACCATGCCAAATTGTGATAATTGATTTCCTTGATTTGATTAATTCACCCTTAGGGTAATATATACAACCTAATGTAATAAGATTAGGGCCTAAGCCCATATTAAACATATACAAAATTAGCCCATATACAATTATTTCCTAATAATATAAAAATACAAAAGTAACAAAAAGTTAAGGAGGGCTGCCTCGTACAATTATTCTGAAAAGAGAATTATGCTTCAAGCAACATTCCCATAAATCACAAATGTGCTTTATTAACCATCTTTAGCAAAATAAAAATCTACATTTAGGTTATAGATATCACTGTCCCCACAATCAGAAACTCACTATAACATCCTCTCTCAGTTCTATGCCTTGTTGCCAACATAGAGCAAGATTAGTGGAGAGAAACCAAAAGTGCACAATTTATTTTGAATATAATACTAAACTAAATAACCACAATATATTTTATATAAATATATCTACGATAAATATATCTTGCATTTAAATGTGAGAAGCTCCATAAACGAATCCTATAGCCTCATGGTCGATAAAATGTGAGAATATTTTGTTTCTTTAATTAGTTAATAACCATAAATTTAAAAAAAATGAATAAAAAATATGGAAAAATTAGAAAATTATATTTTTTTTAGTTAATTAATAACTATAAATTAAAAAAACATAATAAAAAATGTGAATAAATTAGAAAATAGATAGAGTGATTTGGAGAGATTTCAGAGTGTCACATCACCTCCTTGAAGTTCTCCTTTATATAGATACCATAAAATATAACCGCGCTACGGGCAGTGTTTTGCACAATCATTCATTTTAGAGAAAAAACAAAGATAGAGGAAAATATGAGATTAATAAAGAATGTTGAAAATATATATAAATTTACAAACATATATATTATTAATTTAAATAATAATATATTATAAATATCTTATTTAAATTTAAAAAATTACAATTATTATTATGATAACGTGTATGGTAGTTTATTAGTGTAACTACATTTTTTATAAAAAAATTTATTAATGTTGACGCCGTTTTTTGTCAACAGTGAAATAAGAGCACGAAAACAATAATTGGTTATGGTCAAGAAAAATATGATAACACAAATGGGATTTTTTACGTGGTTCAGCAGTTAACTCTGCCTAGTCCACGAGTCTTTGTTATTAAAAACTTAAGATGATTTCTGGAAATTCTTTAAGAATGAATTCTCCAGAGTTTCTCTCAAGATCACAAAATTTGGTCCCTTTTCATGGTGCATGACCTCTCTATTTATAGAGGAAATTTCATAATACTATCCCACATATTTCGGGAAGTTATTCTGTATATGCAAATAAATTTAATGGCATTAAAAGCCTGTAATCCTATATACAAGGAAACGTCCCCTGAAGATCAGGGGGCGTATAACTGAATAATAAATATCCCTTTATTATAGGGGATTTACAACAATCAATGTAGACCGCGTCTCTCCAAAATGACTCACTAGGATATTCAAAGTTATCAATCTACATTGTCAGTGCTGTTCCCACCCAGGTCTCTGACTGACTTTCGAGCTATGACATTTCCCGGAGATCATGCGACTTCGAGCTCATACTTATGTCAAGCTCGGAGACCCTGATCCGAGGCCATCCGAGAACAGACGTGTTTTGATGTCTGACTTTCGAGCTTGTAATGGTTTCGAGGCTACCATCTTCGAGGTTGCCCGCTGCTTGTAGGTCCGGTGCCTATGTTGCAGACACGTGTTCCAGACATTACAAGCCCATTCTTAACGAATCCAGCTTTCGAGATCACAATTCTTAGGGCTCGAAATCTGGGTGTAACATTTTGCCCCCTCAAAAGTATTTGTTCGAATCCTATGAGAAAGAAACTTTTGAACTAATTTCTTCAGGAACCGCACCGTCACACACTTGAGAATGGACACGTGTCAGTCGGGTATTCCCATTCAAGGTACTCGAGTACCTTGGAAATCCACCCACGCTCGTTCGCCTGCCACCTTTTTGGTGCCATCATGTTATTAGTCCCTGACCGTCGGATTTTATAAGGATTCTGGCCAATGGCTCAGATTAATCCCTTTTTTACCACTTATATATAAGGCCCTAGACATCATCTTCCTCTTATTTTACACTCATCAGAAAAAAAAAAGGAAAGAGGCAAAACCAGAAGCCATCTTAGAGAGCATTTTGCTTGTGCATGTTCTCCTTGCCAAAGAAACAAAGGACAGCCAATTTGTTCGAGACCGTAATGTTAAACCTGCAGCCTCTCCTTCAATCAACGATTTCTCTGCAATCGCCATCATTGTGTAAGTATCTGATGATCTTTTCGTTTTCCTTTATGTCGGTTTCTGTCTGTGTTGTTCTTTTATTTTTGGGAATGCACTGGTTTATTTTTTTTTAGTTTGACACGCTAGGAAGCTCTGACCGATAGGCTTTTACACTTAAGTCTCCATGCTAAGTTTAAGTCACTGGTTCCAAATCCAGTTTTGATGTAGAACAAGGTCTCTTTTTTCTGGGTTTTCAAAATTTAAAAGACATATCTTGCACGCCAAGATATCGGGTACAAAATCTTGGTTTTAATGAATGCACGATACCCAAGATTACCATTTCTGAATAACCGTCACCCTTTTTCCCTGATATTTCGGGATTTTCAAAAAAAATTATCCACTCTCCTCCTTTTTCTCGTAGAATACACGTTCCGACTCTTAATCGAGTTTTTAGTATCGAGCTCGTTTCGCACCCAAGCATTCTCCGAGCTTGTCTTGTCAAGCTCGCAATTCTTGAATCCTTGCATGCATGGCCCTCACCATTTTTTCTTTCTCGCTAGATGTCACAGAATCTGGAAAGACAGTGGGGGTCGTTGCTGGCAATTCCTTACTCGCTAAAAACCCCGAGCCCAGAGTCGTTGTTTGCTCGGAATCAACGTCTGATTCGCGAATACGATCTCGCGCGCGAACAGGAGGAAACCCAAGCTCACTATCACCGCCAAATCATTGAGGTCATAGAAAAGAATAGGAGAACCCTTCGAGAGGCCCTTTATCCAGAATATGATTCAGGACCCAGGCCGATCCCCCTCGACCCTAAGTTAAAAGTGACCATCGCGTACAGTCCGGGAGAGCTTCAATTTTCACTGATGGGGGAGCCTTCTACCTCGCAACCGAGGAGGGATTTCTTCGAGGCCAAGCACTACTGGAGCTCGGTTACTTCACTAGGCGAGATAACTGATATCCTGGCCTTCCACGGTCTCAGGCTGTCCAGCACCCTAAGGTGTCGAGCCCCTACCTCCAGCGAGCGAAGCTATCGTGCCCCAGGAGATGGAAATCCTGACAACAAGCTGAGGTATGCGGCTTGGAGCCAAGAGCATATGAAGGCAGGAGCGTTACTGCCTTTCAAGTCATTCTTCAAGGACTTCACAGACTTTGTTGGGTTGGCTCCTTTCCAGCTCAACACCAATTCTTACAGGGTTCTTTCTGCCCTGAGGTTGTTATACCACGAGTTGAAGTGGAAAGGACCTTCACCAAAGGAGATTCTGTATCTCTTCTGTCTGAAAAGCAATGCCTCCCGAGCTCGGGGAGGAGACGACTTCTACTATCTTTCGAGCTACCCCAAAGAGAAAAAGGTGTTCGAGGACCTCCCTAACCATCCACCTGACTTTAAGAAGGCCTTCTTCTGGATAGATGGCATGTCCCTGTCTCGATACTACTCATTCAGACGGATTCGTAAGTATCCCAACCTTCTTTATCTCTATGCTCGGACTTTTGTCTGTAGGTTTGTACTTAGTTGAAATGTGTTTTATTTTCCAGCCAACTTTCACCGTCCTACTCCCGATGACGTGATGAAGGAGCATAGAGAGGCTCTGCTCCAACTCCCTTATGGCAGGAGGTCTCTCTCATATCTTTTGCATGAGAGTAAACTCCGAGCTTGCGGGCTTTTGGGAGATGGCCAGTCCACCTCGGATTGGTCCAACAAAAAGTACGACCACTGGGAGCTCCTGCCTTTGCCAACAGGCATCCTCCCTCCAAGGAGAGAGGTGAGGCCCCTGCCTCTGGTTCGCCAACGGAGCCCACAGTCGGGGAACGAGGCCAATGACGAAGCCTCGAGCTCGGGCTCGGATGATCAAGGTACAGTCATCCTAAGCTCAAAAATGTGGTCCCCCACCCTGTTAAAACACAAACCCGATAGGTTAGTATTATGCAAGGACGATAGGGACCATTTCTATATATGGACTTGGGTAGATGATCGGGTTCATAGATTTGATAGTTGGCTCGGGAAGTATGACACTATGTACAGTCTGAACGAGGTGTGGGACGGAATAGCCGTCCAATATGGGACCAATGACTATAGGGACCTTTCGAGGTTGACGTCCACCTATAGGGAAGGTACTCCCCCCGCCTCTTCTGAAGATGGGGGAATCTCATGGTCTCCAAGCTCAAGCTCGGGGGAGAGTTCCAGTTAGGTCTTTCTCTACTTGGTTTTTTTTTTTATCTTCCAAGTTTGTTTTCATTATGTTTAACTTCGATTGGAACTGTGCGGTGCTATGGATCCCGACCTTGATGCTGTGCTTTTCAGTGATGAGGGAGCTGGAGCTCAAAAGAGTAAACGCCCGAGAGGCTCGCGGAGATCCGATCGACCATCCAAAATCCCCAGGCGCACCGAGAAGACCCCAACAGCTCAAACTGCTGTGAGCACAGCTGAGGAGCCAAATGCCCACGTCGATGCATCTATTTTGACCGCGTCTGCTATGCTTCCTCCAGCCGCAACTCAGCTAATAATTGGCCGACCTCCGAAGAAACCCTCAATTTCCAAGGTAACCCTGCCGTCGGCTCGACCTTATGTTGAAGAGTTCGTGCTTGATGGTACTGCTGGGACCCAAGGAGTTGTACTTATCTCGGATGTCCTTTCTCGAGTAGGTCAGAGTTTTTCAGGATTCGGGGCTGACCACTGGGATCTTGTGCATAAGGCCCCAGACTGTAATACTCTTTATGATAAGAGTATTGAACTTACTGCCGCGGTAATTTTCGCAACTCTCCTTTAATTGCTTATGTCTTGGCTTGTGATCTAATTCATCCTTTGTGTTTCAGGCCCTCGTCGTTTCAGCACAGCTTAATTATAAGCTGACCAACGAGGTGCATACGAGCATGTCTCTGGCCCAAGAGTCGAGGGATCTCCAGCTTAAAACGGCTGATGAACTCAAAGACTCGAAGGCCGAGCTTGAGAAGGTGAAGGTCGAGCTTGATCAGGGGAAGACTCGACTTGCGGAGCTGGAGAAGGTGAAGGCCGAGCTTGAACAGGTGAAGACTCGTCTTGCGGAGCTAGAGAAGGCAAATGCTAAACTCGAGGAGGAGAAAGCTACCACTTTCGAGATAATGGAAAGCGAGAAGGCCCACCTCCTTGACGAGTTCAAAGAAAAGAAAGAGAAAGCGGTCGACCAAGCCATGTACAAAATCTGGGTCGACAATGCCGACCTCGACACCAGCTTCCTAGGTCCTCTTAAGGCGAAGTATGTAAAGCGGTGGAATGCCCGACTTAAGGCGAATGAGGCTGCTCGGGAGGCTGCTCAGAAGGATAGTCATGCTATTCGTCCTGAGGGGTCTAGTGCTGCTGATGCTGAGAAGGCCAAGGGAACTGCTCTTTCCTGAACCTCACCTCGGGGCTGCGTCCCTTTATTTTTGTAATTTCTTTCATTTATGCCCTTAGGGCTGATACAATTTCCTTTTATTTTAATACATATGCTTTACATTTCTTGGTTTGAAATATTTTGCACATTTTATATTAAAGAATCGTATATGTTTATTTATTCGTACAAACATAGTTTGGATTTAGGCTCGAGACTCAATGCATTCATGCATCGTTTGCTCAAATTATCCGCTTCCGATCTCGTTATTTATCAAGGTCGGATATTACTTTAACCATGAACCCGAAAGTACTTGTATGGTGTGTAATGCAAACAGTTTAGTTATATCTTATTGCTTAGTTACTTTTTCTCGTCCTCGGTTATTTCTCCAAGGTTATGAGTTCGAAACTATTTTTCCATAAGATATTCCAGCCTCGATCTCGACTTATCTCGAAGTAGGTTTAGGTTCCAACTTATCGTTGATACGTTCTAGCTGGTTTGTTCCAAACCTTTTAAGGTTGTGATTGGTTTGTAATCCATACAATTTTTTTTTTATAATTTGGTTATATCCAGATTATCCTAGCTCGCGCATTTGGTTACATCCAAACACTTGTACGTTTTTGACAGCTTGGTTATATCCAAGCCGTCCCAACTGGCGCATTTGGTTATCTCCAAACGCTTGCTTGTATTTCGTATATGTTATTTTATTTTTCAAGCTGATGGTATATATACCAATGATGCCCCCTTAATATCCTATGAGTGTGACCATAGGTTATTAAATTAAAAGAGATTGCAAAAATAAAGAGAAACATAATATATTGAACGAAATAGATCTTTATTTGATTGAATTCAAAAGTAGACAAAATAGTACAGATAAACAATCATGGTTACAGGCAACATCCTTCCTATACTATTGGTAGTAAGGTCTTAGTTGTTCGCCATTCCATGCTCGCGGTACCAGGCTCCCATCCAATCTCGCTAGCTTGTAAACACTGGGCAGGATGACTGATTCTATCTGGTACTGTCCTTCCCAATTTGGCCCGAGCACACCAGCTGCTGGATCTCGTGTTGCCAAAAATACGCGTCTTAACACCAGATCTCCCACACCGAACTTTCGATCTCGAACTCTCTTGTTGAAGTACCTGGTAGCTCATTGCTGGTAGGCAGCGTTCCTCAACTGAGCTTCATTTCTTCTTTCTTCAATCAAGTCTAAGGTTTCTTCGAGCTGAGTGTGGTTCGAGTTTTGGTCATAAATGTGAGTTCGTATTGTTGGAATTTTGACCTCGATAGGCAACATAGCCTCGCAACCGTATGCTAGAGAGAACGGGGTATGTCCCGTTGTTGTTCGAGCTGTAGTCCTATATCCCCATAGGACTTGGGGAAATTCTTCGGGCCATCGTCCTTTTGCTTCCTCCAACTTTTTCTTTAGCGAACTCTTGAGAGTTTTGTTTACAGCTTCGACCTGGCCATTCGCCTGAGGATGAGCTACTAACGAAAAACTCTTTATTATTCCATTCTTCTCGCAAAAATTGGTAAACAAGTCGCTATCGAACTGGGTTCCGTTGTCGGATACAATTTTCCTCGGCATCCCATATCGACATACGATGTTTTTTACCATGAAGTCAAGGACCTTTTTGGAAGTTATTGCTGCTAACGGTTCAGCCTCCGTCCACTTTGTGAAGTAATCTACGGTGACTACAGCATACTTCACACCGCCCTTGCCAATTGGGAGAGAACCTATGAGGTCGATTCCCCATACTGCGAATGGCCATGGGGAAGTCAACATGGTCAGCTCGAATGGTGGAGCTCGAGGAATCGTGGCAAATCTCTGGCATTTATCGCATTTCTTTACGTACTCGAAAGAATCTGATTTAATGGTAGGCCAGAAATATCCTTGGCGTATGATTTTCTTGGACAGGCTATGCCCCCCGGTATGGTCTCCACAGAACCCTTCATGAATTTCTTCGATGATTTTCTTGGCTTCGGGTGGAGTTACGCACCGAAGTAATGGCATGGAATACCCCCTTCTATACAGCTTTCCGTCCAAAATGGTGTAACGAGGAAGCTGATACATTAACTTTCGAGCTTGGCTTCGATCTTTTGGAAGGACTCCGGTCTC
This sequence comes from Humulus lupulus, assembly GCF_963169125.1. Classification (NCBI taxonomy): domain Eukaryota; kingdom Viridiplantae; phylum Streptophyta; class Magnoliopsida; order Rosales; family Cannabaceae; genus Humulus; species Humulus lupulus. Next base: position 67,923,205 of record NC_084799.1, read on the forward strand.
GAGATATTCGACTATCAGAGTCATCCAGGTAGGCTCAGACTCAATCATACACACGTCTTCCTCCTCCGGCTCATTAATGCTATGTGCCGAGAGGTGTTCTATGGGCACAACGTTTAGTTTATCATTCTCGGTGGAAGTAGCAAGCCGAGCTAAGGCTTTTGCGTTTGAGTTTTTCTCTCGGGGAACCTGTTCGATTGCATAAAACTCGAAATGTTCCAATGCGGAATTCGCCTTCTCTAAATAAGCTGCCATTTTTGTGCCACGAGCCTGGTATTCTCCCAAGATTTGATTGACCACAAGCTGGGAGTCGTTGTAGCAATGTATTGCTTTAGCTTTGAGCTCTTTGGCTATACAAAGTCCCGCCAGTAAAGCTTCGTATTCGGCCTCGTTATTCGACGCCTTGAAGTCGAATCTTAAGGCGGAATGAAATCTGCTCCCTGGGGGGGTAACCAAAATGACCCCTGCCCCCGATCCATTTTCATTAGATGAACCATCGATGTAAAGTTTCTACAGCTCGTGGGCTGGGGTTATAACTTCATCGTTGGTCATGCCAGTACATTCCACTATAAAATTTGCCAATGCCTAGGCCCTAATGGTCATCCTCAGGTGGTAAGTGATCTCGAGCTGTCCGAGTTCAACCGCCCATTTAAGAAGTCAACCTGAAGCCTCCGGTTTAGGCAGGACTTGCCTAAGTGGTTGATCAGTCAACACATGGATGGGGTGCGCCTGAAAGTAGGGTCGAAGTTTACGAGATGAATGAATTAAGCTGAGAGCCAGTTTATCCATCGACTCTACCCCCAGTAACCTTTTGCTGATGTAATAGGCGGGTCTCTGTACCTTCTCTTCTTCTCGCACGAGCACTACACTTATTGCGTGTTCGGTGGTGGAAAGGTATAGGTACAGTACTTCCCCCGTACCAGGTTTTGATAAGATGGGGGGTTCCGCGAGGTACCTTTTAAGCTCCTGGAAGGCCAGCTCGCACTCCTCCGTCCATTCAAATTTCTTGCCTCCCCTCAAAAGGTTGAAAAACGGAAGACAACGGTCCGTAGATTTTTATATGAACCTACTTAGGGCTGCCATCCTGCCGGTCAAACTTTGGACATCCTTGTGTCTTCAAGGTGAGGGCATGTCAATCAGGGCCTGGATCTTGTCAGGGTTGGCCTCTATTCCACGAGCGTTCATGATAAAGCCTAGGAATTTTCCTGAAGATATGCCGAAGGTGCACTTATGAGGATTTAGTTTCATGTTATACTTCCGGAGCACGCCAAAACACTCTTCGAGGTCATCGACATGGTTATCGTTAAGTTGAGACTTGACTAGCATGTCATCAACATAAACTTCCATGTTGTTCCCTATTTGCTCCGAAACATCATGTTCACGAGCCTCTGGTATGTGGCCCCGACATTTTTGAGCCCAAATGTCATGACGTTGTAACAATATAGTCCTTTGTCTGTTATAAAACTCATATGTTCCTGGTCGGGAGCATGCATGGGAATCTCATTATATCCAGAATAGGCATTCATGAACGACATCAGTCCATGCCCCGTCGTGGCATCCACGAGCTGGTCAATCCTCGGTAAGGGAAAACAGTCCTTCGGGCAAGCTTTGTTGAGGTCCGAATAGTCAATACAGGTTCGCCACGTCCCATTGGGTTTTGGGACCAACACCGGATTGGCTACCCAGTCAGGGTAAAAAGCATCCCTAATGAATCGGTTTGCTTTTAACCTGTCGACCTCCTCCTTCAGTGCCTTCTTTCTGTCGTCATCCAGCTGTCTTCACTTTTGTTGCTTCAGAGGGAAGCTTTTGTCTATATTTAGTGTGTGGCTTGCTATATTCGGACTTATCCCTACCATGTCCGAATGTGACCATGCGAAGACGTCCTGATTTTTCTTTAAAAAGCAAATTAGTTGCTATTTTGTCTCTTCCTGGAGGTGTTTTCCAACCTTTACCTTTTTCGAGGGATCGGACTCCTCGAGCCGAATCTCTTCGAGCTCTTCTAAGGGTTCGAGGTCAGCTTTCTCCTCAACCCTTGGATCGATCTCTTCATCAATCTCTAAGACCGTCCCGTCTTTACTTTGAATAATGACGAGTGCTCGTGCGCTCGTCTATTTCTTTCCTCTTAAGGAAATGTTGTAGCACTCCCTTCCAGCTAACTGATCTCCCTTCAACGTCCCGACTCCACTAGGGGTCGGGAACATAATGGCCAGGTGCCTTACGGACGAGACTGCCCCGAGCCCAACCAGGGCGGGTCTTCCGAGCAACACGTTGTAGGCCGAAGGCAGGTCTACTACCACAAACTCCATCATCTTGGTCGTCGAGACTGGGTAGTCTCCCAAGGTCACGGGGAGTTCGATGGACCCCATGCAGGTGGTCCCTTCTCCTGAAAAGCTGTATAATGTAGTCGCACATGCTTTTAGGTCGCGAAGGGAGAGTCCCATCTTTTCAGGGTTGCTTTATAGAGAATGTTAACTGAGCTCCCATTGTCTATGAGAACTCGGTGGACCCTTTTATTTTCCAGCTGGAGAGTGATGACCAGCGGATCATGGTGAGGAAACTGAACATGGGACGCGTCTTCCTCAGTGAAGGTTATTGGTTGGGATTCAATCCTTTGAATTTTTGGAGCTCTAGGTTCGAGTTCATAGGGAGACCCGTCCCCAGTCTTCAGCTCGTTAACGTATCTCTTTTGGGCATTTCTGCCCATGCCCGTGGGATGAGGCCCTTCCGAGATGGTTATCACGTCTTCTCCATCTATCGGCGGGGGCCTATCCTCTTCCCTAGCTTGGGAATTATTGTTTTGTGTGGGCAACGACGCGGCTGCTCTCTGGCTCGCGGTCGCTTGATTAGTACTCTGGTTCTTGACATATTTTCTGAAGTAACCCCTCGAGATTAATCCTTCGATCTCGTCTTTCAGCTGTCGACATTCATCAGTAGTATGCCCGGTGTCTTTGTGAAATCGGCAATATTTGCTGGAGTCCCTCTTGGACTTCTGATTTCTCATTGGGTCCGGACGCCTGAAGGGGACCTGGTTTCATTAGCTAGGTATATGTTCTCCCGAGACTCGTTGAGCTCGGTGTACACTCTGTACACGGAGAAATATCTCTCCCCCTTCTTTTTCTTTCCTCCTTCGGCCTCGGGGTTACTCCCTTCGTTCTTTTTTCTCTTGGAAGGGTTTTCCGCAGCAGGCTTTGAAGCTGATGGGTCTGCCGAGGTTAAGGCAGAGTTCACGTTTATCGTTGTAGTTACAGGCTGGGAAGTCACATTAAGTGTCGACCTCACTTCCTCTACATTGACAAACCTCTGTGCCCGTTTGTTAAACTCGGTTAGGGACCTCACCGGTTTTCTCTACATGTCGTCCCAGAGAGCACTTCCTGACATAACTCCAGCTTGGACAGCCATTAAGTGACCGCTGTCATCCACATTCCGAGCTCGGGCAACTTCCAAGTTAAACCTTGTAAGGTAACTTTTCAATGTCTCTCCTGGCTACTGCCAAACGTTAGTCAGGGTTGACGCCTCAGGTCTAACCCCCATCATGGCTTTAAACTGCTTCTTGAAGTCTTTAGACAGCTGATCCCAAGAAGTTATTGAGTGTCTTCTATATTTTTCGAACCAGCTTTTGGCTGGTCCTGTCAATGATGCTGGAAATAACATGCATCTGAGCTCGTAACCCACGTTACTTGCTCTCATTATGGTATTGAATGTACTCAAATGGCTGTACGAGTCGGATTTTCCCTCAAACGTTGGGACGTGAGGGATCCGAAATCCTCGGGGAAATGGAGTGTTAGAAATATGGGGAGCAAACGGTTCAAGCTCCTCATCAGAATCTTCATATCGATCCTGTCCTTGCTCATTTTTCAAAAGCCTGAAGGCCTCTTCTAACTGATCAATTCTTTCCTGGATTGGGTCCGCGAGGGGTCTTGTCTGGAATCGGTTGTCGTCGATCACAATTCTAGGTTCGTGCCTCTGCAGGGGGTCTTTACGCCTATTTAAGCGATCCCTCAGGTTTGGGTTTATCGGGTTAACATTACCCCGACTTTGATTCAAGTGTTCTCGTAGGTCGGAGCGATTCCTGCGGCTCCCAATATTCTTTCGACCTCGATCATGCATGCTGACCAATCTGGTATCTCTAGAGTCTTCACTAGTAAAACTTGTCGCATGATTATTTCGAGATCGGTCTTTTTTGTGCCGCCTCGTTTCTGCCGTGCGAGACTGAGACATTTGACTTTTTTCAGATAGGGCGCCTCTCCGCTCCTGGAAAGCTTCCCTGTTTCCCTGTCTCCTCCCCGCACGCCTTTCGTCCTGATCTCGAACTGGTTGAGCATTCCTGCGAGGAGGTGAAGGATATCTTATAGGCGATGGAGGGAACCGTATGGGTGATGGTGGCTGCCACCCATTTCGTGGTCTGGACGGTCTGGAGTTTGCCCGAGACGGGTTGGTTGCATTTTGCGCGTTCCTAGGGACTTGAGTCCGAGCCTCTGCAGGGGCTCGGTTGTTCTTAGTTCCCGCAGGTACCTCCACAGGTACCTCCGCAGGTGAATTAACCGAGGCCCTAGCTCAGGTACTTCTCTGGGGTCTCGAGAGAGCGGATGGCTCTGCTGGTGCCGGAGGTTGTTCCGGCCTTCTTGTGGCAGCATTCTTTCGTGGACGCCCACGAGGCCTGTGGGGAGGAACATGGACGTCCCTAGGAGGGGGAGCTTGGTTTTCACGCGGAGGCAGGGGCTGAGCCGCCTGCGCCTCTGCAGCTATCCTTGCTAACTCCTCATTCCGCTTGTTGGCTTCTGCCAACTGTTGTTTCAGCTGCCGGTTTTCAAGTTCCACAATGGGAACGTACCGCTCAGGATTGTAATACATATCCTCATCCCTTGGTGGTGCGGGTGGTCCCCGAGAATCAGAGGATCTGCTTCTCTCTTCAACATCTGGGTTTACCATCGGCTGTTTCCCAGGGCGTCTCGGATAATTTTCTTCAGGAACGTTCTGATCATTAGCGGCCATAACTTGTTCAGGGACTGGATGCTTAAGGCTCTCAACGAGAGCACCAAACTGTTGACGCCGTTTTTCGTCAACAGTGAAATAAGAGCACGAAAAAAATAATTGGTTATGGCCAAGAAAAATATGATAACACAAATGAGATTTTTTACGTGGTTCAGCAGTTAACTCTGCCTAATCCACGAGTCTTTGTTATTAAAAACTTAAGATGATTTCTGGAAATTCTTTAAGAGTGAATTCTCCAGAGTTTCTCTCAAGATCACAAAATTCGGTCCCTTTTCATGGTGCATGACCTCTCTATTTATAGAGGAAATTTCATAATACTATCCCACATATTTCGGGAAGTTATTCTGTATATGCAAATAAATTTAATGGCATTAAAAGCCTGTAATCCTATATACAAGGAAACGTCCCCTGAAGATCAGGGGGCGTATAACTGAATAATAAATATCCCTTTATTATAGGGGATTTACAACAATCAATGTAGACCGCGTCTCTCCAAAATGACTCACTAGGATATTCAAAGTTTTCAATCTACATTGTCAGTGCTGTTCCCACCCAGGTCTCTGACTGACTTTCGAGCTATGACATTTCCCGGAGATCATGTGACTTCGAGCTCATACTTATGTCAGGCTCGGAGACCCTGATCCGAGGCCATCCGAGAACAGACGTGTTTTGATGTCTGTCTTTCGAGCTTGTAATGGTTTCGAGGCTGCCCGCTGCTTGTAGGTCCGGTGCCTAGGTTGCAGACACGTGTTCCAGACATTACGAGCCCATTCCTAACGAATCCAGCTTTCGAGATCACAATTCTTAGGGTTCGAAATCTGGGTGTAACAATTAATTTGGCTAATAGGAGAAAACGTAAAAAAAAAAGATGATATTTAGATAGTTTGAATTTATCGGTTAGATTTATAGATATTTATATAGTTTAGATACTTTAGTTTTGAATTTACCGGATAGATTTATAGATATTTAGATAGTTTAGATATTTTAGTTTTCTCCTTTTTAATTATTAACTAATAATCATAAATTTGAAAAAGAATAATTAAAAAAATGTGAAAATTTTAGAAAATAAAAAGAGTGCTTTGGAACAACTTTAGAGTGACACATCATCTCTGTAATGCTATCCTTTATATATATATATATATATATATATTAGAGAAAAAACAAAGATAGAGAAATTAGATTAGAGGAAAATATGATATTAACAGAGAATGTTTAGAATATATATAAATTGACAAACATATATTTATATATATTATTAATTTAAATAATAATATATTATAAATATCTTATTTAAAAATAAAAAAAATACATTTATTATTATGATAACGTGTATGGTAGTTTATTGGTGTAACTACATTCTTAAGAAAAATTATTAATATGGCTAATAGGAGAATACGTCAAAAAAAAGAATATGATATTTAGATAGTTTGAATTTACCGTATATTTTAGTTTTGAATTTACCGGTTAGATTTATAAATATTGAGATAGTTTAGATATTTTAATTTTTTCTTTTTTAATTATTAACTAATAATCATAAATTTGAAAAAGAAGAATTAAAAAATGTAAAAAATTTTAAAAATAGAAATAGTGGTTTTGAGCAATTTTAAAGTGTCATACCATCTCATTAATACTCTCTTTTATATAGATATATAGATTATATTTTACACATTTGACTTTTAATTATTTATTTGTGTATTTATCATTATCATAAAAAAATTAAGAAAATATCATTCTAAAATAAAATCACAGCTTAACTCGTTAAGAGTGGCCTTAATAAAATTATAGGCATTATTTGCACATGTTTTCCATATTGCTAAATAAATATTTGTAGCCATAGCTACCAACTATGCCAATATTTCAAAAGTCTAGACATCATAAAGTCAAATATATTTTTATGAATTTGCATAAAAATTGTTAGATCCTTTTAAAAATGGTTAAATGTTTTTTTTTTTCACTGGTGGAGCCAATTGTGTATAAAAGAATTTAGGGAGATTGTATTATTATTATATATTTTTTATTGATTTAATATAAAAAATACAAAAGTAACAAAAAATTGAGGGTTACCTCGTACAATTATTCTGAAAAGAGAATTATGCTTTAAGCAACATTCCCATAAATTACAAATGTGCTTTATTAACCATCATTAGCAAAAAAAAATCTAGATTTAGGCTAAAGATATCACTATCCCCACAATCAGAAACTCACTATAACATCATCTCTTAGTTCTATGTCTTGTTGTCAACATAGAGAAAGATTAGTGGAGAGAAACCAAAAGTGCATAATTTATTTTAAATATAATATTAAACTAAATAACCACAATATATTATATAAATAAATATATATTTATCCGGGAATTTTCCTATAGGGGTTTTACTTTAAGCCCTACTGGTGGGACTTTCAGTGTTCTCAACCCGTAAACAGTTTTCGGCGTGATTTTTTTTATGACCGTGTATATTGTAGCTATTTAAAACATCCTGCAAATTTTTAGAAAATTTCGAATAGTTTAAAGTACCGAAAACTAAGTTCAAACATATTGTTGCACGCGTGACTAATTTTTTTTATAAGCGTGGAAATCAACATGTTTAAACCTAGTTTTTAGTACTGTAAACTATTCGAATTTTTCTGAAAATTTGCAGGATGCTCTAAATAGCTAAAATATACATGGTCATAAAAAAAATCACGCCGAAAACTATTCACGGGTCAATAAACACTGAAAGTCCCACCGGTAAAGCTTAAAGTGAAGCCCCTATAAAAAAATTATCATATATATATATATATATATATATCTTGCATTTAAATGTGAGAAGCTCCATAAACGAATCCTATAGCCTTATGGTCGATGAAATGTGAGTTAATAAACATAAATTACTAAAATTGAATAAAAAAATATGGAAAAATTAGAAAATTAGATGTTTTGTTTTTTAGTTAATTAATAACTATAAATTAAAAAATAGGATAAAAATTGTGAAAAAATTGGAAAATATATAGAGTGGTTTTGAGAGATTTCATAATGTCACATCACCTCTTTGAAGATCTCTTTTATATAGATGCCAGAAAATATAATCGCGCTTCGTCTACTGTTTTGCACAATCATTCATTTTAGATAAAAACAAAGATTGAAAAATTAGATTAGAGGAAAATATGAGATTAATAGAGAATGTTTAGAATATATATAAATTTATAAATATATATTTATATATATTATTAATTTAAATACTAATATATTATAAATATCTTATTTAAATTTTAAAAATTACATTTATTATTATGATAACGTGTATGGTAGTTTATTAGTGTAACTGCATTTTTTTTTAAAAAAATTATTAATATGGTTAATAGGAGAAAACATAAAAAAAAAATATGATATTTAGATAGTTTGAATATACCGTTTAGATTTATATATATTTATATAGTTTGGATATTTTAGTTTTGAATTTACCAGTTAGATATTTAGATAGTTTAGATATTTTAGTTTTTCTTTTGTAATTATTAACTAATAATTATAAATTTGAAAAAGAAGAATTAAAAAATGTGAAAATTTTATAAAATAGAAATAGTGCATTGGAGCAATTTTAGAATGTCACGTCATCTCTTTAATGACTTCCTTTATATAAATACTAGAAAACATAACCGCGCTTCACGCAATCTTTTGTAATTATTAAAAAATATACATATTTAAAAATACTTTTTGGGAGATTGCTACGGCATGGATTCTTTTTCACATTATTCGTACAACATACTCTTTATATGGACACGTGAGGGCATTGACCACAATTTTTTATTATAATGGTGTTCATTGTATAGCAAACCTCTTGCAATTTTTTGAAAAATTCTGAATAATTAAAGTGCCGAAAACAAAGTTAAAAAATCTTGTTGTACGTGTGCTTTTATTTATTTTTTATTATTATCATTATTATACGCTTTGTGTGATTTTTTTTTATAAAAAGTCTAAATTATGTATATGAACATTTATGTTTTTGTAAGACTTATTTTGGGCGATTACCCGTTTGAACCCTTTATTTTTAAAATTTAACTTTTAGACCTCGTGTTTTGTCAAAAGGTTAAATATAGGAGTGGATAGATCGATTATTTGAACATTGTATTTTGGCCGATTACCCATTTTGGCCCCTTTTTAATAAATTAACCTTTGGACCATATATTTATTCAAAAGGTTCAAAATTCTTTATAAAAATTAAATTATATATATTATGTTTTTTTTGTAAGGGTTCACACCATTTTGAACATTGTATTTTAGTTGATTAGCCGTTGGTACCTTTATTTTTAAAAATTAACTTGTGGACCTCAAGTTTTGTCAAAAATGTTAAAAATAGAAATAGATAGATCGGTTATCTGAACACTATACTTTGGCCGATTACTCGTTTTGACTCTTTATTTTAAAAAATTAACCTTTGTACTATGTATTTATTCAAAGTGTTAAAAATTCTTTATAAAAAGTAAATTATATAAAATATATATAATTTATGTTTTACTTAAGAGTTCACACTATTTTGAACTTTGTATTTTAGCCGCTTACCCGTTTGGACCATTTATTTTTTAAAATTAACTTGTGGACCTTGTGTTTTATCAAAAGGTTGACTACTCGTTTGGATCATTTATTGTTAAAAATTAACATTTGAATCCCTTATTTTTTCAATAGGTTATAAATACAAATAGATAGATTATTTATTTATTTATTATTAAATATAGATATTTTTATTTGACATCTATTATTATTAAAATAAAAATGAGAAAAAAGAGAAAATAGATAGAGTTTTTCCTTAATTAATTAATTAATAGCTATAAATTAGGAAAGTAAAATAAAAAATGAGGAAAGTTCACGGTTATTTATATTTATAATTTAATTAAATAGTTGTTGTAATTAAATATCTAATCAAATTTGAATTCAAATTATAAAATGTGAAAAAGAAGAAAATAAAAAAGGTGCTTTAAAGCAATTTTAGAGTGTCACATCGTCGGGTAATTTTTTATAATAATTTTAAATATATATTTAAGGTAATTTTATATTTGTTTGATAAATATTATAATTTTAATTTATACATTTTGAATTCAACTATATATATATATATTTAACATAATTCTATATTTGTTTATATATACTAATATGATATATATACACAAACTTACAATTTTAGATATACAATTTGTATATATACACATATAGAGAGAGAGAAAGATTGAATACCTTGAAACTTGAATTATTGATTATTACTCACTTGAGTAATTGAGAGCCAAGTCATGAAGCTAAATAAATTCCTAATCAAATTAATATTATGTTTATATGTATTGATATTTTTAATTGTTAAGATATTTTAGTTTTGAATTTGAAATTTTTTACGTTTTAATAGTTATTGACGTCGTTTTTCATCAACTTAAATCGTAGAGCAATTAAACAATTAAGCGAATGAATGATGAAGAGAAACAAGAGAATTTTTACATGATTCAGCAGTTAATTCTGTCTAGTCCACGAGTCTATGTTATTAAGACTTGGAGTTTTCTGGAAAGTCTTCAGAGATGAATTACCCAGAGCTTTCTCTCAAGAAATCAGAAATCGGTCCCATACAAATGGTGATTCCTTCTATATTTATAGAGAAGGTTGCAGAATTCATTCCCACATATTTTGGGAAGATATTCTGTATATCAATTGAAATAATGATATTAAATGCATTATCTCCTATATACACGGAAACGTCCCATGAAGATCAGGAACGAATAACAGATTAAATGACATCCCTTAAATATTGGGATTACACAACAATAAATATGTTCACACGTAATGGGCTATCCCAGGTGATTTATCATGTCTTCGAGATCAACAATCGGCATTGAGTCTGTCAAGACTTATGGGTCAATCACGAACTTGTCACCCAACTTCACGCTACGCTCGGGATAGGTAGGTACTGTCGAGGCTGTCCCACCCGGGCTTGCACTTCCCAAGCTCGACTACCTCGCCTGAGGACGATCAGTAAAAGATATATTCAAGTGTCGTGCCATTGCCCATCGCGAGCTTAGAGAATATTCGAGGTTACACATCCTTGAGGTCGTTGTTTTACTTCAGAGGTTTTACGGCTGGACCATATGATGTTTTCATACATTTCGAGCTCACACATGACGAGCCCAGTTTTCGGGGTCATAACCTCTTATCTCAAAATTTGGGTGTAACATTTTCCCCTTCAAAAGTATCAGTTCGAATCCTATGAGAAGGAAACTTTTAAACTACCCCTCTTAGAAATTGTACCATCAATTGCACTCGAGTGTGGACACGCGTCAGCCAGGTATTGACTAATCAGAGTACTTTAGTGCCTTTGAACTATGCCCACGTTCATTTTCCTGCCAACTTTATTGTACCATCATCTCATTTGTCCCTGACCGTCGAATCAAATACGAAATCTGTCCAATGGCTCAGATCAGTTCGCCCTTTGACATTCCCAGGGGCCTATAAATACATCCCCATCGTCTTCTCCATTTCACTTTCGCCTTGTGTTTTCGAGGAAAGAAAAAAAAGAACCAGAAATTGTATTTGCCCAATTCTTGCATGTTCTCCAAGCCAAGAAAACAGAGCAACGTTGGCTTCTTCAACTCCATGAGATCATCTTTGCAACCACTCCTTCGGTCATCAATTTCTCTGTACCCGCCAGCTACATTGTGTAAGTTTCTTTTCTTAGCTTCGTATGCCCGCGTATATACTTTATTTTTCCATGCACGTTTATGCTTCTGTTGCACCTTGGGCACTAGTTTAGCACTAGGATACTTTAGCCAATGTCGTGTAGTTTGTAAGCTTATTTGACGTTATGGAATTTTAAACCCAGATTTTGCATAAAAGATGCAAATATGACTCTTGTCTTATTTTGTACACCAAGAAACTGGGTACAAGATTAGGGTTTTCAAATTGCACGTTTCCCAAAAATATCACTTTTTGAGTAACTGCCAACTTTTTTTTCCCTGAAAATCTGGGATCTTCGAAAATAAATCCACCTTCCCCTCTTCCCATGGAATACACGCTCTGAGCCTGGCCTCGTTCTTTGGATCGAGCTTTCTCCATAGTCTTGATCATTCGAGCTTAGGCCGTCTTGATTTTTATTCTTAATTTCTTGTTCGTCTAGCCCTCACCCTTTTGCTCTCTTGCTAGATGCCGCAAAACTCAGAAAAGCGCTGGGGGTCAAAGCTCGCAATTCCTTACTCAGCGAAAACTCCGAGCCCGGAGTCACCTTTTACCCGGAATCAGCATTTGATTCGAGAGCACCAACTAAGGCATGAGCAAGAAGATACCCGAGCTCACTTTCGACGTCAAATCGATGAGGTTGAGGAGAGGAAAAGGAAGAGACTTAGGGTCGCCATCTACCCAGATCCAGATCCCGAGCCTAGACCAATCCCCATTGATACCACTCTTAAAGTGACAATCACCTTCAAGCTAGGCGATCTTCAATTTTCACTGATGCGATAACCATCAAACCCCCCTTCTACCTCACAGCCAACCTCCATTCCCACCTCAAAGGGAGAATTTTTCGAGGCCGAGCACTACTGGAGCTCGATTTCTTCACTGGGGCAGATCTCTGACATCTTGGCCCTCCACGGAATTGGACTATCGGGCTCGCTGAGGTGTCGAGCTCCAACCTCCCAGGAGCGAAGCTGCGCGCCTCGGGAAATGGTAATCCCGACAACAAGTTAAAATATGCAGTTTGGTGCCAGGAGCACATGAAGGCAGGGGCCTTATTGCCCTTAAAGTCCTTTTTCAAGGACTTCTTGGATTTTTTCAGGGTCGCTCCTTTCCAGCTCAACACCAACTCATATAGGGTTTTGTCAGCCCTGAGGTCGCTTTACCACGAGCTAAAGTGGGAAGGACCTTCAGCAAAGGAGATTCTGTATCTCTTTTGCTTGAAAAGAAATCCCTCCCAAGCTTGGGGAGGGGACGGCTCCTACTACCTCTCGAGCTATCCCAAGGAGAAGAAAATCTTTGAGGATTTACCCAACCATCCCCCCAATTTCAAGATGGCTTTCTTTTGGACAGATGGCCTGGCTCCTTCCAGATACTATTCGTTCAGACGAATCTGTAAGTATAAACAAATTCTTCTTTTTGTGCTCGATTTTTTTGCTTAGGCTCGAACCACTCATGATATGTTTATTTCTCCAGCCAATTATCATCAACCTACTCCCACCGATAAGATGAAGGAGCACAAGGAGGCCTTGCTCCAATTCCCTTATGGTAGGCATTCCCTTTCCTATCTTCTTCATGAAGACAGGCTTCGAGCTTGTGGTCTCATGGAAAAGGATCAGTCCACAAACAACTGGTCCAACAAGAAATACGCCAAGTGGGAGTTTGTTCCTCTCCCAACCGGCAACCTTCCTCCGAGGCACAGTTCTAAGCCACAATCCCTAGCTCGACGTCGTAGGAGTTCGCAATTAGGGAACGAGGCCAATGATGAGGCCTCGAGCTCGAGCGACAGAGGTACGGTCATCCTTAGCTCGGACTTATGGTCTCCCTCGCTACTTAAGCATAAGCCCCACAAATTAGTCTTGTGTGAAGATGATAGGGACCAATTTTATGTATGGTCCTGGGTAGAAGAGAGGGTTCATAGGTTTGATAGTTGGCTAGGGAAATACGATACTATGTATAGTCTGAACGAGGTATGGGACGGAATAGTCGTTCAATACGAGACAAATGATTATAGGGACCTTTCGAGGTTTACTTTCACATATAGGGAAGGGACTCCCCCTGCCACTTCTGAAGATGGGGGAATTACGTGGTCACCGAGCACGAGCTCGAGGGAGAGTTCCAGTTAGGTTCCTCTTTACTTGTCCTTTATTCCTTTTCTGTCTGCATTGTGCTAACTTTTTGTGTCTTGGAATTTCTTATAATGTGGTGCAATTGTGTAGGTGCTATGGACTCTGATCTCGACACCGTGCTCGCCAGTGGTGAGGGGGTTCAGAGGAGTAAGCGCCTGAGAGGCTCGCGAAAGTCAGATCGGCCCGCCAAGGTCCTTAAGAGGACTGAGAAGACTCCTCCTCCTCCAGCTCCCACTATTACGAGCCCGGTCGTGGGTCCTGTTTCCCAAGTCGAAGCTTCCACCACCGATGTCCCCCCTGTGCCTCCTACTATCATGGTCTGCCCAACGCTCGACCCTCTTCCGAAGAAACCAGCGTCCAAAGGGCGCCTGTTGTCGATTTTTACTCATGTTGATGAGTATGTCATCGACAACACTGCCGGGACTCATGGAGCTACACTTGGCTCGGACATCCTATCTCGGGTAGGCCAGAGCATCAGCAGCTTCAAGGCTCCCCTGTGGCAGTTTTTGAACAATGCTCGGGACTGCAACACCCTTTATGACAAGAGTGTCGAGGTGGCTGCTGCGGTAACTTCTCTCACTTTACCACTTGTTGTAATTATGCTTAGCATGTGTTCTAACTGGATTTGTTTGTGTTTCAGTCTCTTGCTGCTGTTGCTCAGCTTAACTATAAGTTGAACAACGAGGTCCACTCGAGCATGTCCTATGCCCAAGAGTCAAATAATCTTCAACTTAAGCTCACTGGCGAGTTCAAGGCCGCAAAGGAAAAGATGGAGGCTGAAGCCGAGAAAATGAAGGCCAGGATAGCCGAGCTTGAGAAGGTGAACACCAGGCTCGAGGAGCTTGAGAAGATCAATGCCAAGCTTGAGGAGGAGAAAAAGGCCACCTTCGAGATAATGGAGGGTGAAAAGGCTCGTCTTCTCGCAGAGTTCAAGGAGAAGAAGAATCGAGCGGTCAACCTGACCATGTACAGGATCTGGGCCAGTAACGCCGATCTTGATACCAGCTTCCTAGGCTCTTTTGAGGAAGAGCTCGTGGCCAAATGGCAGGCTCGGCTCGATGCGGAGGAGGCAGAGAGGGCTAAGGAGGATGCTGATAAGGCTAAGAAGGGCGCTCCTTCCTCCTAAATCTCGACCCGGGGTTGCGTCCCTTTGAACCTCTTGTAATAGTTTTTTATCTTTTGTTTTTTATGCCCCTGGGGCTAAGACAATTTATAACTCGTGAAAGAGCTATTTCTTATGATATCTATAATACCGTATTTGACTTTACTTTAATATTTTTTCTTTACATTTCTTAAGTCGAAATATTTCAAGCAATTTATATTAAAGTGTCCTTATGTCTTTTTTATTCATACAAACACGTGGTAGATTTTAAGCTCGAGCTTCAATGCATTCATGCACAGTTTACTCGATGTATCCGTGTCTGATCCCGTTACTTGTCAAGGTCGGAACTTACTTTTACCATGCACTTGAAAGTACTTATATGGCGTGTAATATTGGTGGTTTATTTATATCATGCTTTTCTAGTTACTTTTCATCATCCTCGGGTAACTCCCAAAGTTATGAGATCGAAACTATATTCTTGCAAGATACTCCAGCCTCGATCTCGACTTAACTTGATGTAGGTTTATTTATATTCCAACTTTCTATCGATTAGTTTTAGCTGGTTCGTTCCAAACCTATTTAAGTCGTGTTTTTGGTTTGTAATCCACACACAAATATTTTTGATCTAGTTATGTCTAGATCGCACATTTGGTTTTATCCAAATTACTTTGCCTCGCGCATTTGGTTATATCCAAACATTCTTAGCTCGCGTATTTGGTTATATCCAAACACTTTTATTCTTAATAACTTGGTTATGTCCAAACTATCTTAGCTCGCGTATTTGGTTATATCCAAACACTTTTAATCTTTAATAATTTGGTTATGTCCAAACTATCTTAGCTCGTGTATTTGGTTATATCCAAACGCTTTTTATTCTTTTCATATATGCTATTTTATTTTTTCAAGCTGACGGTATATATACCACTAATGCCCCCTTAATATCATATGAGTGTGACCATAGGTTATTAAATTAAGAGAGTTTGCAAAAAATACAGCATATTGAAACGAAAACAAACTTTATTCGGAATTGAACAATTTATTAACAGAAGCATAGTAAAGATAAACAAGCACGGTTACAGGTGACATCGTTCCTACACGATTGATAGTAAGGTCGTAGATGTATGCCATTCCATGCTAGTGGTACCAAATCCCCGTTCAATCTTGCCAATTTGTAGACGTCAGGTCGGATAACCGATTCGATCTGATAAGGACCTTCCCCAATTAGGCCCGAGCACACCAGCAGCCGGGTCCCGCGTAGCCAAGAACACACGCCTTAGAACCAAATCTCCCAAACTGAATTTTCTGTCACGAACCTTTTTATTGAAATACCGGGTGGCTCACTGTTGGTATGCATCATTTTTTAGTTGAGACTTGTCCCATCTTTCTTCAATCAGGTCCAGACTTACTTCGAGCTGGGATTGGTTCGAGGCTTGATCATATGCGTGGGTACGAATGGTGGGTATTTCGACCTCGATTGGCAGCATATCCTCGTATCCATATGCCAGAGAAAAAGGGGTATGTCCTGTTGAAGTATGAGTTGTGGTTCGATATGCCCACAAGACTTGGGGCAACTCTTCGGGCCATTTCCCCTTAGCTTCTTCCAATTTTTTCTTCATAGAAATCTACAGGGTTTTATTCACAGCCTCGACTTGACCATTCGCTTAGGGATGGGCCACAAACGAGAAGCTTTTTATTATCCCATTTTTCTCACAAAAGTTGGTAAACAAGTCGCTATCGAATTGAGTACCGTTATCGAACACTATCTTCCTTAGCATCCCATATCGGCAGATGATGCTTTTTACCATGAAGTCCAAGACTTTATTCGAGGTAATTGTTGCCAAAGGTTCGACCTCGATCCACTTCGTAAAGTAATTTACCGCGACTACTGCGTACTTAACTCCGCCTTTGCCAGTTGGCAATGAGCCTATGAGGTCAATTCCCCATATCGCAAATGGCCATGGAGAGGTCATCATAGTTAGCTCGGAAGGTGGAGCTCGAGGGATTGTGGAAAACTGTTGACACTTATCGCACCTCTTGATGTAATCAAATGAATCTGCTTT
This sequence comes from Humulus lupulus, assembly GCF_963169125.1. Lineage (NCBI taxonomy): Eukaryota > Viridiplantae > Streptophyta > Magnoliopsida > Rosales > Cannabaceae > Humulus > Humulus lupulus. Next base: position 67,940,158 of record NC_084799.1, read on the forward strand.
GATGGTGGGCCAGAAGTACCCTTGGCATATAATTTTCTTAGATAGGCTATGCCCCCCAGTGTGGTCCCCACAGAATCCTTCATGAATCTCTTCTATGATCTTCTTAGCCTCGGGTGGAGTCACACACCGGAGTAATGGCATAGAGTATCCTCTTCGATATAGCCTTCCTTCCACAATAGTGTACCTGGGAATCTAATACATCAGTTTCCGAGCCTTGGTCCATTCTGCTGGGAGAATGTCGGTTTCAAGGTACTCAACTATCAGGGTCATCCAGGTTGGCTTGGAGTTAATCATGTAGACATCCTCCTATTCAGGCTTGCTTATACTGGGTATCGATAGATGTTCGATTGGCACAACATTCAGCTCGTCAACCACGGTGGATGCGGTGAGCCTGTCTAGGGCGTCTGCATTCGAATTTTTCTCTTGGGGAACCTGCTCTATCGTATAAAATTCGAAATGTTCGAGTGCTACTTTTGCTTTTTCTAGATATGCAGCCATTCTTGTCCCACGAGCCTAGTATTCCCCTAATATTTGGTTGACCACCAACTGAGAGTCACTGTAGCAATGTATCACCTTAGCCTTGAGTTCCTTGGCTATTCGAAGTCCTGCCAGTAGAGCTTCGTATTCAGTCTCGTTATTTGACGCTTCGAAGTCAAATCTCAAAGTGGAGTGAAATCGACTCCCAGTTGGGGTGATCAGTATTATTCCTACCCCCGATCCGCTTTCGTTGGAAGACCCATCGACATAAAGTTTCCACAGCTCACGGGCTGGGGTTATAATTTCATAGTTAGTCACTCCAGTGCATTCCACTATGAAGTCTGCCAGGGCCTGTCCTCTTATGGTTGTCCTCGGATGATAAGTGATCTCGAATTGCCTGAGCTCAACAACCCATTTTAGTAATCGGCCCGAGGCTTCTGGCTTGGATAGGACTTGTTGTAGTGGTTGGTCGGTCAGCACATGGATGGGGTGCGCTTGGAAGTAAGGTCGGAGCTTTCAAGATGAGTGGATTAGGCTGAGAGCTAACTTCTCCATTAAAGGGTATCTCGATTCTGCCCCCAGTAACCTTTTGCTGACATAGTATACTGGCTTTTGCACCTTCTGTTCTTCTCGGACGAGCACAAAGCTAATGGCGTGCTCGGTTGTAGCGAGATATAGGTACAAAATTTCTCCTGTGACATGTTTTGACATGATAGGAGGTTCCGCGAGGTGCTTTTTAAGTTCCTGAAATGCTAACTCGCATTCATCTATCCATTCGAATTTTTTGCCCCCTCTCAAAAGGTTGAAAAATGGAAGCCAGCGGCCGATCGATTTTGAGATAAACCTACTTAATGTCGCCATTCGTCCAGTCAAACTCTGGACATCCTTATGCTTACAAGGTGAGGGCATGTCAATTAATGCTTGGATCTTGTCAGGATTAGCCTCTATTCCCCGGGCATTCACAATGAAACCTAGGAACTTCCCCGATCATACTCCAAAAGAGAATTTCTGGGGGTTGAGCTTCATGTTGTACTTCCGTAACACGACAAAGCATTCTTCAAGGTCGTCCACATGGTCATTGTTATGTTTAGATTTAACTAAGATATCATCAACATAAACTTCCATGTTATTACCTATCTGTTCGGAGAACATCATGTTTACGAGCCGTTGGTATGTGGCTCCAGCATTCTTCAGCCCGAACGACATAACATTGTAGAAATATAGTCATTTATCTGTCACAAAACTTGTATGCTCTTGGTCTGGGGCATGCATGGAAATCTGGTTATATCTAGAATAAGCGTCCATGAATGTCATAAGTCCATGCCCAGTTGTGGCATCTACGAGCTGGTCGATCCAAGATAGGGGAAAGCAGTCCTTAGGACATGCTTTATTGAGGTCTGAGTAATCAATACAGGTTCTCCATGTTCTATTAGGTTTCGGAACTAGCATTGGGTTAGCGACCCAATCCGGGTAAAAGGCATCTCGTATGAATCGATTTGCCTTTAACCTTTCGATCTCTTCCTTCAGGGCCTTCTTCCTATCGTCGTCCAGGAATCTTCACTTTTGCTGCTTCGGGGGGAAGCTCTTGTCAATATTAAGAGTGTGGCTTATCACATTCAGGCTTATCCCTACCATGTCCGAATGTGACCACGCGAAAACATCCTGGTTCTTTTTTAAAAAGCAAATTAATTGCTATTTTGTTTCTCCCGTAAGGATTTTCCCTACCTTCACTGTTTTCGAGGGGTCTACTTCTTTGAGCTTGACCTCCTTGAGCTCTTCTAACAGCTCGAGATCAGCTCTTTCCTCTATTCTTGGATTAATTTATTCTTCTATCTCGAAGATTGTCCCATCCTTATTCTGAATCATGACAAGTGTGTGTGCACTTGCCTGTTTCTTTCCTCTAACGGAAATGCTATAACATTCCCTCCCTGCAAGCTGGTCTTTTTTCAGTGTCCCGATGCCACTAGAAGTCGAGAACTTGATGGCCAAATGCCTTACAGACGAAACTTCCCCCAGCCCTACTAGAGCGGGTCTCCCAAGCAGTACATTATAGGCCGATGGTAGATCCACTACTACGAATTCCATCATCTTGGTTGTCGAGACCGGGAAGTCTCCCAAGGTTACGGGGAGTTCGATGGATCCCATACAGGCAATCCATTCTCCTGAAAAAGACATACAACGTCGTTGCACGGGCCTTTAGGTCATGAAGTGTGAGTCCCATACTTTCTAAGGTGGCCTTGTAGAGGATATTTATTGAGCTCCCATTATTAACCAGGACTCGGTGTACCCTCTTATTCGCGAGCTGAAGGGTGATGACCAGTGGGTCATTGGGAGGGAATTGTACATGAGATGCATCATCCTCAGTAAAAGTTATGGGTTGAGACTCAACCCTTTGCTGTTTTGGAGTTCTGGGTTTGGGTTCGTAAGGAGACCCGTCACCAGTTTTTAGCTTATTCACATATCGTTTCTGGGCGTTCCTGCCCAATCCTGCAATATGTGGTCCCCTCGAGATGGTTATGACATCTTCTCCATCAATCAGAGGGGGTCGTTCGTCTTCCCTTGCTCAGGAGTTGCTGTTCTGGGCAGGTAGTGCTGCTGCTACCCTCTGGCTGGTAGAAGCCTGATTGGGGTTTTGATTCCTAACATATTGCCTGAAATATCCTCTCGAGATCAGGCCTTCGATCTCATCTTTTAATTGCCTGCATTCATCAGTTGTATGTCTGATATCTCTATGGAATCTTCAGTACCTGTTGGAGTCTCTTTTCGCTTTCTGGTTTCTCATGGGGTCCGGACGTCTAAAAGGGACCTGGTTTTCATTATCCAGGTAGATATTCTCCTGTGACTCATTGAGCTCGGTATACACCTTGTATATTGAGAAATATATTTCCCCTTTCTTCTTCTTTCCCCCTTCTGCCTCGGAACTATTCCCTTCATTCTTCTTCCTTTTAGAAGGCTTGTCCCCAGGGGGTTTAAAGGTCGTAGGATCTACCGAGGTCGAGGCAGAGTTTGTGTTTGTTGTTGTAGCTATGGGCTGAGAGGTCATATTCAATTCTGACCTCGCCTCTTCTACATTAACAAACCTCTGAACTCATCGATTGAACTTGGTTAAGGACCTTACGGGCTTCCTCTACATGTCCTCCCAGAGAGGACTTCCAGGCATTACTCTGGCTCGGACAGCCATTAAATGGCCACTGTCGTCCACGTCATGAGCTCGGACGACTTCCAAATTAAACCTTGTGAGGTAACTTTTCAATGTTTCATTCGACTGTTGTCGGACATTGGTCAAGGCAGACGCCTCGGACCTAATTCTGACCATGGTTTTGAATTGCTTCTTGAAATCTCTAGACAATTGATCCCAAGAAGCGATCAAATGTCTCTTATACTTCGCGAGGCTGGAAACAACATGCATCTGAGCTCGTAGCCCACATTACTCGCGCGCATAATTGTGTTGAACGTACTCAAATGACTGTATGGATCGGAATTCCCATCAAATGGTGGGCATGATGAATTCAGAATCCCTGAGGAAACGGGGTGCTGGAAATATGAGGGGCAAAGGGTTCGAGTTCTTCATCGAACTCTTCATCCCGATCCCAACCTCGTTCATTTTGTAAGAGCCTAAATGCTCTTTCTAGTTGTTCAATCCTTTCTTGGACTGGATCCACGGGGGGTCTGACTTGAAACAGTGGGAGCTGGTTATTGTTGATCACAGCCCAAGTTTCTCGCCTCAGCACAGGGTTCTTGCGTCCATTGAGATGATCCGTCAGATCTGGATTCGAGGGATTATTATTCCCCCGATTATGGTTCAGGTGTTCTCGTAAATCTGGGTGATCCCTTCGATTCCCAGTATTTCTGTGTCCCTAGTCATACATACTGAGCGATCTAGTGTCTCCCAAGCCTTCACTGACATGGCTCGTTCCGCGGTTGTTTCGAGATGGGTTCCTTGCCAGTTGCCTCATCTCAATAGTGTGAGATCGAGACATTTGGCTTCTCGTGGGTTGGGTACCTCTATGCTCCTTAGCAGTCTCCCCAATTCCACATCTTTGCCCAGCTCGTCTTTCCCTATCACCCTAGTTCGGTTGTGTATTTCTCCGAGTTGGTGTGGGATACCTTATTGGCGATGGTGGGTGCCTTACGGGTGATGGTGGCTGCCATCCATTACGGGGCCTAGAAGGCCCCGAGTTTTCTCGAATTGGTTCAAGTTCGCTCTGCGCATTACCAGGATTTTGGGTCCAAGCCTCCGTGGGGGTTCGGTTATTCCCTACCCCAGCCGGTACCTCTGCAGTTGAGTTGGCAGGAGCTTCAGCCCGGTTACTTCTCTGGAGCCTTGTCGGAGCAGGCTGTTCTGCTGGCGGCGGAGGTTGCTCCGTTCTCCGGGTGGCAGCATTTTTGCGCGGTCACCCACGAGGCCTACGTGGTGGAACATGAACGTCCCGCGGAGGTGGAGCTTGGGCCTCTGGCGTAGGTGGGGCCTGAGCCGCCCGTGCCTCAGCAGCCAATCTGGCCAGCTCCTCGTTACGTTTCTTGGCCTCTGCCAACTGCTTTCACAGTTGACGATTTTCGAGCTCCACTATCTGGACATATTGTTCAGGATTATAATACATGTCCTCGTCGTCCCTGGGGGCCGGTGGTCCCCAAGAGTCGGATGAACCACTCCTCTCATCAAGGTCTGAATTCACCATAGGCTGTTTTCCAAGGCATCGGGGGTAGTCAGCTTCATCTAAAATTTCCTCCTAAGGAACATTGGGATCATTCGCAGCCATTGTTGATTCAAGGAGGCTTTTTTTGACTAGACTCACACACGTACTGCTTAATGCTCTCAATGAAAGCACCAAACTGTTGACGTCGTTTTTCGTCAACTCAAATCGTAGAGCAATTAAACAATTAAGCGAATGAATGATGAAGAGAAACAAGGGAATTTTTACTTAGTTCAACAGTTAATTCTTCCTAGTCCATGAGTCTATGTTATTAAGACTTGGAGTTTTCTGGAAATTCTTCAGAGATGAATTACCCAGAGCTTTCTCTCAAGAAATCAGAAATCGGTCCCTTACAAGTGGTGATTTCTTCTCTATTTATATAGAATGTTGCATAATTCATTCTCACATATTTCGGGAAGATATTCTGTATATCAATTGAAACAATGATATTAAATGCATTATCTCCTATATACACGGAAACGTCCCATGAAGATTGGGAAGGGATAACAGATTAAATGACATCCCTTAAATATTGGGATTACACAACAATAAATATGTTCACACGTAATGGGCTATCCCAGGTGATTTATCAGGTCTTCGAGATCAACAATCGGCATTGAGTCTGTCAAGACTTATGGGTGAATCACGAACTTGTCACCCAACTTCACGCTACGCTCGGGATAAGTAGGTAATGTCGAGGCTGTCATACCCGAGCTTGCACTTCCCGAGCTCGACTACCTCGCCTGAGGAAGATTGGTAAAAGATATATTCAAGTGTCGTGCCATTGCCCATCGCGAGCTTAGAGATATTCGAGGTTACACATCCTCGAGGTCATTGTTTTACTTCAGAGGTTTTACGGCTGGACCATATGATGTTTTCATACATTTCGAGCTCACACATGACGAGCCCAGTTTTCGGGGTCATAACCTCTTATCTCGAAATCTGGGTGTAACAATAGCTCTTTAAATAAATTTTTAATCAAATTAATATCTTATGTATATATATTGATGTGTACATTTATTGATATTTTTAATTGTTAATATATTTTGGTTTGGAATTTGAAATTTTTTACTTTTTTGTTTTTTATTTTTTATAAAAGTTAGATATTTAAGTATTAATTAATAGCTTTTTACGTTTTTTTTATCTATAGATATATGTTAATTTTAAACTAAATTTTTTAAAACACATATATCTAAAATAAAACAACATTTACGTAAAATACTTCAATACATTAATTTATAAGAAATATTTTTTGAATGCATTAATTTATATATAAGCGTAGTTAGTAGTTACGTTTTTTTTTTATTATTGTTACTATATTTTTTTAAACGTGTAAAATTGTAGAGTCCGAGAACTTTACTTAGCTAGTTAGATAGTAGTAATAGTAATAGCTAATAGTAGTTATAGTATGTTTATTACTGGGAATTTTAGTTCAAACTGGGACTTAGTAGGACACTCATAGCAACACTTGTAGATTTTATAAGTTTAACCTATAGTTTAAGAATATTAATTATAACCTAAGGTTTGATTAATATGACTGATTAAGGAGATGATATTTATTATACTATAAGGTTTAGATAAACCAAATAAGATATTAACACTTGTCATGTGTATGTTTAATGAGAAATTAAGTATTTTTGAGGAATAGTTTATTAAGAACAATATTTGAAAATCCTAGAGTTTGTCAGCAGCTTTGAAATCGTTAAAGGACTTAGTCAAGGCTGTTTACTCAATTCAAATTAGGCTGAAAAAGTGTAATTACGTGTATAATATTTCAGTGTATGTTGATATATCGCAACTCTAGGGGGCGATATATCGCCACACGGGGATACAAAAAACACGTAACTTCGCACGACAACTTCGACGAGCCTCAGGAATATCAGCCCAGGCGATATATCGCCTAGCATGGGCGATATATCGGCTGTAGTGCATGATTTTTGAATAATTTTGAAACCGAGCTCATTTTAATCCTTAACCTTTTGATAAGTCCAAAATCTTTCTGACTGAATCTTCAGCTTCTGCTGAACGATTATTCAAATGTTTTTCAATTAAAAAGCCATTATTTTATGTTGGGGTTTTATCCCCTAATTAAAACCCAAATTCTTTGTAATCTCATTTTATTATCAATAAAAGAATAGAAATCATTTTTTGACTTGGTCAATCACTTTGCTCACATGTTTTATTTTCATGATTATTTATTTAATATAAACTTCTATTAAATTCCGAGCATATAGCTAATCTTATTTATAGTGACGTAATCACAGTGGAATATAAATATGATTATATGTTCAAAATAAGTTAGTCCTAAGATTAGTCAGTGCACAGGATTTACACTGACTTGTCAATCTACGATATGATCTACTTACACATTACAGTGTTATGTTCTTTCCAGAACATTAGCAAAGTAGATAAGATCGGATGTATTTGTTACATCGGACTGGACCGATATTGACAGTTAATAAGATAAGTAAACATGTTGTTATTCTCTATTCTAGTCATATCATATAGTTGACCATAGGTCAATTCAATCTCAATTCTGAGTGGTTAGTATTCTAACTGATTGTATTATTTGAGTTCTTTTACTTGTTCGTTACCAGCTTACCCTACGGACTAGCCCATACTTACATCTTGGGAACTCGGTAGTATAATTGAGTGGGAGTGTTAATCATAGATATGAACATCTATAGTTTCTGATGAAGAAGTGAAACGATGGTTTCCTTTTAGTTTGGTTCAAGGTGTTAAATGATAGAGATCTCATTTCAGTAATTAAATTAGTTTACTGAAATATCATTTGCAAGGAACTAAGTGTTTTAAGGATAAAATACAATGAGGGGTAAAACGGTATTTTAGTCCTATCTCATTGTAGACCGTCTATAGAGGATTGAGTGACAATTATGGTTGTAACAATGGATAATTAATACCGTATCTATATTTGTTATAGAGTGTTCTATGAATTCAAGAGTGCAATTCCGAATCTATAGTGGAGTCACGAGGAATTAATAAATTAGTAAATTTATTTGTTAGATTTATGATAACTTATTGGAGCTTGATTTCATAGGCCCATGGTCCCCATTGTACCTTGGATAAAATCATCTAGATAATCTCAATTAATTGATTTAATTATCAATTAGAATTATCAAAGTTGACCAGGTCAATTTTGGATAGTTTCACAAAGTTGTGTAATTTTGAGAAGAAAAGAGAAATTATGGAAAATTTATTAATTAAGATAAATTGGTATCTAAATTAATAAATAAATTTAAATCAAGGTTCAAATTATAAATAATTAATTTGATAAAGGGTTTAAATAATTATTTAATTAATTAAATCAATAGAAAATAATACAGGCCTTGATTTTAAGTCCAATGGGCTTATAATCAAATGGGAAATTTCACGGGCCTATAGCCCATGATAATTTCGACCTAGGGCTTCAAAATGGCTATTATTTTATTGATTTTTTTTAATTAAATTAAATGGCCTAATTGAATCTATAAAAAGAGTGCTTAGAGAGAAGTCAAAACATAAGTTTGATAAGTTACAAGTCAGATTTTCTGATAGTTTTAGATTCTCTCTAAACACAAGTCCTTTTCTAAGCCTCTTTGTTATTTTCTCTCCTTCTCTCTATATCTATCTCATGTGTTGAGAATTGTCCACACTAGTCTAGGTGGTTCTAAGGATACAATGGAAGATTGTGAAGAAAATAGAAGATCGGTTCAGTTTCTTGATAATACTCTGCGACAGAGAGGATACAAGAGTTAGAGAAACTGAAGGAAGGACTATTTAATTCCGTTGTGCATACTGTAAGTATTCTATTCTTTGTTTCTCTTTGAATTCAATTTTAGAAACATGTTTTAGGCTATCTCGTATTAATTTGTTTAATATTAGATATACATGAAAATAAATAAAGATCATGTATAAGCTAATCCAACAACTGGTATCATAGCCTTTGGTAATATTTATTTTCATGCATGAACATGTTTAAAATTGGATCATTTGATATATTTGAATAATTGGATGATTTTCATGTTTTTATGAAGCATATTGATTTTATGTGAATTTTTGCAATTTTTAGGTTATTTTGTTGTGTTTTCTATGTTATTAATTTTTATATATGCTTTATTTTGTGTAAAACATGTGAAAAAATTAATTAGAACATGGTTTTGGTTTGAAAAATTGCTCAAAAAAATTTTTTTGGAAAAATTTGGCCTGGCTCTCATGCACACGCGCGCGCACCTCGTGTGCACCCGCGCACGCCCACGCACACCAGCCACCAGCACGATGAACAGTACCACGGGTACTATTCATCCTTTTTTTTAAAAAAAATTTGTAGAAATAAATTATTTATAATCAAAACCAAAAATATCTTTTTTGTTTTATCATTTAATTTTTTAAAAAATAAGATATATTTGTTAGTTGAGATTTAAATAATTAGATATTTTCTACAAACATTCAAATTCAAATTTAAAAATAAACTAACAACTTAATTTTGAATCTTTTAATATATTAAAATATTAGAATTATGATATCAGATATTTAAGATATTTTCATTTAAATTCTTGATATTTTTATTAAATCTTTATTTGAAAATATAAATATATTTTTATTCTATAGTTTTTAATATTTAAATTATTTGAAATTTGAACATTGTTAGTTAGATATTTTTATGGATATTTGAATTTGTTTAACTATTTGAGATATTTTAGGGTTGTTATAACTATTTGTATTTTATTATTTTTAAATGGTTAAAATATTAGATAATAGTTGTAACAACACAAGATATTTTTGGAAAATAGTTTAGATATTGATTTTAAAATTTAAAATTGGTTAAATTTTAAAAAATATCATTTTTCAGTCAATTAATAAAATATTTTTTTTAATAAATGGGATTTAAATTAACTTTGGTTAATTGTTGATAAATCCTATTTAAATTAAATTAATATTTTTTTTAAAATTAACCTAAAACTAAGTTAATTGTTAATAAATGAAATTTAAGTTAACTATTATTAATTGTTGATAAATTTCATTTAAATTGACTTATTTTTTGTAAAAATTTAATTAATTTGAATTTTTTTTGATAAATTCTAGATAATTAATTGTGGTATTTTTGCAAATAAAATTAATTTTGGTATTTTTGCATAAATTCATAGAATTGCTTATATGGTAACATGATTAGGCCCATCCAATTATAACATGTCTGTTTGCACTATATGTGATATTTTTGTAATTGGGCTTAGATGCATATAGTGGCCCATATGTTTGCTAGATATATGGTATTTTGCCAAATAAAATATTCATAAAATGATAGGTTTTATTTGGGCCCATTAGAAAATGTAAAGTTTAAATTCCTCCCTTGTGGGTGATTTCACTTGTGAAGGCCCATTTGCTTTGCATGACTATAGTGGGCCTAATCAATTAATAACAATTAATAAAACGAAGGTTTAAATTCCTGTATTTTGGACCTTGTATGGAAGATAGGGGGCCTTTGTAGTGGGAACGACATACTGGACCCAGCCCTCCTCCATACAAGCCCAATTGTTAAGGCTCATTTACCTGAGTTGGACTTAATTGTATATGTTCATTATATTAGTTAAACCTAAATATTGATTAGCAACAAATTAATTCTAAATTAATTGAATTTGTTTCAATGTGACACTTTAGAATTAATAAGAAATTATAGGACTTTGGTTTTAAAAAATTTAATCTGTTTAATTTTTTTTTGGAAAACCATAGTCATTAATTTTTTGAAAATAAATAATAAAAATACTATTTTAATTTCATAATGAGCTTATTTTAAGGATTTTATTCGATCTCCACCGTTGGTTTAACATAGTCAATAGCTTAATGGGGCCTCGAGGCGCTTTGATTCGTCCCCCTACGGAAGGTGTTCATTAGTTATTTTAACAAGGTTAGATTTCGAAAGATAGATAATTATAGGTCAAATTCTACTAGACTCACCCCTACGGTGACTACTAGGACTAAATCTATGATTATTGAAACCGTGGGTCTAGCTCATAAAATAAGAGATTTTGTTTTCTTATTTTGATCGAATAGTAGGTTGTTAATAGTGGTGTCCATTATTAAATGAGTTTGCAACTCTGTTTAACTAGTGGTATTTTTGACTCTCGCCAACCGGGACAAGGATATCATAGATTAGTTAAAAACCTAAAGAAATAGAGATATGATTGTTTTTTGTATTTTTTCTCATATCTTACATATTTTTGGTATATGTTGTGGTATTTCTTGAAATTTGTGTGAATAGAAGTTTTATTGAGCAAATGTGATTGATTTCTATTTTATTGATAATTTGTAGTTTTAAGTTAAGTAGTGTCTGTGTATACTCCCATCCTTTCTCAACTTTCGATGGACAAACTCTCTAGAAAAAACTTCCTTAATTGGAAGTTGAATATCAACATAAAGTTGATTGGTGATAACTTTGAGTTCGTCATGATTGAGGAATCCCTAGAACGAGCATCGTCTCTGCATGTTCTTGATAGCACCGTAAATGCTTGGATAACACCATCTCCGAACGTAAGTTATGGCACCGTGAATTCTCGGATGGCACCGTGTCTGCACGTTCATGATCAACTCAATTATGGTCTGACGCAGCTCATGAACGAGCTTCGGATTATTGAACCTGTCATGGGTGGACCTAGTAAAGGAGGTGAAAATAAGACTACTGATGTTGCTGCTGATCTAGCTAAGGCTGAAGCTAACAACGCTTCATCTTCGAAAGCTGGAAACAAGAGGAAAGGTGGACAAAAAAACAACCCCAAGCCTGCAAAGGCTGCAAAGACGAGTGCACAACCACGTGCACAGACGCCTAAGGTGAAGAACATGAAAATCAAGAAAGGTAAAGATAAATTTTTTCACTGCAAAGAGAAGGGGCATTGGAAACGATATTTCCCCAAGTTTCTAGCAGCGAAAAACAAAGGTGATGATTATAGTTCATTTATCTTAGAAACATGTGTTTTAGAGAATGATAAATCCATTTGGATTATTGATTCTGAATCTACCAACCATGTTTGTAACTCTTTACAGCTTCTTAAATCGTGGGAGGAAGTGGACGAAGGCGGCTTAAACTTTAGAGTTGGGAATGGAGCGTTCGTTAAGGTCCAAGCTAGAGGAAGAGCTCGTCTGAAATTCAGAAATAAATTTTTAATTTTAAAAGATGTATTTTTTATTCCGGATTTTAGTAGAAATTTAATTTCAGTTTCCATGTTGCAATTAAAACGATTTGTTATGACTTTCACAAGTTTTAATATATCTATTTCTTTGGATCAAAATTGTGTATTGCATGTTTGGAAAACGGGCTTTATATTCTGCGACCTAACGAACCCCTCGCTCTTAATAATGATTTATTCAAAGTAGCTAAACCTAGGACCAATAAACGTCAAAAGACCGATAAACGATAATATGACGTATTTATGGCACTTGAGACTAGGTCACATTGGCTATGATAGGATTCAAAGACTTACAAAGGACAGACCTTTGAGGAAACTCACCTTAGGTGAATTACCTGTCTGTGAATCTTTTCTAGAAGGCAAACTAACCAAGCGTCCATTCTCTGCAAAGGGTGATAGGGCCAAAGAACCACTTGGTCTTGTGCATTCAGATGTTTGTGGACCTTTGAATGTATAAGCCAGGGGTGCTTTTGAGTATTTCGTCACTTTCATTGACGATTACTCTAGATACTCATGTCTTTACCTAATGCATAGGAAATCATAAACATTTTCAATGTTTCCAGAATTCCTAGCAATGGCTCAGAACCAATTAGGTAAAACATTAAAGATCTTGCGATCTGATAGGGGTGGAGAATATTTGGATATGCATTTCCAAGATCATTTAACTGAACTTGGGATTTTATCACAACTTACTGCCCCGGGTACTTCGGAAAAAAATGGTGTGGCGGAACACTAGAGGAGAACTTTATTGGAAATGGTTAGATGCATGCTTAGTTACTCAACTCTGCCAACTTAGTTCTGGGGACATGCAATTGAAATCGCGAACGACATTCTCAATGTCGTGCCATCTAAATCAATCACCAAAACACCTTTACAACACTGGAATGGTCGTGAACCTAGTTTACACCATTATAGAATCTAGGGGTGTCCCGCCCACGTCCTGAGGAAAAAGGAAGGAAAGCTAGAACTGCGAACTAAAGTTTGCTTGTTTGTTGGCTATCCTAAAGGTACTCGGGGTGGACTTTTCTATATTCATTAAGAAAAGAAAGTGTTTACTTCTATGAATGCTACTTTTCTGGAAAATGACTATGTCCAAAACTTCAAACCACACAACAAATTAGTTTTAGAGGAGATGGTTAAAGAATGGACTCCAACTAATGTTCCATCGTCATCAACGCAAGTTGAAGATGAAATTCCCACTCTTCATGTACAACCGATGCAAGTCGATTTAAATGAAGAAAGTACCACTGTTCCTGAGCAAACAGTCACAGAGCCTCGTCGTAGTGGGAGGGTTTCTAAGAACCTAGTTCGCTATGGTTTGGATGGTGAAACCAATATGGTTGTTGGTGACACTAGTGATGATGATCCGTTGTCTTTCAAACAGGCAATGGCAAGCCCTGAAAAGGAACTATGGCTCAAAGCCATGAAACAGGAAATGGATTCCATGTACTCAAATTCCATCTGGGATCTTGTGGAAGCACCTAGTGACTTTAGGGCCATTGGGTGCAAATAGATCTACAAGAAGAAACGAGGTGTTGATGGAAATATCGAGACTTATAAAGCTCGATTAGTGGCAAAGGGTTATACCCAAAGAGAAGGCGTGGACTATGAGGAAACTTTTAGTCCGGTAGCCATGCTCAAATCTATTCGCATCCTCCTATCCACAGCAGCCGCTCTCGACTATGAGATCTGGCAAATGGACGTCAAGACAACTTTTCTTAATGGAAAGCTTTACGAAGTCATTTATATGGATCAGCCAGAAGGATTTAAAGTATCTGGACAAGAAGGAAAAGTTTGTAAGTTAAATAGGTCCATCTATGGACTTAAGCAAGCTTCTCGTTCCTGGAATCTTAGGTTTGATGAAATAATCAAAACCTATGGCTTTGAAAAAAATATTGATGAGCCCTGTGTTTACCAACTGAAGGCAAATCAAATAGTGGTATTCCTGGTTATTTATGTAGATGATATCTTACTCATTGGAAACAATGTTAAGAAATTATCAGATGTGAAGAATTGACTGAGCACTCAATTCCAAATGAAGGATTTGGGCGAAGCAAGTTATGTTCTAGGTATCCAAATCATCAGGGATAGAAAGAGCAAACTTTTAGCTCTATCTCAAGCAACTTACATTGATAGAGTTCTTGAACATTTCTCAATGACAAATTCCAAGAAAGGGCATCTACCGTCCCGCCATGGAATTCATCTTTCAAAGAAGCAGTCTCCCCAGACTCCTGAAGAGGAAGATGCAATGAGAAAATTTCCTTACGCATCTGCAGTTGGAAGTCTGATGTATGCCATGTTGTGTACTAGACCAGATATCTGCTATGCAGTGGGAGTAGTGAGCAGGTATCAGTCAAACCCAGGACTGGAACATTGGATAGCAGTTAAGCATATCCTGAAGTATTTGAGACGGACTAGGGATTATATGTTAGTCTACAAGGGTGGTGTTCTGAACCCTGTAGGCTACACCGATTCAGATTTTCAGACTGATGTTGATGACAAAAAGTCTACTTCTGGAATGGTGTTTACTCTTGGGGGTGGAGCTGTGATTTGGAGAAGCGTAAAGCAGTCTACAATCTCATATTCCACCATGGAGGTTGAGTACATAGCCGCTTTAGAAGCAGCTAAGGAAATAGTCTGGCTAAAGAAGTTCTATTCGGATCTTGGTATTATTCCAGAAATGGATAAACCACTTGTGTTGTTTTGTGACAATACAGGAGCGATAGCCAACTCGAAAGAACCTCGAAATCACAAGAGGAGTAAGCATATAGAAAGGAAGTATCACATTATTCGAGAATATGTGGCCAGGGGAGATGTGAAGGTTATGAAGATTGCAACTGAAGACAATCTTGCGGATCCGTTTACAAAGACACTACCAGAAGCTACATTTGATAAGCATATCAAGGAAATGAGATTAGTAGAATTAAGACATTAGTTTCAATTAGTGCAAGTGGGAGTTCGTTGGGGTTTTATGCCCTAATTAAAACCCAAATTCTTTGTTATCTCATTTTATTATCAATAAAAGAATAGAAATCATTTTTTGACTTGGTCAATCACTTTGCTCACATGTTTTATTTTCATGATTATTTGTTTAATATAAACTTCTATTAAATCCCGAGCATATAGCTAATCTTATTTATAGTGGCGTAATAATAGTGGAATATAAATATGATTATATGTTCAAAATAAGTTAGTCCTAAGATTAGTCAGTGCACATGATTTACACTGACTTGCCAATCTACAATATGATCTACTTACACATTACAGTGTTATGTTCTTTCCAGAACATTAGCAAAGTAGATAAGATCGGATGTATTTGTTACATCGGACTGGACCGATATTGACAGTTGATAAGATAAGTAAACATACTGTTATTATCTATTCTAGTCATATCATATAGTTGACCATAGGTCAATTCAATCTCAATTCTGAGTGGTTAGTATTCTAACTAATTGTATTATTTGAGTTCTTTTACTTGTTCGTTACCAGCTTACCCAATGGACTAGCCCATACTTACATCTTGGGAACTCGATAGTATAATTGAGTGGGAGTGTTAATCATATATATGAACATCTATAGCTTCTGATGAAGAAGTGAAACGATGGTTTCCTTTTAGTTTGGTTCAAGGTGTTAAATGATAGAGATCTCATTTCAGTAATTAAATTAGTTTACTGAAATATCATTTGCAAGGAACTAAGTGTTTTAAGGATAAAATACAATGAGGGGTAAAACGGTATTTTAGTCCTATCTCATTGTAGACCGTCTATAGAGGATTGAGTGACAATTATGGTTGTAACAATTGATAATTAATAGCGTATCTATATTTGTTATAGAGTGTTCTATGAATTCAAGAGTGCAATTCCGAGTCTATAGTGGAGTCACGAGGAATTAATAAATTAGTAAATTTATTTGTTAGATTTATGATAACTTATTGGAGCTTGATTTCATAGGCCCATGGTCCCCATTGTACCTTGGATAAAATCATCTAGATAGTCTCAATTAATTGATTTAATTATCAATTAGAATTATCAAAGTTGACCAGGTCAATTTTGGATAGTTTCACAAAGTTGTGTAATTTTGAGAAGAAAAGAGAAATTATGGAAAATTTATTAATTAAGATAAATTGGTATCTAAATTAATAAATAAATTTAAATCAAGGTTCAAATTATAAATAATTAATTTGATAAAGGATTTAAATAATTATTTAATTAATTAAATCAATAGAAAATAATACAGGCCTTGATTTTAAGTCCAATGGGCTTATAATCAAATGGGAAATTTCACGGGCCTATAGCCCATGATAATTTCGACCTAGGGCTTCAAAATGGCTATTATTTTATTGATTTTTTTTAATTAAATTAAATGGCCTAATTGAGTCTATAAAAAGAGTGCTTAGAGAGAAGTCAAAACATAAGTTTGATAAGTTACAAGTCAGATTTTCTGATAGTTTTAGATTCTCTCTAAACACAAGTCCTTTTCTAAGCCTCTTTGATATTTTCTCTTCTTCTCTCTATACCTATCTTACGTGTTGAGAATTTCTCACACTAGTCTAGGTGGTTCTAAGGATACATTGGAAGATTGTGAAGAAAATAGAAGATCGGTTCTGTTTCTTGATAATACTCTGCGACAGAGAGGATACAAGAGTTAGAGAAACTGAAGGAAGGACTCTTTAATTCCGCTGCGTATACTGTAAATATTCTATTCTTTGTTTCTCTTTGAATTCAATTTTAGAAACATGTTTTAGGCTATCTCGTATTAATTTGTTTAATATTAGATGTACATGAAAATAGATAAAGATTCTGTATAAGCTAATCCAACATTTTATTCAAGCTAAATGAAGATCTTTTCATTCTTGAAGTCTATAAATAGGACCTAGTACCCAGCCGTTTCTTCATTCATCAAGCTGAGTTCAGAGTCTACAAGCTGCTAGGATTACTTTAGAGTGTTAAACACTTTGGTTGGGGCTTTAAGCTTTATCATTATAAGCTTATCAAACACTTGGGAAGTAAGATTTATAGTGTATTTCGGTTTCAAGGTGTAGTTCGGTCATAGCAATTTCAAAGGTATTCTTATTCTTAGTTTCTTTCTGTATTGTTTCATTAGTTCTTATAGTTTTTCTCTACTAAATTCCTAACTCAGTATTCTTTATTCTTGGTTAGGCATCTAAGTTCTTTGAACTTGAGGTTCTTATTGGTAAGTATCTTCTCGATGGTTTAGTTCAATCTTGTCATCTCTTTTCTTTTATAATACTCACCTCTCTATTAATGGTTTTTAGGAGTGTTCAAAAATCCCGACCTTGTTCCCATCATCCCGGTATTTTGGTAAGGAAAATAGGATAGTTCTTATGTGATATGTGCTATGCTTTTAATATGTTATGATTATGCTATAGTATGATTTTAAGTGTTATGATATATGTATGTTTTGGGCTTATAGTTGTTATATAGCAAACCCTATCACTTTTAGGTTTTGGAGCTTATAGTTGCTATATAGCAAACCCCAATACTTTTATATTTTTGGGGCTTATAGTTGCTTAACTAGCAAACCTCATTATAGTTTGAGGCTTATAGTTGCTTAGTTAGCAAACCCCAATAGTTACCATGTACATGGGTTAGAATTATGGTATATGTGTTATAGTATATGATATATGTTCATAGTTTATGTGTATGATTATGTTTCATGCTTGTAGTAGATTTTCCTTGCTAGGCATTAGGCTCATTCATTTATGTTTTATATGTGCAGGAAAATAGTTATGGCGGCGGGAAGGTTCTTGGCAGCTTGGGAATGTGTATTGAGGAAGAATGGATTCGGTGGACTGCGTGAACAATTCGAGGATGAAGTTGTTTCTAGTCATTTAAAATTATGCTTTACATGTATTTTCTGCACTTAATTTTTTAACCAATTTATTTAAGTTACGTTCTATTTTATTTTCAAACAATGGGATCACATATCCTAACTGAATTTTATGTATTTTAACCCTGGTTTTACAGTTTTAATAAAGTTACGACTATTTTGTATGTCAGTTCTCTTAAGATTAGTATCTATGAGTGGTAGTTATTAATGGTCCAAAGTCTAGAATAAGTTGGGTCGTTACAAAAATAGATAGAGTAAATAATAATATTTTATAAATATCTTATTTCAATTTAAAAAAACATGTAACTACATAATTTTTAAAACATGTATGGTATATTTTTTTAAATTACTACATTATTGTAATCTATAAAATGAATAAAAAAATTAGATTAAAGGAGAAAATAAAAAGAGTGCTTTGGAACAATTTTAGTTCTTTAAACGATTAATATAGATAAAGTAAATAATAATATCTTGTAAATATCTTATTTAAATTAAAAAAACATGTAACTACTTACATTTTTTAAATTACTATATTATTATATTTTATAATATGAATAAAAAATTTAATTAAAGGAGAAAATAAATAAAGTGCTTTGGAGCAATTTTAGTTTTTTAAATGTGTAAAATAGATAGATTTAATAATAATATCTTGTAAATATCTTATTTAAAATTAAAAAAATATGTAACTACTTACATTTTTTTTAAATTACTATATTATTATAATCTATAAATTGAATATACAATTAGATTAAAGGAGAAAATAGGTAGTGTTTTAGAGCAATTTTAGAGTATCACATCATTTCCATAAATCTCTCATTTATATAATATATAAATTGTTGATGTCATTTTTCGTCAACTTAAATTGTAGAGAAATTAAACAATAAAACAATTAAGCAAATGAATAGTGAAGAAAGACAATAGGATTTTTAGGTTGTTCAGCAGTTAATTTTGCCTAGTCCACGAGTCTATGTTATTAAGACTTAGGAGTTTTCTGAAAATTCTTCATAGATGAATTACCCAGAGTTTTCTCTCCAGAAATGAGAAAATTGGTCATTTACAAGTGGTGATTCCTTCTCTATTTATAGAGAAGGTTGCAGAATTCATTCTCACATATTTCGGAAAGATATTCTATAAATCAATTGAAATAATGATATTAAATGCATTATCTCCTATATACACAGAAACGTCCCACGAAGATCGGGAACGGATAACAGATTAAATGGTACCCCTTAAATATTGGGATTACACAACGGGAGCATGTTCACACGTAATGGGCTATCCCAAGTGATTCATCAGGTCTTCGAGATCAGCGATTGGCATCGAGTCTGTCAAGACTATGAGTCAGTCACGAGCTTGCCACACAACTTCACGCTATGCTCGGGATAGGTAGGTGCTAACGAGGCTGTCACATCCGAGCTTGTACTTCCCGAGCTCGAGCTATCTCGTCTGAAGACAATCAGTAAAAATATATTCAAGTGTCGTACCTTTACCCATCGCGAGCTCGGAGAATATTCAAGGTTACACATCCTTGAGGTTGTTGTTTTACTTCAAAGGGGTTTAACGGTTGAACCGTATGATGTCTGCATATATTTCGAGCTCACACTTGACGAGCCCAGTTTTCGAGGTCATAATTTCTTATCTCGAAATCTGGGTGTAACATAGATCATTATAATCTATAAAATGAATATAAAATTATATTAAAAGAAAAAATAGATAGAGTGTCTTAGAGCAATTTTAGAGTGACACATCATCTCATTGAAACTCTCATTTTTATAATATATGAGTAATGCTAGATACACACTCTAATTGCACACACTTTTACACACTATGATGTATCTTCAATTTTAGACATAGATATTTTTAAGTGGGGACCACATCACTTTTGATTATGTAGTTGAGATTAAATACATATCATTGTGTGTAAAAATTATGTGTAATTTAAGTGTGTTCCAATCATTACTCATAATATATAGATATAGATTAACATAATAGAGTGTCTATTTTTTTTTCCAAACGAACTCTATATCATCACACCATATAATATTTTATATACCGCTTCAAAGATTATGAACGTGATTTTTTTTTTTAAATGATGATAATATATATATACATTTTTGTTACAATATATTTATCATTTTTTCAATATATAATATATAAAATTACTACAAAATTAGATATAGAAATATAAATAATATCTTAACTATTAATATAAATTTGATAAACTCAAAGAAAAAAAATATTAGGTATTTAATTAAAAAAAATATCTTATTATCTTATATAAATATCTAAAAAAAATTAGCGTTTAATGTGTGTGTGATTATTAGTATATCTAGTTTTTTTATTATTTTATTTTTTGTTAGTTTATTAGGTATTTAATTCAAAAAACTATCTTATTTGAATATCTAAAAAATAATGTTTAAAGTAGTTTTTTTATTATTTTATTTTTTGTTAGTTTATTAGGTATTTAATTAAAAATATATATATCTTATTTAAATATCTAAAAAAATAATGTTTAAATAATTATTAATAAAAATGAATAAAAAAATTAGATTAAAGGTGAAAATAGAAAAAAAAAATACTTTGGAGTAATTTTAGAGTGTCACATTATCTTCTTGAAGCTCTCATTTATATATGTTATCCCTGTTTTCCGCCTTTGACATGTGGCCTGACCCAACTGGTCCATGGGCCCTCAGAAGAGGTTCGAGCCCGTCCTAAGCCCAATGAACGAGGAAGGAGGAAACCATGATAGCCCAAACGCTATCGAGTCTAACAACATTCAATGGGCGCAAGCATAATGAAGGAACCGGGACTGAGATGCAAGCTCTACTCATCTTCCCGGCCACGACCAACCTACATCCTCCGGGATGCTAATTAAGGTGGCAGACTAACTGTTCACTGGAGGCCGGGCCTTATGAAGAATCCAGGGGAGATCTCCATCACCACGATGTCCACCTTGGCAAATGAACTCAGCATCTGGTGAACGAACTAGGACTCAAGTAAATGAACCGGGACATTAGTAAACGAACCCGGACCAGACATCCAGATAGGGCAAGCCTAGTTTTCCCTGATGCTGAACTATCCCCATGAAATCCGGCAGTTGGTCTCCTCAACTAACCTACAAAAGAAGGTACGCACGAAACATACACTATTCCTAGGAAACAGTATTGCCACTACTCTGACGGATCCTGTCCCCAGGATCCCCTTAGTAGCCCACACGGACAAGTCCCTTCTAACGTTCAATGGGAGTTGTAAGGCTTGGCCACACCTAAGACGGCCCAATGGGCCCAGATTAACAACATCTAATTATGTTAATTTCTTTGTATTATGACTCTATTAGCGAGAAAATTGTAATTACATCCTTATGGGCCTGGATAAGTCTGGGCCAAGCTACTTGACTGCCTAAAAATAGGATCAGTTGTGCACTGTAGAAGGGATCCCAGATCTTCTCTGGTAAGTAAAAACTCTGCTGAATTTGTAGAAAACTCCATTGTTAAAACTCTCTAAAGCCTAATACTAGTGACTCATTGACTAAGGCTCATTAATGTCCCAACCACATAAAACTATGATTGTTCATCTCTAATCCTTTCTTTCTAGCTCTTATTTCATAACATATTTCTAGTTTTTGAAAAACTCATAAAATAGTTTGGTGTTTTCATTGAGAGCTGAAGAAAGCTTGAGTCAACCTTGATCATCTGCAAAAATGGTGAACACCAGACATATCGTGTTTGATCCTGCTCACCAACAACATCAAAACAATGGAGAACCATTGCCTAATCAACCACTTCCTCAAGACCAACCCGAGGATATGCCTTATCAGGGGACTCTTCCCGACGACTCCCAGAACTTCGGGGATGGGGGTAGCTACGACGAAGGCTATTATGAAGGGGAGTATGAGGATCACGAGGCCGAAAACCCCGTTGATCCCGATGAGAAAGATATGGATCCTGAACAGGAGGATCTAGAGGTGGTCTATTTGAGACAACAGATCCTCGATCAAGAAGCCAGGATGGCTGAATAATAAGAGGCCACCCGCCAGATGCAAGAGTCCCTCCTGGCTCTTTAGGCCTTTATTTCTACCCAAGGATTGGCAGCCAATCCTTCAGTCATTCCTCCCCCAGGAACGCAGCCGCCTGTCCCACTTATAAGGACTGGCTTACCCAACGACGCTACCCCTATTCCTCCTCTGGGACCATCCCCACATCTCGGATCTGGCCTGTCGAACCCTGCTCAAGAAAAAGGGAAAGCCAAAATGGTTGATCCCGTTGAAAAAACAAACCCCCATAAGAGAGTTCATCCCGTTCCAAAAACCAGGGCTAACCCAGGGCAATTCCCTAGGAAAGAACAAATGAATCCTATCCCTGGATGGGATCATCTGAATGATTCGCAGGGGAAGCGCCTGCAGGGTACTAAGCCCCGTAACGTCCCCAGATAGGATAATCAGGGACGATACTTTTATCCCAGGCTTCCGTGAACAAAGATCACAGATGGGTCAAATGCACTGAAGAGCCGAAACCAATCAGTTCGGGAGATGACACTTCCTGAGTGGACTTGCGCGATGGCCTCAATGCTTGAAAAGAGCGGGCCTGCAAAGAAAATATTCTCCCCCGAGCAGGCGACGTGAGGAATAACCTCAACGACATGAGGAACGAGAGAGTCCCCCTGGACGATGGAATGGCCAGGCAGTTCATGAAACTGCTAGACACTCTTTAAAAGGTCACGGACCGCTTGGTCCGGAAGCAAGAAGGTGGAGGTTCTGATTCTAAAGAAGAGGAAAAGGAGCCATGCGCCAAGCACATATTGGAAGTCATGATACCAAAGGGGTTCAAGATGTCGGATATACCCGCCTATATCGGGAACACTGACCCCAGAGATCACTTGTCCCGCTACAATCGCCTGATGACTATAGTTCACGTCTGTGACAACGTCAAGGGCTTATGTTTCTCAATCACTTTGGCTGGACCCGCAGAAGAGACTTAAGACGGGATCGATCTAGTCTTGGTTTGGATTGCAGTCAGCTTTCCATAAAAAGTCTGTGGCCGCCATAAAGCTGGACATGGAAGTCAGCGCACTAGCCAACATCAAACAACATCCCATGGAGACCCTTAGAGCTTACATCCAACGCTTCATGGAAGAAGCCTCAAAATCTAAGGTGGGTGACGGACAGCGTCTAGTAGCTCTCCAGTCTAGAATCAGAGTTGATTTCCCTCTCTGGGATGACATGCAATGCATTAAGGCAACCACCCTTGAAGAATTCATCAAGAGGGCACAAGGTTTCATCAACTGGGAGGAGGCTCAAATCTAAGCCCTTGGATGGCAGCCAGGAACCCAGTCAATAGCACAAACCTTTCCCGGATACGGAGCATAGTATCCGACAAATATCTATCTGACACCTCCAGCAGCATCCGAATTCGCTGACCTTGGGTTGCCATTCATGCCCCGACGGTCTATGGGCCCAATTCGACGAGATATTCTCCAAATCTATCGGCCCCATTCTTCGGGTACGGAGTGGCATCCACTGGGTACAATGCCGCTCCCAGCGGTGCCCAACCGCCTCAGGTCAAAGCAGCTGAGGCAAGCATAAACCCCTCCCGGGGAAAGAGATCGGGTGAAATTCAGAACTGATCTGTGCCCTCGAAGAAGGGAAAGAGGGGGCACGACCCCCAATACACGGAGTATACCAACTTAGTGGACACCCGGGAAAAAATCTACCTTGCAACGATCAATGTAGTCCATTACCGGAAACAAAGCTACATGTTCAAAAGGGGAAAAATTCGAGGGACACCAGCAAAAGGTGTGCCTATCACAAGGATGTAGGCCACACGACCGAGGAATGTCGTCAGCTGAAGGACGAGATTGAGAATTTGATCAAACTGGGACATCTCCACCAATGGGTCAGGATACCAATAGGAGTTTCGGGACTGCCAGCAGCTCCCAGACAACCTTTGGCCCCGGGTGCACATGCATCGTACCAAACTCCTCAGGGAGGGTACGCTCCCGGATCGGAAACACAGGCCCCTCAGGGGGCCCCAATAGTGAAACCACTTGGAGGTCCAATGGCTCTTGGACTCGGAATGCCATATCCTCCCGAAAATGCTCCTCCTCGAGTTGATGGCCATGTGGCCACCATATCAAGGGGTCCTCATCTGGGAGGACCATTCCAGAATGATCAGAAGAGATACCTCAATGAACTCGATCACAACCATGAGGTATGCGCATTTCCAAACTCCAGCCCAGCGCCCAAATTTGATGAACCTACCTATCACGTTCACGGAGGAGGATGCCTGGAACATTCATTTCCCACATCACGACCCCTTAGTCATTAATTCCCAAATCGCCAACAAAAGGGTATCCCAAGTGTTGGTAGATGACGGAATCTCCATCAATCTCCTATTCAAGTCGGTATTCACAGTGATTGGCCTAACAGAGGCAGATCTAGCTTCCTTCCCAACGCAGATCTATGGATTCAATGGGGATTTATTGCTCTCGGTGGGAAAGATTCAGCTACCCGTGACATTGGGGAACGAGGTTCAAGGCTCGTTCAAGTATTGTAATTTCGTAGTGGTGGACTACCCCACTGCATATAATGTGATCTTCGGCTGTCCCGCTTTAGTCGACTTAGGCGCCTTCTCTTCCATCTGCCACATTTTCATGAAGTTCCCATGTAATAATGGAGGAGTGGAAACCATACGGGGAGACTAGAAGAGCGCCCAAAAGTGTTATCGTGTTTTTGCCCGACCAATCTTCATGGTTTGCGAAGAACCCATTGAAGAGGAAAATGTGGATCCAGTTCCACCTCCACAACCACCACGGAGAGTGGTCTGGGAAGACAATGAACTGGATCTGCGAATAGAAGTTGTGGATGCTCAAAATTCAACACCGGTAAAGAACCCACATCTCATGCCTAAGGTCCCTAGAAGGTCCAAAGCAACCATGTTTGAAGTCCATTTGAACCCTCAATTAGTGCTCAAATCGACCTTGCTCCAAATGACCCCCGCGCGCGCCCACACGCGCCTGCGGCAGGCCTCGCCCCCAGCGTCTCACCCCAGCGCCTCGCCCCCAGCGTCTCACGCCCCAGCACCTCGCCCCCAGCGTCTCGCGCGCAGCACCTCACCCCCAGCGCCTCGTACGCCCGAGGCATCCCCGGTGTCTCGCACCCTACACCTCAAGTGGATGTCTCCTATGAAGACCTATCAAGACCCCAACATCTAGAGGCAAAAGAACAAGTATAATTCAACAAGATCATGCTAGTACAATCTTATACGGGGCACAACCTTTAAGACCCCGTATGCCTAATCCATATACTCATGCTAGACAAGTAGTGGGAGTACTAGGAGAGGGGACATGGCCTGAATACGTCTAACCAGATGTCAGAGTAGACACCCCCACCAGCACCACTACGCCTGGTGCCAGTCCTCTAACATTCGTACAAAATAGGTAGTGGGGACATCCTCACTATATCTGACCACGTACTGGAGCCGACACCACTACACCTGATACCACTCTCCTGACACCGTACTTGCGTACTATCTGGTCCCCTGGACCACAATGTATCAGGGGCCATTAGAGCCCACTATAAAAGGAATTCCACTTCCACTTGGAAGGGGGTTTTGGAAAAAATACTGTAGCACTACACCATATGAAATACAAGTTCATTTCACCATTTTCTTTCTGTAACTGTTCTTTGAGTTCCCAATTAGATCTTTGAAGTTTTTCTTTTGATAATCTCTACATTCCTATTTTTCTAACTTAACTCGGTTGACAAGTTCTCACCGTCAACAGTTTGGCGTCGTCTGTGGGAAGAACAAGCATCAAGCCAGCGTTCTTCCATCACTTCCAACAAATAAATATGCTAAGACGTTCAAAACGCCTACGGAAAATACAAGATGATGAGATTCGCCGGGACGAAGTAGAGCGGAGGGCTTCCAAGAAAGACCCCCCTCCTCCCAAGCATGGAGGTAGACCGAAGAGCCTCTTCCCCCAAGGGAGGAGAAGGAAGCATCATCCCCGACCCTCTGGCCCGACGGAGGTCATTCATAGCGGCCAGTGCATCCACTTCACCGGCCTCCTGTGGCACCACGCTCAGGCCACCAAGACCCAGGTCCATTGACGCACGGGCCAAACATGGGTCCCGGGGTACGCTTGGTAAGTTCCAGCTCAAGGACTCGCTTCTACAGGGATGAAAATCAAGAGTTACATAACAAGACTTGAAGGCTGGAAACCACGATAGAGAACATGCAGGAGGTCTTAAACGACATACTACAAGGAAAGTCAAGCATACCCCTTCCTAGGCGTAAAGAGAAGGAGCATGAAAAAGGGGAAGACATTGTCCCCATAGACGATGGGGGAACCCGACTTTCCACCAATAAAACTCCCCTGACAAGTTCCCATGGGGAACCTAGGCCAGCGAAATGCCCCCAAGAGCAAAGGCAGAAGGAAGACGATGGTCGTAAGAATGAAGTAGAACTCACCTCAAAAGAAGTGCCCCCCGCGGTTCCCCCGAGGAACACCACCAAAGCAAGGGTTTAGTCTGAGGACCCGCGAGACTTCTCAAACAAAAAGAGGAGGGGACTAGACACTAAAATGCGAAGCCCTCGGGACAAAAATACCACTGCACCTAGGGGGCACAAAGATAACGAAGAATTTGACTGTGATTCGCCCTTCACAAAGGAGATCCAGGCTGAGCAAATGCCCACTGGCTTCAGAGAGCCTCGCATGACTCCGTACGAGGGTACTACAGACCCAAAATATCACTTAGACTCCATCAATAACTTGATGAGGTGAAGAGGGGTCAACAACAGGGCAAAGTGCCATTGCTTTGTCGTTATGCTTAAAGGAGTGGCATACAAGTGGTTCAAGGGGTTAAGGCCAGGAACAATCAAATCATGGTAGCAATTCTCTGATGAATTTCTTCAGCAACACCATGCAGCCTGTGATTACATCATGTCAATTACCAGCCTCGCTAACATAAAACAAGGCGAGAATGAAAGTCTAAAGAACTATATACATAGGTTCAATATGGAAGCAACGAAGGTGGGAAGCTTAACCAAAGCAGAGCTCAAGATGGCTATTACAGCCAGAGTACGACCAGGAAGCAGGTTATGGAGTAACATGCTCAAAACAGAAGTTTCAAATTTGGATGACTTCTTTCAAGAGAGCACATAAGTACATACGTGTGGAAAAGGGCCATAAGAACTCGAATGTTGAAGAAAGCGAACCTTCCTCCAGTCGCCCTACTACCAATACGTCTGAAGATTCCATATAGAAGGGGGTGTCGTGCTAGAGGGGTCGCTGACCAAGTTTGAGATTGAACTAAGACCATCTAGCCATGAAAGTCCCGACCCGAGGGGAGATCACCTCAAAAATTGCAAAAAGGGTCTCAAAAGTAGACGCCTGCAAAAATGGTCTCAAAAGTAGACGCCTGCAAAAATGGTCTCAAAAGTAGACGCTTGCAAAAAGGGTCTCAAAAGTAGACGCCTGCAAAAAGGGGTCTTAAAAGTAGACGCCTGCAAAAAGGGTCTCCAAAGTAGACGCTTGCAAAAAGGGTCTCCAAAGTAGACGCTTGCAAAAAGGGTCTCAAAAGTAGACGCCTGCAAAAAGGGTCTCCAAAGTAGACGCTTGCAAAAAGGGTCTCAAAAGTAGACGCATGCAAAAAGGGTCTCCAAAGTAGACGCTTGCAAAAAGGGTCTCAAAAGTAGACGCCTGCAAAAAGGGTCTCAAAGTAGACGCTTCCAAAAAGGGTCTCAAAGAAGATGCTTCCAAAAAGGGTCTCAAAGAAGACGCTTCCAAAAATAGTACTATGCCTAATGACGAGAAGGACGCTTCTCGTAAGAAATAATAAGCGCGCGCGAAAATATATAAAAGGATAACTAGAACCCAAGGGGTCAATATATCCTTATAGATACGATCAAGGTGCACCAAAGAGAGACCTATCGAATCCCCTTTCGCGTGGGCTCCAAAGGACCTCGAGCATGATAAATACAAAAAATAAAATAAAATAAAAAAGGAAGAGTCTACAAGAATGCCTAAAGGCCTCCCTATAGACTGGGGGGCAAGTGTGGATACCAAAAATCCACCATAAAAAAAAATCTCCAGTACATGGTTAAAATACAAGGCTAAAGGTCACTTAGTCACATTATCAGGCTCAGACCTGTAAGTCTTGTGAAACTGGGAGATTGTCCCATGGGAAGCATCACCTTATGAGTCGTGAAGTATGGCCTTGCTAGGCTAAGAGGCCAAGCTACGCGTCACAAGAAGGCAGGTGCATGAGGTCCTCGCATAGCGAGGCCCTACTTGTCTTGACACTGAGAGATGTCAAGGGCACTGGAGCTGTAAATGTAGGAATTCTTTCCTTGTGAATTCCATCCAAGAGAGCCACCCTCGCTATGTGAGGCACCCTCGCTAAGCAAGGCTCACGGCTGGCCTCCCACGCACGCTTCAGCACTCGGACACGGGTACCCTGAGGCGCCACCCTCACTACGCGAGGCTCACGGCTGGCCTCCTACGCGCGTCGTGTCTATGCGAGACATCGCGTCCTGCCTCCAAGTGATCACATGGGGTGCAGCCTCACTAGACTTCCTGTGTCCCGCATGCGTAGACGCATGCATCCAAACATAGGTCCCAAAGGGATGCCTCGCTATGCGAGACACTCTAAGGACCCTGAACCCTCTCGCTATGCAGGGCACTTCGCTAGGCTTCCCGCGTGCACCTTGCCTCGCCTCATGCATCAGCCGCAGCACCTGCTACGGGCGTTCCTACCAGCCGCCTGGGCAACGGCGTGCTCGCCAAAGGAGGAGAAATCGAAGTTTGGATCCTGCCTCCATACATCGTAAAGGGCGCGCTCTATGGACCTATATTCAATAGCTGCCCTGTCCGCCTCTAAGGAAGCGACCCTTTCCTACGACGTGACTGTAGCAGCCTTAGCACCCTCAAGTTCGCCCTCTAAGGAAGCGACCCTCTCCTGCGATGCAACCACGGTAGCCTTGGCACCCTGGTGTTCGGCCTCTAGGCTGATGACCCTTTCCTATAACATCATGGCCTTGGCAATCGCCCTCTTCTTCTTTTTTGATGAGGCAGAAATTTTTGCCAAGGCCTTTTCTAGCATAGACCTGGTTTCAGCAAGCTCCCCCTCGAGCTCCTGGACCCGAACCGCAAGACGGTCCCTCTCGGCATTCGACGTGGAAAGGTTGTGAGCCGAGTCGGCAAACCGCTGAGCCACGGTATAGGCCTAGCATGAAGACCTATTTATAAGAATCAAAGAGAAGAGTCTACCAGAGCACCTAAAGGTCTTCTCCTAGACTGGGGGGCAAGTGTGGATGCTCAAAATTCAACACCAGTAAAGAACCCACATCTCATGCCTAAGGTCCCTGGAAGGTCCAAAGCAACCATGTTTGAAGTCCATTTGAACCCTCAAATTAGTGCTCAAATCGACCCTGCTCCAAATGACCCCCGCGCGCGCCTACACGCGTCTCGCATCCCCGCGCGTGCCCACGGCAGGCCTCGCCCCCAGTGTCTCGCTCCCCAACGTCTCACGCCCAGCGCCTCGCACACCCGAGGCATCCCCGGTGTCTCGCACCCTACACCTCAAGTGGATGTCTCCTATCAAGACCTATCAAGACCCCAACATCTAGAGGCAAAAGAACAAGTATAATTCAACAAGATCATGCTAGTACAATCTTATACGGGGCACAACCTTTAAGACCCTGTATGCCTAATCCATATACTCATGCTAGACAAGTAGTGGGAGTACTAGGAGAGGGGACATGGCCTGAATACGTCTAACCAGATGTTAGAGTAGACACCCCCACCAGCACCACTACGCCTGGTGCCATTCCTCTAACATTTGTAAAAAATAGGTAGTGGGGACATCCTCACTATATCTGACCACGTACTGGAGCCGACACCACTACACCTGATACCACTCTCCTGACACCGTACTTGCGTACTATCTGGTCCCCTGGACCACAATGTATCAGGGGCCATTAGAGCCCACTATCAAAGGAATTCCACTTCCACTTGGAAGGGGGTTTTGGAAAAAATACTATAGCACTACACCATATGAAATACAAGTTCATTTCACCATTTTCTTTCTGCAACTGTTCTTTGAGTTCCCAATTAGATCTTTGAAGTTTTTCTTTTGATAATCTCTACATTCCTATTTTTCTAACTTAACTTGGTTGACGAGTTCTCACTGTCAACAGAAGCCGATAGAGAATTAGAACCCATGGAGGAGGTGGAGGATGTGTGCATCGATGACATCGACCCGACAAAAGTGATCCGAGTCGGGAGAAATTTGAACCCAGAGGTCAGGGCTGCCATAATTGCCCAGGTGAAAGAGAACCAGGATGTCCTGGACTGGTCTCATTCAAATATGATCGGGATCGATCACAACGTCATATGTCACACCCTGAACATTGACAAAAATGCAACTTCCGTCCGGCAAAAGCGAAGGCCCCTAGGCGCGGAATGGGCGGAGGCCCTCAAGTTAGAAGTTGAGAAGTTTTCCTCGATCAACTTCATCCGGGAGGCCCTGTATCCCATTTGGTTGGCCAATCCGGTGTTGGTACTGAAGCCAAATGGAACGTGGAGGACTTGCATCGACTTCACTGATCTTAACAAGGCTTGCCCAAAAGACTGCTCCCGTTTGCCCTGAATTGACCAGATGGTGGGTGCTACATTAGGATACGAGTTGCTGAGCTTCATGGATGCCTACTCCGGCTATAACCAAATTTTAATGCATGTAGCAGACCAGGAACACACCAGCTTCCAGACAGACAAGGGTGTATACTGCTACATCGCCATGCCCTTTGGGCTTAAGAATGTTGGGGCCACCTATCAGAGGCTGGTCAACAAGATGTTCTGAAACCAACTGGGGAGGAACATGGAAGTCTATATAGATGACTTGTTGGTCAAGTCCAAGACCTCAGCCCAACGCGCAGATGACCTGGCAGAAGCATTTGCCATTATCCAAAAGTATGGGATGAAGTTGATCCCCAAAAAGTGCACGTTTGGCGTGGCATCTAGGAAGTTTATGGGCTTCATAGTAAGCTCAAGAGGAATAAAAGCTAACCAGGACAAGATTAGAGCATTGATCGAGATGCCATCTCCATGAAAGCACAAAGACATTCAGAGCTTAACGAGAAGAATAACAACTTTGAGCCGCTTCGTCTCGAAGTCCACAAACAAGGGCATCCTATTCTTCAACATACTTCGCAGAAATCAGAGGTTCGAATGGATGGCCGAGTGTGAAGAGGCCTTCCAAAAATTGAACGAACATCTGGCCCAAGTGCCAATCTTGTCGAAACCAGTGGATGGGGAACCATTGTACCTGTATTTGGCAGTGTCAGAACATGCCATCAGCACCGCTTTAGTGCAAGAATAGGGAAAGGTCCAGCTCTCAGTCTATTACATAAGAAAAAGGTTATTGGGAGCAAAGTCCAATAGCCTTTAATTGAGAAGCTGACATTTTTCTTACTGACCGCCTCCAGGAAGCTGAGACCTTACTTCTAGGCCCACACCATCAAGGTACTGACGAACCATCCTCTAGGACAAGCACTACAGAAACCCAAATCATCAAGAAGACTTTTGAAGCAGGCCATGGAGCTTAGCCAGTGTGACATTGCGTATGTCCCCAGGATTTCTATCAAGGGACAGGCCCTAGCTAACTTCATCTTAGAATGCACCGGGATAACCAAAGATGAAAAACCCTTCGACCCCTTAATGCCCTTGTGGAAAATCTTTGTAGATGGAGCCTCCAATGAAAATGGGGTTGGGGCCGAGATCATCTTGATATCCCCTCAAGGTCACCAATTGCAAAGCGCCCTACACTTGCAGTTCGAAGCATCAAACAACGGGGTTGAGCATGAGGCCATGCTGGCCGGATTACACTTGGCCCGAAAGGTAGGGGCAGCAAATATTGAAGTCCATAGTGACTCCCAATTGGTGGTCATGCATATTTCAGGGGAGTACCAAACAAAGGGGGAGAAGATGGCTGCCTACGTGGCGCGAACCTAAGAGTTACTCCAATCTTTCAAGAAATACTTCATCCGCCAAACCCCCAAGGATCAGAATGTGTTTGCAGACACATTGGCAAAATTGGCCACAGATGTTGAAGCAAAACTCTCCAGAGTAGTCTCGATCGACCATCTACCCGCACCCATCTACCCGCACCCATTATTCAAGCCCCCGCAATCATCAACATCATCAATTATTCTATGTCCTAGATGGGCCCTCTCATCCAGCACCTAACCACTGGGGAATTGCCCACGGACAGGGCTGCTGCCAGAAAACTTCAGTACCAGGCTTCCAGATACGTCATGATGGATGGCCAACTCTATCGCAGGGGGTTTTCCATGCCCTATCTCAGATGTATATTTAGGACCGAAATGAGCACAATCATGTATGAAGTGCATAAAGGCTTTTGCGGAGATCACACGGTCGGGCTCAGCTTGTCCAAGGAGATCCTCAAGCAAGGATATTTCTGGCCAACAATGAAGAAGGATTGTGTAGATTACGTCTACAAGTGCGAACAATGCCAAAGGTATGCGAAGATCCCGCAAGCCCCTCCAACAGAGATAACCCTAATGACCAGTCCCTGGCCTTTTGCAGTTTGGGGAATAGATTTGGTAGGATCCCTCCCGACCGGGAAGGGTGGAGTAAAATACGCTATCGTAGCCTTCGACTACTATACCAAGTGGGTCGAGGCAAAACCTATAAGCACCATCACCTCCAAAAAGGTCATAGACTTCGTCATCAACAACATTGTGTGCCGATACAGCCTCCCTCACAAAATCGTGTCTGATAACGGGAAGCAATTTGATAGCGTCCACTTCACTGACTTCTATGAAAGACATGGCATCATCAAAAGCTTCTTCGCAGTCGCAAGGCCTCAAGCAAACGGGCAAACAGAGGTCGTGAATAAGATTTTGAGGGGAACATTAAAGAAAAAGCTACAAGCCTGCAAAAGCAAGTGGCCGGAAGAGTTGCCCTACGTCCTATGGGCCTACAAAACCATAGAAAGAACGTCAACCAGACATACTCCATATTCAATGGTGTACGAATGTGAAGCAGTCATTCTAGTAGATACGGTGCTCCCGTCTCACAGATGGGACACATACGATCCCGCCTGGAACCACGCCTTACTCCAGGAATCCCTAGATCTCATTGAAGGGATCCGGGAGGAATCACAAGTGCATCTGAAGATGTATCAGGTAAGATCGCCAGGCATTTTAACTCTAAAGTTAAGAGCCAAAGGTTCGAAACCAGCGATCTAGTCCTTAGAAGAGTCTTCCCTACATCTCAAGATCCAGGAGTGGGGGTTCTGGGACCAAACTGAGAAGGACCCTATGAAATCCAAAACAAAGTATGTCCGGGAACATATCGCTTAAGACGACTAGACAGAACGAAGGTCCCAAGGGCCTGGAATGCAGAACACCTCCGCCGATACTATCAGTAGTCAAGAAGACCTAATTCTGCTCTTTTCCAACATTTTTTTTATTTCTAGCGATATATGCCCCAGGGCGATTTCTTGTTTAATAGAAATGGTGTGACAAAACACCATAAAAATTTTGTAAGGAAAGAAAAAGTTCACGTCCGTCTTTAATTCAAGTGACCTAAGGCTACACTCTTTGGACACTTGGGGGTAAGGCCATCTATACAAGTTCAGGATTAAAAGAAAAAAAGGATGCAAAGCTCAAGGCTTAGTCCAGATACGGATTCATATAGACTGGGGGTTCAAAACCCAATAGGATGCAAGGCTCAAAGCCCAGTCCTAACCCAAACCCATATGGTCCGGGGGGTTTCAGAACCTAACTCCCAACAAATAGGATGCAAGGCTCAAAGCCCAGTCCTAACCCAAACCCAAATTGTCCCGGGGAGGGGGAGGGAGGGGGGGGGGGGGGGGGGGGGGGTTCAAAACCCAACTCCCAACAAAATAAGATGCAAGGCTCAAAGCCCAGTCCTAGCCCGAACCCACATTGTCTGGGGGGTTCGAAACCAAACACCCAATAAAAAAGGATGCAAGGCTCAAAGCCCAGTCCTAACCACAATCCATGTGATCCGGGAGGTTCAACCAAAACAGGATGCAAGGCTCAAAGTCCGGTCCTAGCTCGGACCCACATTTTTCGAGGGGTTCAAAACCCAACTCCCAAGAGATTGGTCCAAACCTAACATAGTCTAGGATAGTCCAATCCATCTTCATGTTTTCCTTAACGGTCCAGAATTGTTGGAACTTGAATCTTAGGCTTAGATTGATTAAATGTGGTCATGTAAATGGTCCAGGGCGTTGGAACCTGAACCCCGGGGTTGAGATAATTTAATCAGCTAAGTTCTACCTAAATCATATTTTTAATGGTCCAGGTCGTTAAAACCTGAACATCAGAGTCAGGATAGATCAATTAGACAACAGTTTATAACCCTTAATGGTCCAGGTTGTTGGAACCTAAATATCGGGTCCGGAATAAGTTAATTAATTGTCATATCTAAAAATATCCATAACGGTCTAGGCCGTTGGAACCTGAACCATAGAGTCGGGATAAATCAGTTAAGTTAGATTGGTTAAGTCCAAGACGGTCTAGGCCATCAAGACCCAAACGTGGGTCTCAGGACAGGTCAAATACCTTCTACAATTCTTCCCTAATGGTCATGGCCATTGGAACCAGGACTTAGCATTCAACCCAGATTCATGCAGAGTGATTAAACACTTAGTGAATTTTTTGAGGGAAAATAAATGAATGTAAAGTGGGAATCATTATGTAGAGAAAAACCAATATAATAACAACACAAACAAATAAATAATTGTCTTGGACGCATTGGTATCCATAAAAATGATACAGGTACAAAACAATAAGAAGGAGAAAGGGAGCCCTAATTAAAATACAAAGGCTCAAGCCTGGGCTTCATTTTGATCCAGGGCGTCTGGAGCGTTCTCATCCTGTTGATCCCCAGCTAGGAGTGCCGCATCAACTTTCTCCTTAGCTTCGAACTCAACCCTCTTTGCAGCCGGATCCGGACAGAGGAGATTCATGTTCTTGTCCTGGAGCCAGACCTTGTAAACGACCTCATCAAAAGTGGCCTCCAGTAATGCATCAGTCTGCTCCTCCTCTTTGCAAGCCTCCTCGCTCCGCTTCATTACCAACTGGGCCATGGCCTCCAGAGCTTAGTTCTGCCTCTCGAAAGATGCAACCTTTTCCCGCTCCTGGAAAAGTTGGACCTCAGCCGCCTCCAAGAGAGCTTTGGTAAAATCCTCTAAGTCGTGAGCACGGCATAGCTCCACTTCCAGGGACTCCACCAATTCCTTGTGTGTAAAATCCTTCTTGGACAAAGCTTCCTCGTGCTGAGCCCGCACCCGGGCAGCCTCCTTGGCAAGGGCCTCCTTGATAGCTTCCCGCTGATTAACGGCCCCCTCCAATTCCATCTGGGCAATCTCCAGCTTCATCACCATCTCGACCACCAACTCCACGTTCCTATGAGCCAACAAGGCATCCTGGGACAAATTAAAGTTAGAAAATTCAAAAGAAATAATGGTGATGAAAGAAAAAACAAAACAGACATATGACTTACTGCAATGGCCTGATGACGAATGGTCTGGGAGACAAAGAGGGCGTCTTGGCTAGCCATGGTGGCATATCACTTGAGCTAAAGGGTGGACATGGTAGTCCCCACCTGGGCTAACAAGTCCGCAGCAAGCGGGGTCGTGTCTTGCCCCAACTTAGGTCGAAAACCGATCTCAGCTATCAGTCGGTCCACGATCTGTTATGGAGCATTGAAAGCCTCCAGACGATCGGC
This sequence comes from Humulus lupulus, assembly GCF_963169125.1. Classification (NCBI taxonomy): domain Eukaryota; kingdom Viridiplantae; phylum Streptophyta; class Magnoliopsida; order Rosales; family Cannabaceae; genus Humulus; species Humulus lupulus. Next base: position 67,976,138 of record NC_084799.1, read on the forward strand.
AAACTCCACCCTCCATCGAATGAGCATGGCCCAGGCAACCTCGTCCCGTTGGTCCCGACCTTCATCCTAAGCCCAGGACACCATCTTCATCCTCTCTTCCTGAAGGATCAAGTCCTCTTCCTCGGGAAGGGCTGGGTTGATGGGAAGCCTGGGAGCCTCTGGAACCTCTTGCGAGATGATGAAGCTTTCCCCAGAGGAATGATCCTCAGCCAGGGCAGGATCCTTGGTCTTGGCCTTCTTGGCCCACTTCGAAGACTCCGTGGCGACCAAGTCCGCTTTCCTCTTGTTCGCCCCTCCTCCTTCTAAAGGCTCCTGCTCCAAGTTAATAACATGGAGAAGAGCAGATTGGGGTGGGATTGGTTCGATGAGCGCCATCAGAATGGAGCCCGCAGCTGGATCTCTCTTGGAAACCTCCAGGACTGGCTCTGAGTCCCCAAGTATCAACTCTATGATCTTCTTTTGGGTCGAGCCCTTGGCGGCTCTCTTTGTTGAAGCCTTGGTCGTAGCCGCCCTGGCCTTGATCATCTCCTTCATTTTGGCCACTGGATTGGACATATCCGGATCAACTGAGATTCAAAGAAAAATAAAATTGATCAGTAAAGTAAAGGAATGAGGACAACAGAGAAAAATGAAAGAAACACTTAAAGTCTAAAGTCCTCTAGGACGAACCCTCATCCATGGAATGGGCACAACTCAACTCCTCTAGTGTAAAAGAATGAATTCGGTCCCCCATGTGATCCAGGTCCAAAAAGCTACCATATTAAAGGAATTAGAACGAGTACATAAGGGTCAGCGTGTCTATAGTAATAGGGTAAGGAAACCCCATGTTGCTAACAGACCCAGTCAAATAATCCCGGTACGATTTCCTATTCCTAACTAAGCCCTCAAAATGAGGGGCATAAGTTAAATTCGGAGGCGTTTTACCTTGCCCCAAAATACTAGCCCCGAGAGCTCAAGCGTTAGGCTGCCTCCCCTCAAGAAGAGCGTCCATTTCATTGGATTCGACCCTCTCCGTTTGATGGGCCTGCTTCTTTTTCATCTTCTCTGCGTCCGCCTTGGTCACGGCCTCCACTGCCTCGATGTGGATAAGGGCCAGCTCCCCCCTCAGAGCAGGATCCCTTTCGCATTGCAGCCCCCGGAAGCTAGGGGCGTCTATCGACTAGTTCACGGCAATCAACTTGACCAGCCGAAGGTTCTCTGTAGTCACCAATCCCCCCACATCCAGCTCCTCGGCACTAAGAGTGGCATAGAACTTTTTTTTGATCCAGGATCGATTTACTCAGCCGAGTCTGAGCATATGGACCTGTTTTCCAGTAAACTAAATTAAGAGCTAGATTAAAATGAAGAAGGACGAATTACCCATGCGCTGGAAGTCCAGCACCAAGGTGGGGTTCTTCTCCAAGAGGAACTCGGATGTCATGAACCAGTAGTGCCTGACATTTGGGGGGTGCTTCCACATACTAAATGGATCCGGACTAATGCCACGGGCCTTCAGTCTATAAAATCCATCCCCCGCCTTGTCCTTAGAGTTGAGCAGAGCTCCAACTTGTAAAAATACAACATCTTCACGGAGGTCGGCACTGGGATCTCCTTTGATGCGCATAATTTGTGCCATCCCGCGAGCAATTTATATGCTTGGTGCAGAAGTTGAAAAGGCGCGATCCCCACTAACTTGAGGAACTGCGTAAAATAATTGTGGAGCGGAAGAGTAGCTCTCACAATGATATGGCCTATGCTCCAGGCCCTAACATACCTGCTCTGGTATGGGCCTTCTCCTCCTTCCAGGCTAGTCAGTTATAAAAAGGTCTCGGAGTCGATTCTACTCCAAGGGCCTTCTCCAGCTGATGCAACATCCGGTTATTTTGAAACTCGTTCTTTTCCTCATCCATTTCCCACATGTTTCCGATGGGAAGTTTTGTCCCCTCTAGGACTACGGGGCTCGCTTGGAAAATGTCCTCCGCATACAAAGTAATGTTGCAACTCATGATCAGGGACCTGGAAGCGACAAGGAAAATGAGAACCAAGCAGTTAGCACAAAAACCAAAGAAAACTAGATAAGGTACGGGGATTCTCCTAAAATTGCTTGGAGAGGTCCCCTCCAGACCCAGATCCAGGACCAATAGAGATCCCGGGATCTTAAGTCGGGAACTAAAGGCCAAAGGTTTTTCTAATTCACCCCAAACATTCTTGAGGCGTCTGAATTGATCCAGAACAACCAGACCAGTATGAGGTGTCACCCAGAAAACTCTACAGTTTGTGTCTACCACTATCCTACCTAGGACTTCCTTACATGGTGGTCACGACCCTAAGAGTTTTATGGTCCCAGAAATAGAGTAATAATGAAAAAAAAACCAAAAAATAATAAAATGAGGATAAAATGATCAGAAAACATACTATGGGGTATTAGATTTGAGATTCCTAGAGTCTCAGGCGACAACGTCGACAAAATTTTAATCTTGAACCTGAGAAGATGATCCAGTAGTTCGTCGGCACTCCCAAACGTGTGAACTGGGACAGAATTGTCTGCTGACTGAGTGGGAGGAAGTGTAGTCAGAAACAGATGAACACGAAGGTGAACCAATCGTCAGAGAATCTCGTCGGAAATATTGGACATATAAAGCTTTCTCCTCTGCTCTCTAGTTTGAATATATGGGATGAGTAAAGTGTGGAAATGAGCTTGTCAAGGTATTTATAGGGTAAAAATCCACTATTTAATCCAACGGTCCACAGTGGGGATCCCAAGATTATCCCCATCTGATGATCCCGAATGATGCAAGGGCATTAATTGGCCCAATCGACTACTAAATCGTGGTTTCGTCAATCCACGATCCGCACCTACCTCATCCAACAGTCCATGTTAAAGATCTCAAGACTATCCCAATCCAACAGTTCCAGATAACGCATAAGCATTAAACAACCCACTTGAGTTCCCAATAAACCTTTTTAATACAAACGGGAGGTTTAGAGAATTGCATTGACACCCATCGGTCACCTGGATAATCAAAAGATTCTTTTCAAATTTTGAGGGCGCGAGTGGCGCAGACGCTCCATCAACCTAGAGACATGTGTCTAAGACGTTGAGAATTTGAAAGGGCAGGAATCGCCCAAATGGCCCCCAAGTAAATGAACCCGACTTCTGGTAAACAAACCAGGATATTTGAGGTTGAACTGGGAGAGTACGGCAAGTCTCCACCATGTGAGAACGGATGAAGACTTAGGGGGTAAATCTTATCCCTGTTTTTTGCCTTTGACACATGGCATGACACAACGAGTTCGTGGGCCCTCAGAAGAGGTCCGAGCCCGTCCTGAGCCCAATGAACGGGGAAGGAGGAAACCCTGATAGCCCAAACACTATCGAGCCCAACAACATTCAATGGGTGCAAGCATAATGAAGGAATTGGGACTGAGATGCAGTCCCGACTCATCTTTCCGGCCATGACCAACCTACATCCTCCGGGATGCTAATTAAGGTGGCAGACTAACTATTCACTGGAGACGGACCTTATCAAGAATCTATGGGATATCTCCACCACCACGATGTCCACCTTGGAAAATGAACCTGAGTCTTGGTGAACGAACCAGGACTCCGGTAAATGAGTCGGGACATTAGTAAACGAACTCGGACCAGACGTCCAGATAGGGCACGCCTAGTTATCCCTGATGCTGACCTGTCCCCACGAAATCCGACAGTTGGTCTCCTCAACTAACCTACAGAAGAGGGTACGCATGGAACGTACATTGTTCCTATGAAACAGTACTACCACTACTCTGACAGATCCTGTCCCTAGGATCCCCTTAGTAGCCCACATGGACAAGTTTGTCCTAACGTACAATGGGCAGCTATAAGGCTTGGCCACGCCTAAGCTGGCCCAATGGGCCCAGATTAACAACATTTAATTATGTTACTTTCTTTATATTATGGCTCCGTTAGCGAGCAAATTGTAATTACATCCTTATTGGGCCCGGATTAGTCCGGCCCAAGCTACTTGACTGCCTATAAATAGGATCAGTTGTGCACTATAGCAGGGATCCTAAATTTTCTCTGGTAAGCAAAAACTCTGCTGAATTTGTAGAAAACTCCATTGTCAAAACTCTGTAAAGCCTAATACTAGTGACTCGTGGACTAAGGCTCATTAATGCCCTAACCACGTAAAAATTGTGATTGTTCATGTTATCCAATAAATTAGCATTGGTGACGTGGCTGGCCTGTCTTACCCGCGACCAGTCTGGTCGGTAGTTCCGCATACAAGGCAACATTTATGGGAAGATCTTTATGAATCCCGAATTTATCTCATACAATCTTCTGGACACCCGATTATTCAGGGAAGAATACCTGTAACAATCTCTTGTAACCCTCCTTGAGCCTATAAATAAGAGGAGATAGGTCAAGGGAAAGGATCTTTTTTTTCTTGGGACTTTGGAATCATAGGAAGCAATAGTAATTCTCCAAGTAAATCTGTATTGTTCTTGAGAAGAGTGTGAAACTCATTGAACCCTGGTTCTTTGATCACCATTCTGATCTTATATCAATATTATTCTAAGTGGACGTAGGTCATTACCAGATCCTGGGGCCGAACCACTATAAATTACCGTGTTTTATTTACTTTTGTCATTGCGTTCTTCTCTATACATTCGTCCATATCAATTACGTTTTGACTCCATGTCAGTTGGCCAAATCTTGGGTCAACATTCTGGTGCTTTCATTGAGAGACTAATTTGTTGCTGTTAAGAAAACCAATGGCGAAAGCAGGAAGGAAAACTGGGCAGGCAACCGCCGCTGCACCGTCGAATCCACCACCTCCTCCTCCCCCTGCAAGCATGGCGGAAGATGAGCCACAACTAGATTTTGAAGAGGAGGAAATGGACGATGCGACGCTGAAGAGCACCCTGGGCGCGTTGCAGGAAGAATTGGCTAGTCTGAGGGCCAATCAAGAGACTGCCGCAGAAATTATGGCGCGGCAGCAGTAGGAGATTGATCGACAGCGTGCGGAGCTGAGCGAGAGACAGGCGGAGGTGGATCGCCGCCAGACCGAAGCCATGGCCGCCCTCGAAGCATCCCTACTGTTGGCTAGAAATCAGGCCGCACCTGCCTCGCAGCCTGACCAACCCGCGGATGGTCCACCCCAGAAGGGTCCCAATCCTAGCCCACCAATTCAGCCTTCAAGTCCGCAAAGGCCCGAGCAGCCTCAGACGCCCCATGACGATGTCCCGTTGGACCCTGAGGAAAATCCACCATCCCAAGCTGCTCGGGGTAATCCCCCGCAGCAAAGGCAGAATAGGGTCGAGTGTCAGCCTCGTAGTACTAGGCGCCATGAGAATGATGGGCCAAACCAAGCGAACAGAGGTCACTACCCTCCTGGTAACAGGAGGGACTCGGAGCTAGGCTCTGCGGTCCGTGGACCCCCACGGCATGACGATGCACGGGGACACCACGACCAGCGCAGGCCACCCTCTAACGCTCGGGGCGTTTCTGCCAGAGACGGGAATAGAGGGAACAGTCAGTCTCACCACAGCCAGTCAAGGTTCAGAGATGGCCACGGGTACAATGAGGCCGACTCAGGCAAGGGAAATGCTGGTGGGAGGAATGGAGAAAGAGGTAAAGGCAGGAGCCAAGTACCTCAAGGTGACCAGCCAAATAGACAAGATGCTGGGGGGCAGCCCAGACAAAATAATGTCTTCAACGAGCTCGGAGGTAGCGAGCAGCGAAGAAGAGAAGAGGACCTGAGAGACGTACTCAACGATCATCGCGAAAGGCACGGCGAGAACATCCCCCCAGCCACAGAGGCCACCGCAATTCCTGCCGCAGTGCAAGCCCAGATAGACGCACTCAATCAGGCTTTGCAGCAGCTGGTTGGAGGAAGGACTTCTTACATCGACCACGACAGGAGGAAAGGTACTCCTTTCGTCCAGAGGATAGCTAACGCCGAAACTCCCAACAAGTTCAAAATGCCTACTGTTGACTGCGTTTTTAGCCAACGACGTGAGAATGTCAAATACGACAAGCCTTCAAGAGAAATAAAAACGACACAGACGGTTTAAACAAGAAAAGTAAATAACACAGGAGATTTTTATAGTGGTTCAGCCCTGTGATTTATAAACCTGTACTCAAGATCAGATGGACTGAGCCAACTGAGTTTCTTCAGTACAAATTGCAAAAATACAAGAATTCTCTCTCTAGAATACTCAGACCCAACTTTCTCTCTCTAGAATACACAGTCCCAATTTTCTCTCTCTAGAAAGAAGAAGCCGAAGAAGACCCCTCTCTCATCCCATAAGCTCTCTATTTATAGGCCTGGGATCCTCAACTGATATCCCCTTATGATAGGGATATTTTATTATATTTATTACATTTAAACATTCAAAATTCGAAATGTAACAAACCCCCCATTTGTGGGAAGAATGAGAGATTCCCGCATATGTTGTTGAAGCTGTCTCTGGGAATCTTGACTTAGTCTCCTCTAGCTAGTTGATCCACCTCCTACTGACCACTCATGCAAGTGTTGGTCGGACGTGGATGGTGGTAGGACATGTTTTCGTGGGTTGAACGTGCATGGTGGTAGGACATGCACTTCTCTCCTCTAACATGGCACTCTCCTCTAGCATGCCATGTTCCTCCTTGAACCAATCTCCTTGGCTTCTCCTCGGACCAAGGTGGTCCGAGGCAACCTCCTTGGCACCTCACCTTGGACAACATTGAGGCAACCTCCTTAGCACCTCACCTTGGACAACATTGAGGCAACCTCCTCCATGACATCTCACCTTGGACAAGTTCAAGGCATTCTCCTTTAGCATCTCCCAAACATGTCCGATCGAACATTGTATAGGCTCTCCTTATCAAAATCTAAGTCTCCATCCTCTTGCATGAGACTCCTCCTCCTTAGCTACTTACCTTGGACACGTTCGAGCCAACACTTAGGAAACCTTGGGAGGCTTGCTTCCTACACACCCTTGGGGTCTCTTAGGACCACATCCTCCTTGGGGTCTCCTTAGACCACTTTCTCCTTGGGGTCTCCTAAGACCACTTTCTCCTTGGGGTCTCCTAAGACCACTTTCTCCTTGGGGTCTCCTAAGACCACTCCCTTGGGGTCTCCTAGGACCACATCCTCCTTGGCTCTCCTAGAATGCATTCTCCTTAGCCTCCTAGGATGCATTCTCCAATTTTTGGGTATAACACCTACGCTCCCGAACTTTGATGGATATGGGGACCCAGTCTCGCATGTGAATAAATTTGAGATTCAGATGGACATTCAGAAAGTGTCCGAAGACGCTCGGTGCAGGATCTTCCCTGCAACACTTTCTGAAGTAGCGCAGGAGTGGTTCTTTAAGTTCCCCCCTGCAAGCATAGTTTCTTGGGAAATGTTCGTAAGGGAGTTCTACGGACAGTTCTATGCGGGTCGCGTGCACCCAACCGAAGCAAACCAGCTGGTCGAGATTCGCCAGCAGGACGGAGAGTCAGTGAAGGATTACGTCCAGCGCTTTATGCGAGCGGCAGCTGGAGCAAAAACAGTAGGAGACGAAGGCAAGATGATGGCCATTACCGCAGGGGTAAAGCGTTGCTCTCCCCTCTGGAAGAGTCTCCAAAAGGAAGGAGTTAAAATAACCCAGGAGTTCCTGGACCGAGCTGATCGATACATCAAGCTCGAGGAAGCCATTGCTGACGATGGAAAACCCTCGAACAAGGGTAAGAAGGCCGCCGAACTTGCCAAAGCCGCCAATGGTTCCAAACCTAATGGCAACGACAAAGGCCACGGAAACGGCAACAGTAATGGCAAAAATGGTGGGAAACGGCCGTATAACGAGCCTTCCACCTCCGACAACAAACGAGCCAAGGGTGATCGTTATGAACCAAGGTTCACTAACTACACTGCCCTCGTCGAGTCTCGGGGAGAGGTTTATCAGGCCACAAGCTCTAGTGTGCCTTACAAGAAACCGGGACCCATTCGAAAAGACATTTCGAAAAGAGACACCACCAAGTTCTGTCGTTACCATAACGACTACGGACATGACACTAACGAATGCAACCAGTTAAAAGACGAAATCGAGTTCCTTATTAGACAAGGACACTTGAGAAGATACGTACGGGCCTCAGGAACTTCCCAACGAGAAGCTCCAGGTGGCAACGAGCAGGCGTCTACACGCCAACGCTCGCCCCCATTACAGCCTGCCCCCGTGGCCGGAACACTCTTAACCATCTGTGGAGGCCCGCACCTCGCGGGAAATAGTGGAAAGGCCAGAGAATGATACGCTCGAACTCTACGTCACGACCAGGACATCGAGATGATGACTGTGGAGGACCGTGCATAGAAAAAGGCTCGCTCAGAGAAGGGTGAGATAACCTTCTCTGATGGCGATTCCCAACATGTCCGGTTCCCACATTCCGATCCGCTGGTCGTGGACGTCCAGATGGCCAATATGATGGTAAAAAGAGTTCTGGTCGATACAGGAAGTTCAGTGAACATCCTGTATAAGTCAACACTGGAACGCATGAAGTTGTTCGTAAAAGTCTTGGAGCCCTGCAATCAAACCATATACGGCTTCTCTGGAGAAGGACTCGCCCCTGCCGGAATGATCAAGCTTCCAGTAACGACGGGTACAACGCCCGCAACAAGGACATTACTCACCACTTTTGTAGTGATCGATTGCCCTTCGACATACAACGCCGTTATTGGAAGGCCCATCCTGGTTGATCTACGGGCCGTCATCTCTATGTGGCACCTAGCCATGAAATTCCCGACGGACGCGGGGGTAGGACGCGTCTTAGGAAACCAAAGGGAAGCCAGGGAGTGCTACAACGCCTCGATCACAAAGGCAAAAAGTGGGACATCGAGGAGCACTACCCCAGATCGATCGCAGATGGCAATAGACACGCAAGCCCAATCCGGTGGTGAAGTCACCAAATAGGGTGTTGCCCAAAGAGAGGATGGAGATTTGGATCCTCGCTTTGGGGATTTTGAAGAAAATGTTGGACCCATCGAGGACCTGGAGGAGGTCCAACTCGACAAAAAAGACCCGACCAGAGTCATAAAGGTTGGGAAGAACTTAGAGCCTACTATAAAGCAAGCACTGGTGGAATTCTTGCAAAAGAACCGGGAGGTTTTCGCCTGGACGCACAAAGACATGGTTGGGATAAATCCTGCAGTAATCATCCATGTCCTAAACATAGATAAAACCTTTCCACCCGTGCAACAAAAGAGAAGGCTGCTCGATAAAGAAAGATCAAGGGCCTTGAAAGAAGAAGTCGAAAGACTTAAGGAGAACGGGTTTATCAGGGTGGCGTTTTATCCATCGTGGGTCTCCAATCCGGTGCTGGTCCCCAAGCCTAACGGCAAATGGCGGACCTGTGTGGATTTTACGGACCTCAATAAAGCCTGCCCAAAGGACTGCTTCCCGCTCCCAAGAATCGACCAGCTGGTCGATGCAACTGCAGGACATGAGATCCTCTCGTTCATGGATGCATATTCAGGCTACAACCAGATCAGCATGCATCCCCCTGACGAGGATCACACTAGCTTTCGAACCGATACGGGCTTATACTGTTACAGAGTGATGCCCTTCGGGCTGAAAAACGCAAGTGCGACTTACCAACGGCTAGTCAACCACATGTTTAAGGAACTGATCGGTGCAAACATGGAGGTATATGTGGATGACATGCTGGTAAAGTCTAAGAAGGCAGAAGGACATGTGAGGGATCTACAAGAATGCTTCAATGTGCTAGGCAAGTACCGAATGAAGTTGAATCCCCTCAAGTGTTCCTTTGGAGTCGGATCAGGGAAGTTTTTGGGTTTTATAGTAAACTCAAGAGGAATCGAGGCCAACCCCGACAAGATAAGAGCCCTGATCGACATGAAGTTGCCAGAGAGGATTAAGGATGTACAAAGTTTAACTGGGAGGATCGCGGCCCTGAGTAGATTTATCTCGAAATCAACTGACAAGTGTGTCCCATTCTTCAATCTACTCAGGGGGAATAAGAAGTTTGAATGGACGAGAGACTGCGAACAAGCATTCCAGGCCTTAAAAACTCATATGGCGCAACCTCCCATCTTATCAAAACCAATCGAAGGAGAAACTTTGTATATTTATCTGGAAATTACCGAAGTTGCTGCTAGTGCGGTACTAGTACGGGAGGAAGAAGGCGTACAGAAAGCAGTCTATTATGTCAGCAAAAGGTTGATCGGTGCAGAATTAAGATATCCGCCAATCGAAAGATTAGCATATTGCTTAATTCTAGCCTCCAGGAAGTTGCATCCTTACTGCCAAGCCCATCCTATCACAGTTCTAACCGACCAGCCCCTTCGGCAAGTCCTCCAAAAACCTGAGGCGGCTGGAAGGTTGTTAAAATGGGAAGTTGAACTAGGGCAATTCAATGTAACTTATTCACCGCGGGCAGCAATCAAAGGACAAGTTTTGGCCGATCTTATCGCAGAGTTCACCGAACTCCCAGGCAGTGAGCAAAGCGAATAGCCTGAAGCGCCCATGCCTCAAGACAAAACTCCTTCGTGGAAGCTATTCACGGACGGTTCATCCAACGAATCCCACGCTGGAGCAGGAGTGATATTGATAACGCCGGAGGGGCATCGATTTCACTGCGCAATCAGGTTCGACTTTGCAGCATCAAACAATGAAGCGGAATACGAAGCGCTCCTAGCTGGATTGAGAATGGCCAAAGATATGAGCATAAAGACGCTTGATATTTACAATGACTCTCAGCTAGTCGTAAATCAAGTCCTAGGAGAATATCAAGCACGAGGATTGAAGATGATGGCCTACCTGAATAAAACGAAGGATTTGCTAGCCCAGTTTACAAAGTAATGCAGACGCCTTAGCTAAACTCGCGAGCGCGAAGGACGCTGACACTTTGAACATTGTGCCAATGGAAAGATTAAGCAAGCCAAGTATACAAGTAACTGAGTCCAGTATGGAAATTCGAATGGAAGATACATGGATGGCGCCTTACTTGGAGTATCTGACAAATGGTGCACTACCAACAAATAGAAACAAAGCCAGGACTCTGCAAAGGCGAGCCGCTAGGTACATACTGGTCGATGGTGTTATGTATCGAAGAGGATATTCAATGCCACTGCTCAGGTGCGTTACACCAGAAAAAGCTAAGGAACTCATGAGGGAGGTGCATGAAGGCTTCTGCGGAGATCATGCTGGGGGGCAGAGTTTGGCAAAAAAGGTTCTAAGACAAGGTTACTTCTGGCCAACAATGAACGAGGATTCAATGGAGTATGTACGAAGATGCGACAAATGTCAGAGGTTCTCCAAGATCCCACGAGCAGCTCCGAATGAACTAAAACAGATGCAGAGCCCATGGCCCTTCGCAGTATGGGGGATAGATTTGATTGGATCCCTGCCAACAGGGAAAGGAGGAGTAAAGTACGCAGTTGTGGCAGTCGATTACTTCACAAAATGGGCCGAAGCTGAACCACTCGCAACCATCACGACCAAAAAAGTTCTTGACTTCGTCATCAAGAACATTGTATGCCGGTATGGATTGCCCAGGAAGATAGTTTCAGACAACGGAACCCAATTTGACAGTGATTTATTCACCGATTTCTGCGAAAGGCATGGAGTCATTAAAAGTTTTTCTTCAGTCGCACATCCCCAAGCGAATGGGCAAGTCGAAGCCGTGAACAAAACTCTTAAGGACACCCTGAAGAAAAGACTTGAAGAAGCCAAAGGAGCGTGGCCAGAACAACTGCCTGAAGTCCTCTGGTCGTATAGAACATCCCACCGAACAGCAACAGGGCATACCCCATTTTCCCTAGCCTACGGATATGAAGCAATGTTACCTGTCGAGTTAGATCCCCCCTCACATCGGCGTTTGACTTACGACCAGGACGTGAACAGCCAGCTGATGATGGAGTCCCTAGACTCGATCGACGAGATGCGAGAAAAATCTCAACTCCGAGTTGCTGCTTACCAGCAAAAAGTCGCCCGGTACTTTAACTCCAAAGTTAAAGAAAGAAAATTCAACGTCGGAGATTTGGTGCTACGACGAGTTTTCTTAAATACCCGCGACCCCACTGCTGGAGTGCTCGGACCTAACTGGGAAGGACCTTACCAGATTGAAGAAGTCCTTCACCCAGGCACCTACAAACTTGCACGCTTAAACGGAGATCTCGTTCCGCGCTATTGGAATGGAGAACACCTGCGCAAGTATTATCAATGAACAGCCCTTCTTAAAGGACTGGCTTGTTTAAATTTCTCTTTTTAAATTTTTACAAGTTTTGCAAAGAGAGTTAGCCACGTTGTATGGCTAACTGCTCGTATATGTAAGATTCTATTTCAGAATCACTCGTAAAGACATGTTTAGTCCATTTTTAATACGAGATTATAAGGGACTGTGCTCAGCCAGTCATTCTTGCCAACCTTTGTGAATTTATATTTACGAGTATTTGTTCATTACGTGTGTTGTTTTGCTGTGTTACAAGTATCAGTTTGACTACGAGCAGGTTATGGTCAAGGCAAGTGACCAAGGACCTAAAGCTCCTCGATCACTTGGGGGGCATATAAGGCACATCGATAGCAAAGCATACGTCTCAAGGTATGTAAACACATGAACAAAATAAGTGAAAGCATGCGACAGTACTTAGAGTATTTTTCAAAATTTGTGTTTGTTAAATCATGGCAAAGTACTATGCTAAGTTCGGTCATACGGACAAATGTTATAAATATTATAGCATCAAGATTTAAGCTTTTACACCGCAAGCATCGCAGCTTGGGTGTAACTGTTCAAGTAAAAAGATTTGCTGCCCGTGCAGCAAAATTTAAAAAAGAAACTACTGTCTTTACATCACGACCCTTGGGTCGTATATCCAAAAAAGAAGAAAAAACAAATGAGAATAATTCAAGAGGCACTCGGGGCTGGAGGATCCTGGGCAGCATCCTGGTTAGTCACGTCCTCAACAGCATCTTCTTCTTCCAAACCAGCGACGCTTGGAGTGGCAGGGGTCGTGGCTCTTGCCTCCTCTTTGGCCAGTTGGGCAGCACATCGGGCCAGCTCCGCAGTTCTGACTTCCTCTGAAAGGTAGCTAAAGTAAGCACCCTGATTGTGTTTCCAGAAATTGTAGAAACATCGGAGTGTTGTCCTCTTATACTTTTCCAGATTCTTGGAGTTGTCAAGCTCCAACTGCTTCACTTTGCCCTCGAGGGAGAGAATAGCCTCATCCTTGGTCTTGAGTACCTCCCTCAGATGCTTGATTTCGCGGAGATGGGTTTTGTTGAACTCCCGGTACTCTTGCTCAACTTGACCGCTGCTTCCTTCGCAGCTTCAGCCTCGGACAGCTTAGTCACCGCTGCATCCCTCTCTCGGATCACTGCCTCCAACTCCTTAGCATGCTTGGCCTCAGCAGCCGAAAGCTCCTCGGCCGCCTTCACCTGATACCTCTCGATGGCTTTTTCCTCGACCTGCTCGATGTAAGCCTGGCCTCAGGTACGAGCAGCAATGGCAGAAAGTAAGGCCTGTGCACGAAGAAAAAGGAGTTAGAACTTATCACAAGGACTAAAAAACTAAAGACTCGAAGAATAAAGAAACACTTACGCTGGAGATTTCGTTCAAAGCCCTGTTCATGATCTGGTCGACTGGCAGCTCTTCAGCTTGAACCATTGCGACCCTAACACGCTCGCCTTTGCCAATGCGATCGAGGTGGTCCCTGGCAGATCGAATGGCACGGCTCATGAGCCTGGCCCCATGAGCCTCTTCACGAGAAAGATGCTCCCTGGCAGGCGCAGCTGGAGGATTCGGCCGAACAGGAATAGTTTGCTGTTCAGAAAAAGCTGGAGGAGGAGTAGGAGTTCGCCCAGTTGGCGCAGGACTTTGCCCAGTAGGCGTACCCTGAGGAGGATCTTCTGATCGACCCTTCTTGGCTGGAGGGCCTCGACTGGATTCACCAGTTCTCTTCTTAGGCTTCCGTTGGAGTTGAGGAACTTCCTCTTCCTCCTCGGCCTGGTACATGTCAAAAATGTTGGGAGTTGACATATCTACATGAAGATAAACATAGCAAGTTTATAAAAAGGAGGCAGGTGAGAGTAAGTTAGACAATTGAAAGGAGGTAACAAAGTAAATACCCGAGCTACAACTACTGGTCGCTACACTATTGACTCTATTAGTCATATACTCATTATCTGGCATGAAGAAGTCTGACCCTAAGTTTGGAGCATATGTAAAGTTACCATCCCCGTCAAACAAGTGACAGGGAATCGGCAAACCATTTAAAAGCGAAATAACTTTACCATTATCATCGGAAGATTCTCCCAAGTCAACAATGGGTTCTTTGGCCTTTTCTTTCCCCTTGCCTTGGGGAGCAGAAGGCCTTTCTGCGGAAGGGCTACCCGTGGGTTCCCTGATCGTAACTCCTATTGGCCTCCTCCTAGGAGGAGGCACAGGAGGTTGCTGCTCGGGAACCCCCTCGGCAGTGGCTTCATCCACCACGGGCCCTCTATTTTCATGGCGAGGAGCCAGGAGGCCAGACGACCTCAAGTTCTTTTCAAGTGTCAAGGTCTTGACACATTTTGCTGCATCAGACATCCTGGCCAGAGTGTTAGACCTCGACACCATGTTTGGTGTTGGGGTCGGACGTAACCAAGGGCCTGAAAAACAGATTAAGTTTGAGAAAAAATGAAAGGAAACACTCTATGTTAAAGTATCGACCAGACGAAGACAAGTTTATACCTCCTCTCGCGAAGGCCAAGTTGTCACTGGTTATGTCCGGAGTAAAGAAGTACTCCTTGTTGTAGTGCCCCACGTTTGATATATGGGTAGTACCACTCAAGAACGTCTGGCCGGTCTCCTGGTGGCAGAAGTGGAAAAAGCCCGTCCCGTTGTGCTGTGGGTTGGACTTGAGGTCAAAAAGATAGTTGACCTCGTGAGGTGAAGGTTCTGGCCATTTGTTAAGTTTGTACAGGACATAGAGTGCGGCCAGCATTCTATATCCGTTTGGGGTTATTTGGAAGGGAGCGACGCCGAAATAATTGGCCACCCCCACAAAGAAGGGATGAAGAGGGAGATAAGCTCCCGCCTCAATGTGATACCGGGACCAGGCGCTGTTCGCCCCTCCTGGACGGTTAGCCCTCTGGTCCGCGGTGGGACGTATAATGGTTACCCCCGTAAGGGGGAATTTCCTGAAGCAGTTGGCAACCATTCGAAGGATCACCGAACTGGCTGGGGGAGTATACCACTCGACATCAGGCGGATTCCGATGACGAGGACGAGCCCTAGTTTGGATATTAGGGTCAGGAACAAGATTTTCTCGACCGCTGGTCGAGGGAGCCCTAGCCTGCAAATCAGGCTGGGCAGGAGGAGTAGTGTTGCTTTTAGACTCGGGCCTTTTCTTGCCAGAAGACTTGGAACGGGCCATTGGAGAGGAAGGATGTGGTCTGGAAGAGGGTCGCGAGAAAGGAATCTCGTGGACACGAACAGCTGGTTGTTCTTCCCCCTCGAGCAGCTGGGCAAGAAGGTCGTCGTCGATGGGTCTTTCACCTCCCCACAAATCTGGCATTAAAGTCTGCAAATAGAAGAATGGGGAGGTGAGGAAATAGAACTCTAAAAAGCTTTTTAGAATAACGTTGTTCGAGTATAAAAGTTAGGCTTTTATACAACAGCATTCTATCAAAAAGCTAGTTTTTCTACACGAACAGTTTGAAAAGTGGATCAAAAGGTGAAAGTAAAAAGTTTTTCTGTAAAAGCTTTTTCAACTCCCCTTAGGGCGGGAAAAATTTATTTCTCAACTGGCTTAAAAATCGAAATGTTACTTCGGTTTTACGTCCTAAAAAGCATGATCCTGGGTTTTTAAACTAACTCGTAACTCTACTATGCCTACAAAACATTCTGCCTACAAGCATTTTAAACCAGAAACAGAAAGACTTAAACAGTATACCACCAGAAGCATGCATCACGAGAAATTAGAAGCATGGGGTTTCGAAAACTCACCAAGAAAAGTGATCGTGAAGGTGGAAGAAAGGTCTTCGGAGATTAAAGAGTCCGCGGTCTGAGTCTTGGAAGTGCAGGAAAACGGTCTCCGGAGATGATGAAAGCTTTGGTTTTTAGGGTTTTCTGCAAAGATAATGGCATGCGTAAAAAGAAAGAAGAGGCTCCGACGGTCTTATATAAGTTTGTCTCTGATATTAAAAAAGTGTGATCATTAGTTTTCCTTTTTCAAAGTATGGGGAAACGTGATGGCCGTCAAAATCGTTTCTGGGGAACTGAAAAGACACGATTAGATAGAAGTGGGTTGCTTTTTTCAAGAACACACGAAGGGTTCTGACACGTCAGGAGGAGTTACCAAAGAGTCGTTCGTTCAAAGTTTATTTACTGTTCGTAGTAAATAAACTTTGGGGGGCAAATGTTATCCAATAAATTAGCATTGGTGACGTGGCAAATAATCTCTTGACACGTGGCTGATACCTGGAAGCGTCTGCTAGAGTATCGACCAGGAGACACACTAGAAGCAGGGCAAGCCTGTCTTACCCGCGACCAGTCTGGTCGGTAGTTCCGCATACAAGGCAACATTTATGGGAAGATCTTTATGAATCCCGAATTTATCTCATACAATCTTCTGGACACCCGATTATTCAGGGAAGAATACCTGTAACAATCTCTTGTAACCCTCCTTGAACCTATAAATAAGAGGAGATAGCTCAAGGGAGGGGAACTTTTTTTTCATGGGACTTTGGAATCATAGGAAGCAATAGTAATTCTCCAAGTAAATCTGTATTGTTCTTGAGAAGAGTGTGAAACTCATTGAACCCTGGTTCTTTGATCACCATTCTGATCTTATATCAATATTATTCTAAGTGGACGTAGGTCATTACCAGATCCTGGGGCCGAACCACTATAAATTACCGTGTTTTATTTACTTTTGTCATTGCGTTCTTCTCTATACATTCGTCCATATCAATTACATTTTGACTCTGTGTCAGTTGGCCAAATCTTGGGTCAACAGTTCATCTCTAATCTTTTCTTTCCAGCTCTTATTTCATAACATAATTCTAGTTTCTGAAAAACTAGGTAAACAATATATATATATATAGATTTTAGTTTTCTAAAATTTTTGTTAATTTGGCTTATAGGAGAAAACGTAAAAAAAAAAAAAAAAAGAAGAAGATATTTAGATAGTTTGAATTTACCATTTAGATTTATAGATATTTATATAGTTTAGATATTTTAGTTTTGAATTTATCGGTTAGATATATAGATATTTAGATAGTTTAGATATTTTAGTTTTTTCTTTTTTAATTATTAACTAATAATCATAAATTTGAAAAATAAAAATAAAAAAATGTGAAAATTTTAGAAAATAGAAAGAGTACTTTGGAGCAATTTTAGAGTGTCACATCATCTCCTTAATGCTCTCCTTATAGATATATAGATTTTAGAGAAAACACAAAGATAGAGAAATTAGATTAGAGGAAAATATGAGATTAATAGAGATTGTTTATAATATATATAAATTTACAAACATATATTTATATATATATTATTAATTTTAATAATAATATATTATAAATATCTTATTTAAATTTTTAAAATTACATTTATTATTATAATAACGTGTATGCTAGTTTATTAATGTAACTACATTTTTTTTTTAAATTATTAATATGGCTATTAGGAGAAAACGTCAAAAAATGATGATATTTAGATTGTTTGAATTTACCGGTTAGATTTATAGATGTTTATATGGTTTAGATATTTTAGTTTTGAATTTACCGGTTAGATTTAAATATATTTATATAGTTTAGCTATTTTATTTTTTAATTTACCAGTTAGATTTATAGATATTTAGATAGTTTAGATATTTTAGTTTTTTCTTTTTTAATTATTAACTAATAATCATAAATTTGAAAAAAAAAAAAAATTTAGAAAAATTTAGAAAATAGAAATAGTTCTTTTGAGAAATTTTAGAGTATCACATCATCTACTTAATGCTCTCATTTATATAAATATATAGATTTAAAAAATTACATTTATTATTATGTTAACGTGTATGGTAGTTTATTAATGTGACTACATTTTTTTTAAAAATTATTAATATGGCTAATAGGAGAAAACGTCAAAAAAAGATGATATTTAGATTGTTTGAATTTAACGGTTAGATTTATAGATATTTATATAATTTAGATATTTTAGTTTTGAATTTACAGGTTATATTTATAGATATTTAGATAGTTTAGATATTTTAGTTTTTTATTTTTTAATTATTAACTAATAATCATAAATTTTAAAAAAAAAATTACAAAATGCGAAATTTTTTAGAAAATAGAAATAGTGATTTGGAGTAATTTTAGAGTACTACGCCATCTACTTAATGCTCTCCATATAAATATACTAGGTAGAAACAACATGTATGTTTGCTTAGTTTTAAAATTGTAAACATTGTCTATAATTTTAATAAAAACTAGTTCACTATTTTTTTTAAATATATATATATATAATAGAATGAATTATAGTTCTATAGTATATATAAATTTTTATATCAATAATCTCTACATATATAACATTTAAACACACGTTGAAATATATATATATATTTACATGGCTACATGACATATATATAAAATACAATTTTAAAAAGAAATTAATAATAGAAATAAAATAAGAATAGAAAAATTCATAGTGTCACTACTACAAAAAAAGGAATTTGTGTCGGTTTCTAACTGACACAATTGAGTTTTTGCGTCAGTTTTATATGTGACGCAGAATCCCATGACGCAAACCAGGCTGGCATTTGCGTCAGTGCCTAACTGTCACAAATGTCAGATTTGTGGCAGTTCCCCACTGACGCAAATGCTATGCCCAACTGTCACAAATGCCAGATTTGTGGCAGTTCCCCGCTGACGCACATTCTAGGCATTTGTGTTAGTGGGGAACTGCCACAAATTTGGCATTTGTAACAGTTAGGCACTGACACAAATGCTACATTAAAAAACTAAAAAAAAAATGTTATGCAAATACCGACCCAGCTCCTAGCCAGCCACCGTATGCGACCCTTGCTTCCAGCTACCCTCTCGACCCCAGCCACTCCCACGACCCCAGCCACCCCCACGACCCCGACTACCACCACAACCACCACTAAGCGCCTCCTCCAAAACGAAACCCAAGCAGAGAAAAAAAAAACAAAAAAACAAACCCCAACCCCCATCAAGAATCAAAAATCTACACAAAAAATTCAAAAAAAAAAAAACCATGTATAAGCTTCATAAACATATTATATTCATCAATTTAACCTTAAATATGAAAAAAAAACTGAAAAAAAGTCACCAAAATGGGTCAAGTAAGTCGGAGGCGGCGCTGGTGTAGAGGGTTTTCGCGTAGAGAATTTTTTTAGAAGATTTTAGGTCAAATGGAAATTGGGGACGAAGCTGTGTATTATTGGGGTCTAACAACGTTTGCGTCAGTGCCTAACTGACGCTAACTGAATGTTTGCGTCAGTGGGGCATTGACGCTAATGTCCCCATTAACAACGTCATATTGCCACTGACGCAAATTATCCCCATTAACGACGTCAGTGTTAGTACTAACGCAAATGCTCTTGCATTTGTGGCAGTGCCCAACTAACACAAAAGCTCAATATCGGTAAACGGCGTCAGTCAACTGCGTTGACTAACGCGTTTGACTAACACAAAAGGGGTATTTTGTTGTAGTATGCAGACAGTAGTATACATGCATAACTATTTTTAGTTTCTAATGTATCTCACAATGTCCTTTGGTGAATTTGTTGAAGAAAAAGAGCTCAAATTACTTGATAAAAAACAAACTATCACACAAATTTATAAGATAAAAAAAATGATATGCATGTCTTTATTATTTTTAAATAAATATGATTTAATTATTTAAATTATCATAAAATATCTTTAAAATATCATATTTTAATTAATTTATTTATTTAAGTTTATGTTTGTTCTAATTTTTATATTTGGCAGGAGTAACAGCGATTATGTATTATATGTTTAATATAATATTAAGTTTAAATTTATTTAAGTTATTAAATATATGGTTTTATTAATTTTAAATAATTATTATTGTAAAATATCTCAAAAATATCTTATTTTAATTTATTTAAGTTTAAGTCATGCTTACAATCTACTTTTAAAAAAATATTCTGTTAACGGAAAAAAAATAAAAAACTGTTAAAAACAAGAATTTCTGTTATCTACACATTTTTTATATAAAAGATATATCCTATATATATCTATATATAGATATAGATAGATTTAGAAATAGATATATACATAATATATAAATATATAGTTTTTTCTTTAATTTTATGGAGCGAGTATACATTTTTACACATTTATAATATTTTTTTTTTCAAAAATACATTATACAAATATATTGGAAGGAAAAAAAAAAGGATAGGGGAGCAATTGCTGCTGCCACTCATTTTTTTAAGAGAGAGAGGTTTGACGCTTTGAATTTCATACTTCATACTTAACAATAATCGTTGCGAAAAAAAATTTGCTGTCCTTAATTTCTTTTCTCCTCTATGTCCCATTAATTAATTTAAGACACATTATTTATTTTATAGTATTAATATAATTGAAAAAAGAGAAAGTTATAAATAATTTAAATATATATTAAATAAATAAATAAGGTGTGTTAAACTAATTGGTAGGATGTTAAACTAATTGGTAGGACATGGAGGAGATAGAAAATTGGTAACTGCAGATTTTTTTATCTCCAATCATTGCACCACCAAAAGTGTCTCAGTGGTAACATTGTTATCATTGACGCTTGCGGTTGTGGCTCCTTTCGTAAAGGGTCAAAACATGAGAGTCTACAAGAATATGGAGCTGCTATAAGCATATTTTGCACTATATCTAATATTCGATTTCTTCTTTATGCAACACCATGTCGAATACTCTGCACCTTATTGTTCCTGCTAGTTGCTTAGTTGGGGCTCAAGTGGAGGCGACCTGCTGTAGAGTCTTGGCCAACATTCGTAAACGAGATTTGGAGCTTCTATGGTTAAGCCCAAGAAGGTGGCCATGCTGGTAAGTAGTCCCTCCTCCCCTTAATTATATTCTCGAAGAAAAAAAACATTGCACTAATATTTGAAATATATATATTTAATAAAGTTGATTCTATATCAACTTACAAGTATGATAAAACGAATTCAATTAAATGAAAAAATGTTAAGATTTTTGTACTCACAAATATACATACATATCAGCAAGAGAGTTGTGATAATTTAATTGATAAATCATTTCATCAAAAAAGTCATGATATGGTATCTTCATAATTAATTATTAGCAGTTTAGAATAAGTTTGACAATACGTCAAACAAATTCTTTTTAGATCATTCCATGATGGAAGTCATCTTCATCACATAATTAAACAAGTAAAATAAAGAAGAAAATACGTACATATGAGATATGAATTTATTAAATAAAACATAATATAATGTGTGTATATATATATATATATAATAGAACTAGATATGGCATGGGTATGATTAATTAATGAGAATTGTCAAGCATTTTTTTATGAAAGCAGTAGCGAACAGAACAAATAGAAGACTTTCCAAGGAGAGCATCAGAGTGTCTCATACTACAGGAAACGATCATAGGAACCCCTCTGATTTCAAACTGGCCATTTTTGAAACCAAACACTCCTTCAAACAACAAATCAATCACAGCATTCGAATCGTTCATCAAACCCGCCACGAAAGAATCCGCGTCGTCGTGCTCTCCGTTCTCCACTCTCGTTCGCAGAGTCAATTCTTTCGTCACTTTCGGTCTCTGCGTGAACGCACCGATCACAGTCTCCCCCAACTTGCTCCCCTTCCACACCGCCACCACCGTCAACGAATTGAAGCTGATTCTGGTTCTTTCATTCTTGTTCGTGAATTTCATCTGGTACACCAGATCGGCGGCGATCGAAGTCCGTCGCCTTGGTATGCTTGGGTGCAGAGTTCTCAGATTTTCGAATTTGATGCTGCGAATCGAGATCTCTGGGATCAAGGAGTTGAGAAAAGTCGCGGCTATGATCGTGACGAGGAGGAAGACGAGAACGAAGGCGAAGGTCACCATGGCTGCCCAGGCTAAGCAACCCATGCAGCACGAGCGGCATTTTCTGCTGCGTTTGGTTGTGGAATAGAGGTTCGTCGAAGTTTGATCGGAGAACAGTACATGGCGTCGTGATGATGGCGGTGAGTGGCTCCGGCTTGGATGTTTCGACAGTGGCGAATCTACTGTGACGTTGACTGAAGGCGCCATGGACGGAGAAAACCTCCGACCTTGAGGTTGGAAGAGATTGACGGAGCCTTTTCGACCTCTTTCTCATATGGACATCTCCACTCTGATCAATTCATTTCTTGGCTGTCGCCTCTTCTCTATATCTATATCTGGTAAATTATTAGTTGGCGGGAAACGGTTTTTGAAACTAATTAACAATAATAATCTCAATTATATTTATATTAAAAACTGTTTATTTTCAAACAAAAAAAAAACAAGAACAAATTTGTTATGTGTATGTATGCATGTGTAATGTATTGTATTATTAGAAAGGTATCAGGTATTTATGTTTTACGTGTACAGCCAAAATTCAAACTTGTATCAGTTATGATATAGTTTTAACTCATGTCTTTATAGTTATTTTCACGTCTAATAAGTTGTTTTTTTATGCTTATATTATTCATCCTTAAAAATTATTATCAAAATGTGTTTCGTAGATTAGGAAAGATAAAATTCTTCTGAGAAAGAGTGTTGCTATTTGATACATTAATGTGTTCAACACCACATAAGATGGTATTTCATAATTAGTTAGCGATTATTAACTTAAAATATGTGAGACCCAATATTTAATTGCACCAATAACAATATGATACCTCCTTGTGATGTTGAACATCAATAGCAATTTAGAGTATACTTTTAACCGTTAAAGGTCCTATTTTTCTATAGTTTTGAAGAATTCAGAATATTTTTTCAAAAATTTTATATAATTTTCAGAAAACCATAAAAGTTTAAAGGTATTTTATTAAAAATAATTAAAGTTTATAGGTCATATTTTTCAATTTTCAAAGAAAAAAGAGAAAGGTACTTAAAGGGACAATAATGGAAGTCCCTGATTAAGAGAAGACCTTCAATTAATTCGTTATGTGCAGATTACATCATCAAATCATGAAATGAAAAACTCATTAACTAATCAATGAAAAAAATAATAATAATATAACTGGTGGCACTAAATCTCCTAAGATAGTGGAAAAATTGGACAAGATACACTATATCAAGCAACACAAGAATGTAAAATAAGTTTTAAATTATGCTTGGAAAAAGCTTTCCTAGACATGTTAAAAATAGAATGATATTTCAATCTCAGTTCCCTCTGTAGTGAGATGAAAAATACTTCATGCTCATGATAAGTAGAAACAAGAAGTTACAGCAAGCAATCAGGGAGTCTGCACATTTGAGTCCTTGGATTTGTTCTCTTCCGATGAGGGCCGGTTCTCTGAGTCAGATTGCCGGATGTCTTCGATCATTCTAACAACTTCATCCATGCTAGGCCGCATATCTGGAACCTTTGTCACACAGGCCATTGCAATTTGCAACATCTGCACCATTTCTTCTTCAATATTTTGGTACCTCATTAGCTCAACATCAAATACCTCTGCCGTCCATTCCTCCCTTACGACGGAGTGGACCCACCTTGGGAGATCAACCATGTCATCACGACCGGGTGATTGAAGTGGAGCTTTTCCAGTTAACATTTCTAGTAAGAGAACGCCAAAGCTATATACGTCAGATTTGTGGGTATATTTACGGGTTTCAATTACTTCAGGAGCACGGTACCCTGCACCCCTAGAAGGATTGGCATGGACATTCATAAGAGGAGTCAGGCCAAAATCAGAGATAGATCCATCAAAATCTTGGTTGAGGAGGACATTTGAGGCTTTGATATTCCCATGAGTGAACTTTGGACCACCCATAGAGTGAATGTGAGCGATTCCCTTTGCGGTTCCAAGTGCAATCTTTACTCTGGATTCCCAGTCTAATGGAGTTCTCCCAGCTCCTCTGTTTCCTGTTATCACATTTAAATTTAGACTGTACAGGTTTACAAGAGTTCGGACAGCAGTGAAGTTGAGAGACTGTACAGGTTTTAACTTATGCAAGAAAAAAAAACTCCCTTGAATATTGTATGTATTGATTATGTGCAAATAAGCATGATGCCCAACAACAAAAAAATATATAGCCCACGAAATAATGAGGAAAGCATATGCATATCTCAATGACAGTGCATAATGTGATTTTATATTTTGCTTCTAGAATGTGGGTCCATGAATTGCCTACTTAGGTAAAAGTCAATTAAGTTCATAAGGTCCTACAAACTCTAAGATCTATATCACGGCCATGACAAGAAACTTTACTAAGAGCAATAACAAAAACGTTTAAAGCCAAGAAAACCAAAACACCTAAAATGCAACAAGTGATCACGACATACTAGAAAATTTCAAAAATAAACAACCTAGTCATCTAACTTGAAGCTTGAAAAGTCTTGGTCCACAACAAGTCATTAAGAAAGAAAGAAAAATTAGTTTCCAATGCCATTATTCCAAAGTGTCAAGTTCAAAACTCGGGCTCAGCACCTAACCTTACAATATTTGGAAAGCAGAAAACATAAAAATTACTGTGTATGTTTTCAAGAGGAACTTAAACCTCAAACATGTGGGTGCAAACAACCGTTTAAGCTACCTTTATGTGCATCTTTTTATGCTCCTGTCATGCAAGTATGCTTAAGTTTGTACTGATTATAGCCAGTTTAGTTTATATACAGAAATTAGCAAGGTTTTAAAAGGATCAGGTATACATACCATGCAAGAGAGCAGCTAAACTTCCATGTGATACGAAGTCATATACCAGGAGCTTCTCGTCCTTTGAATAATAATATGCACGTAGTGGCATTACATTTGGATGTTGTCCAACTCTTCCCACGGTATCCATTTGCTGTTCAAAGTCCCTCTTCCCAACAACCACTTCCTTCAACCTTTTTACCACCACTGTTGTTGCCTCCTCTAATATAGCCTTGTATGCCGTACCATAACTGCCCTTTCCCAGTACTTCAGCTGAAGCTCTCAACAAATCTTCAAGATCAAAGTTGTAAGAAGAACCTTCAAAGAACACCAGCTTGTTCTTTTCAGGTTCCTGCACCCCACTCCCGAACTCTTCCCTAGGCTTCTCAGTCCTCCCAACACTAGCTGCCTTTCCTTTGAGTGCCCTCGCACCTCCATCATCCTTTTTCTTGCAACACCAAAGACCAATAACTAAAGCTAAAAGAAACAGCAGCACAGATCCTCCAACAGCAATGGAAATAATAGCCCACATTGGCAGTTTTTTTTTAGAGCTCTGTTTTTTCATAGGAATAGCCGGTAGTGGAGGGTAAGATGGAGGGGGAGGAAGGATGGAGGAGCAAGTTTCAAGAGGAGGTCCACACAAAAGAGAATTTCCAAGAAATGATGAATTCGGGAACTCTTTAAGAGACGATGGGATAGATCCATTAAGGTTATTGTAGCTCAAGTTTAAATGCTTGAGCCCAGTTAGGTTGAGATCAGGTATGGGTCCAGATAATGTGTTGTTCTGGAGGTTCAATCCTGTCAGTTGAGTCAAATTCTGTATTGTTTGGGGAATTTCACCCGTGAAGGAATTAACAGATAGGTCCAAGACATTGAGTTGGGGGGACAATGAAGCAGGAATCTCACCAGTGAAGTTATTGTGTTGGAGATAGAGGTAGTTGAGTGAAGGAAGGGAGGTAATATCAGAAGGAAGAATACCACTGAGAAGATTTGACCGAAGGCTGAGAACACTGAGGGCATCTAGCTTACCAATGGTGTTGGGTGGGATGGAACCAACAAGACCAACTCCAGGAAGCCGGAGGGCAAACACACGTGTCCCATCTTTGGTGCAAGTGACCCCAATCCATGACGTGCAGACAGGATTAGTAAGGTTCCAACTGAAGTTCCGACGATGAGGAACAGCAGCGGCAAACTTTAGAAGGGCTTGCTTATCAGAGTTAAGATCAGCAATAGCCAAAGGAAGAACAATGAAAATATAAACAAGGAAAGAAAGCACTGCAGTGTAATTGAACTTCATGGGGACTTATTTGCCAAAGAATATGAAGTCAGATAAGCAGAATGTTAGATCCACAGGCCTCACTTTTCTCCTGGTTCAGATTAAAAATAAAATAAACAATATTAGCTTAGCCAAATCGACAAAGCATTCTTAACTAGTGAGTAAAAGATGAGCACTAACATTTAGTCAGTGTAGAAAAAGCAAAGCAATTCTATTTCCTTGTCACAGAAAGGAAAACAAAGCATACTTATATGGCTATGTGCTATAGTCTCCACTGTACAGTGACTAAATTTTACACAAAGGGCCATCAGCAAGCAAAAGACTATTCTTAAATCGACTTCTGTCTATCACCTGTAAATATTCAAAGGCCATAGAAACATGGATTCATACTATTGCCTTCAGAGTTCAAAGTACCAAATAATAAAATGCTCAAGAGAGAGGAGGATGGGATCTCGTAGTCAACAATTTAGAAGGTCCAAACATCTTTAGATAATCACCTAGTCATGATAATTCGTAGGCTAATACCCTCATGGAAGCCGATTAGCATACATTGAATATAATTATATGAGTACCTAAAACCAAAAATAGAGTTTTCTTATCCAGACAGCACTGCTATCAAATATTTAAAAAAAAAAAAAAATTGGATCCTAGTAACTTAACCATTGAAGGAAAGAACTTAAAAATTGTCCTCAAGTCGTACCTAAAGAAGGAAACTTCGTAAGATATTGGACAAAGCAAAGAGTGGTTTAACAACCACAGTTCTAGAACTTTTGCAAAAACCAAACAAAATGAAGTTAAAATTTTGGTAGAAGCATGCTCAGGATCTTAAATCTTTCACTCTAATCGAACCTAACAAGAAAAATTGTTCTTGCAAGAAATGAAATTCACACATATTCTACTAGCACATTCACCATTTTGTCCTAAGTGGGTCTATTGGTCTTTGACACTTCACACACACACGCATATATATATATATATATATATATATATATATAAAGAACAGTTAGTTTGCGAGTAGAAAAGAAATGGGTTTGAACCAAAAAATCCAAACATTAACTTAAAATTGAAAAACACTCTTCATAATTACTCAGATCTACAAGCCATAGTGAGCAACAAAGTCAAATAACAACTGTACTGCAAATGGGTACCTGGGAACGAAAGAGGAGCCAAGGGATGAGCTCAAGAGCAACCATTAGAGCTCCATTGAGCTCTCAGCGACCAGCATTGGGTTCAAAACATGGTAATTCCCGAAGTTCAGAGCGACATTTAGAGTAAAAAACTTGAACAAGTGGGAGTTTCAGATCCCAGCATTAAAGAGAAGACGAAGAGTGATTAGCTTTTGAGACATACGAGGAGAAACCAGTTAATTCCTATGGATTTTGTTGATAACCCTCTACACATTTGAGCCGCAAAATTAATTGCAAGAGTTAGTATAAAGCGTTACAGCTAGTATCTCTTCTCTTACCTGACATCCAAAAAAAAAACTAATTTTTTTGAAGAATATGAGGAAAGACAGTTTTTTTCAATTAAACATTAGAAAAGGCAAAGAAATAAAAAACGAAGAAAAGGGTTTGAGAAAGAAGAAAAAGATAAAAAATTAAGACCAAAAACTGGCACTGGACTGACTCTTGACCGAGAGAGAGAGAGAGAGAGAGAGAGGGATGTGTGTATATATAATATATATATATATGTGTGTGTGTGTGTGTGATGGGTTCATGGAAATTGACCTTGAATAACCCACACTCTAAGGAAGCAGAAAACTACAACTACTCATAGTCATACATAATAAATAGCAAAAAATATTAGACAGTTTCATACAGCTCATTCCTTAAACCACTCAGTTTTTTGTATTTTGTTTTCCTTCAATAAACTACATAGGAATCAGAATAGATCTGTTACTGTGATAACAATAAATAAGTTTAAAAGCTAACCTGAATATACTTTCCTTTTGTACAAAATTACACTTTGTATAGTTTGTACCTCTCCAGGTCGGGTTATAATTTTTTAAAATACATTTTATTTAATTATTTTACACCTAATTTTTACTTTCTAATCTGAATATACATTATATTATTTAAATATTATATATATTTTTTATTTTTTTAATATATTCATTAAAAATGTTTATTTATTTTTTAAAAAATAAAAACACTTTGAAGCATGGTGAGGTGAAATGTGGATGCGAGTTAGTAACTGATTTTTTTTTTTTTACTTTTTTTAAGATTCAGCTTTTTCTATATATATTTTTTTCAGAACATCAGTTTATTCTCGCTTTGGATATATGTCCCTGCCTGTCGGATTTTATACGTACTATTTTCTTTTTTTGAGAATATTTATTTTATTTTACTATAAATAGTTGTTGGAAAAAAAGTAAACTAAGAATATTGTAATCGTCTCATTTGGCTTCATATATAGGTTTTCAAATATACAAAAACTAATAATAATAACAAATTATTTGTACCCTTTTTTGACATCTTATCTATTTCTTGACTGTGTGTGAGTGTGCATGGCATTTTTATTTATTAATATTGTAAATTAACTTTCTTACGAGGGATTTTTTTTATAAATACATACATATAAATTTGTTATTTGGTCAAAAAAAAGGGTTATAAAAGCTTCATTGATCAAGTGGCTTTAGGTAGTGCTTTAACAGCACGGATTGGATCGTGGCCTAAAAAGTGGGTTTGGTTTGAAATGCTCACATTCTCAAAACGACACCAACTGAGGCTATGCCACCAACATTTCCTTTTCTTCTGGCTGAGTGGCTTCTTTTGTTCTTTTAGTCAATGAAGTTTTCCCGATTTGTGTGAAATTTTGGTGAGAATACAGTTTTTGAAATTTCTTTTGAAATGGCATTATCATTATGCCTTGAAAAATAATAGTGGGACTAGTAATTATACCTTTTTTTGAATACTATAAATTAAAGTCGTACCCAAATAACAATATGTTATATAAAAAATAATAGGAAATTGGAAACAATGTGTAAGTTCAAATATTTTTTTATAGTAAAATCAGAAACATTAAATAAGAATAATCTTTGCTAGCTAGCTTAGCTTGATAAGTACAACAATTGTTTATGTACTAATTATACTTATAGATATGTATGTAATAATAATTAAAGTAGTCGGTAAAGGACAGCTTGAATTGAAGGCTTTAAGACGAACCTTGATCCAACTACTCCCCACTTTCTTTCTTTATTTTTTTGTAATAATATATAAATATTACCAACTACCCCTTCATTTGTTTGATCTAAAAACATTATCTTTAAGCATGGAATTCTTTCCCTAATCAACAAACTTATTTGTTTAGTATATATTACTAATTATAGCACCATTTTAATGTCAATTAATATATAGAATATGTGTAATATCATACATTACATACATGTTTCTTTTTTAAATGTCACTGACTAGCATTTTTCGTAACATTAATGTTCACTAATTTAATAAATTTCACTACTATAACTTCTGTGATTTTTTTTAAATATTATATATTAATATACATATATAATTAAGAGGTTTTAGTATAAGTACTCCTGAATTTTACCATGTTTGGCAATTCAATTCTTAAAAAAAATGAGAATCAAATCATTCAGTTCTTTAGACAGTAGCAATTAATTATTATTTATTATTTCATAGAATTCCTAGTTTTTAATTTTTTAAAAAAAAAAGTCTATACTACAGGATACGTAAAAATATTTAGAGGCATATATGATATTTAAAAAAAATTAACTAAAAACACTTAATTGTCATTGTTTTTGAAACTCAAGCACTTTGATTGCCAAAAAAAAATTGCTAAATAACGAAAAATTCCAGAGACAAGAGTAAAACTTCTAGAATTAATTTGTAGTTTAACTAGTATGACAACATAAATCAAGACCCATGTATATGGACACTATCTAAATCAAACACAAATTCTTATAGTAAAAAAGTTGATAGATTAACCGCATTTACCGCAACCCAATAAAAAAATATTATATATTTTCTAAATTAAAAAACTATAACAAAAAAATGTGAAGTTATAACTTTTATGATGAATTATTTAAGCTTCTTCTAGCAAAAAAAAAATCTATAATGGTGTCTCAACTTTATTTAGAGGGATCATGATTAGAAATGGGTTCATTTGAGTGGGCCATATATATGATAAATGCCCATCTCATGCTTTCATACAATATACATATATTTAAATGGATGTATATGTATATATGTATGGTTGAAACATATTTTATATTTTGTCCAAAGTACGTAAAAGGAGCATGTAACATCACTATTATGGCATGTCCTCTAATCGCATCTTTAGCTTGTCCCTCCATATGAACAAGACTACAGAGAAATGTGACACTTAATCAACCAAAAAATAAAAATAAAAATAATAGTCCGACACTTTAACTTACAAAGTTCTATCAATAATTGTAGTAAAATCATAAAATGTACGTATATAATATAAACATAATTTTATATATCTCTGGGTCAAATAGTAAAATTATTATACATACATTAAGAAACCATCAACATCGATTAATTTCAGCAAATATTATAAGGAAAACAGCATGCGAATACCACATTAATTATATCAAAGATCAGCTATAATATTCTTTTCTGTAAATATCAATTAGTGATCTTAATTACAAAGAATAATTATCACAGCTTGGCAGACAAGTACAGTTTGTACAGCAGCCGACTCAGAAGCCTGTCTGTCTTTTTCAAATATACAAATTATCCGATCACTAATTTGTAAATAATATATTGTTCATCAAATTTTGTTTTATCAAATTAAATATTATTGCAGCATTCGAAAATAAAAGTTTAATTACATATATATAACTTTATCATTTAATGAAAACTTGTATATACATGGAAATTAGAAACTGAGACGTGTAAAGTCAACTTATCCCAAATCCATCGATATATATCATTTGCATATATTAATTTCATATTAAAAAAAAATACATTCAATCGGAGAAGTCTTGCTCTTGCTGTTTATTATCGATAAAATATTTATGGCATTATAGAGTACCTCGGATCAGGTGCCAAGATTAATAAGCTTAGCTTTAAATAAAATCAAAGGGGTTTTTTACTCAAACTGGCACGTACGTTAATAAATCTTTCTTTGTATAATTTTTATTTATTTATTATTAATATAAAGGTCTAGAAGAATACGAATAATAAATCTTTGGTCCACTACCGTCACTCAATTAAAGTTTCTCATATGTGTTGAAGAAGTTGTTAAAAATTATTACATGACAATAAATATGTACATGAAAATTAAAAAATCGAAATAATTAAGAAATTTCATTGATTTATTTATTTTTGGTGGTGTTTATATTTAATGCACAAGCTCGATCTGCATGAGGTCACGGCAGAAGAGGAAGGAAATCCATATGACAGATATCTTACCTACTAAACCACGAGGTGATCAAACATGTGGCCCCAATACTATTTATTTGTGATATATATACTTTGTCAATTAATAAACAAAAAAATGGAATTTTAATATCCAAAAAATTAAAAAAAAAGTTTTGGTAGATGAATTTAAAGTACATATTAAATAAAATATTCAATCATCTCTCTCTCTCTCTCTCTTAAAAAAAATGAATAATGCCTTTATGTATAGAGGTCAATGGAGAATTTTCACCACATGGTCGGTCCCTATTAGCTAAAAGGAAACAAAAAACCATTAAAATATATAAATAATAATTAGGCTCATTGTATTTGTAGTAGCATCTTTATTAGATTCAATTCAATTTCAAAGTCAGGAATGAATATATATAATAATAAATAAATTAGGTAATGTAGGTGTCCTATTCAATCAAACCTTTAAAAATTAAGTAATTAGCATAAAGCACAAGCTAAATATAAAAAGACAACAAAAGGGTAATTAGTAATAATCTTAGGGTGACTGAAGGCAGAATATCAGTGTCATGACACTAGTCAATAATGTAGTTTAAATGGTAATTAAGATGAAGACAGAGAGATTAATAATAGTAAGATAGCTTATTAGAAGAAAATAAAGAAAGCTTAAGAGAATGGTGATGAAGAAAGACACAAGACAACAGACAAGGCATGACTACTACTATACCGTCAATCACTCTAATCGAATTAGGTGTGCTTGTAACAAAGCTCTGCTGTCCTTTTGTACATCTGGAATCTTCCTAGCCTGGTGTTTTATTTTCTTTTTTGGATCTAACTTTGGTCTTTCTTCTTTATTTTGTTTTTGGGTTCGTTAACCGGATGAATAAGGACCCTATCTCTCACTATCAAATTGCAATGTTTGGAACATATGAGATACTTTGAATTGATTAAATTACATATTATTTCATTTCTTGAAGTCTCAAAGGGGCTGGAAAATAGAAACTGGCTTTTAGAGTTCACTAGTTCTTTTGGGTCAAATACGTTTAGTTTGAACAAATATAATGATAAGACCCTTAACCTGATTTAGCTACCAAATATCGCGTGATAACTAACTACTCTTGCACTTTTGTCATTTTGGCTCCATTCTATATATATTGGCAGTACTCAATAGGCATATCCTTCATTATATTGATAAGAAAACCACCAGTACTACTAGCTCCCCAAAACCATACAAGATCACCTACTCAATAGGAAATAATAGCCTTCATTTTATCAAAATGAGATTAAACGAGAATAGTTTGACCAATTATATTGATAAGAAATGCCAAATAACATCAATAATTATCATTACCGAACGGCAATCATGCAAAATTGTAAAGCCTTGTATAAAAAATCGTGGGCCATATAGTGCACATGTGAGCTTGTAAATTAGTTGAAGGAAAGGGAGAGTCATCAATAGGTAGGTATGCATGGTCTGCTTGTACTTTGATGCCTATTATTATGGTAGGGCTTGGTACTCTTGGTTTGTGTTGTTTTTCATAGGGTGGCCACAAACCATATAGTTGGCCCATGTTAATAAAGGCCTGTCACAACTCACACAACAGCTTATGTACACCAATGAGGCGAGGTTGTATTAGAAAAATTCTTCTCAAGTTTTTTTTTTTTTTGAAAAATTCTTCTCAAGTTAATGAATGATATAATGCATCAACAGGTTACAGGCCCAACAACCTATAGGGAAGGGAGCTCCACTACCACTACATAAAGAACAGATGAAATAGATACTATGTCCAGGTAAGTGTGGTGGAGCAACAAATGAAATCTGAAGAAGCAATTTTGTTTTTTCCTTTTTGCTAAGAAGATAAGAAAACAATATGTTCAAACAAGATCGTACTAGTACAACTAAATTCAGGAGTTTCAGTACACGAGACCTTGGACACAGCAAGCACCAGAAAAGTCCCAACATAACTTCTTCACTTGTAGAATTCAAAGTCTGTATCAGGCTTCTTCACATTTGTTCGGTAACCCTTTTCAAAATCCTTTGGAAGGATGATGTACCGGTTTTTCCGAACAGCATGCATTCCTGCTTCTTGACATATAGCTGTAATCTGCAAGCATCGATTGAAAAGCGAAGAATTAACAATAATAATGGAAGGTGTTAAGATTTGTGGAAATGCCACTACAAGGCCCCATTTGGTTGAGAGAAAGGAAAAGAATTCCTTTTCGTTCTTTCCTTTGTTTAGTTAGAAACCAAAAAAGTGCATGATCAAAAAATAAATAAATAATTTTTATCAATTTTTTTTTATTAATTTAAAATTTTATCCCATTCTCATTCCCATGTTTTCATTACTCCATTACTCCCAACCAAATGAACCCTAAAATAAATCTAATAATAGCAAACTTGACATCAAATTTTAGAGTAATGATATGTGCACCAAAACATTACACCAACAGACGTGACAGTTTCTTTTAACCAATCACATTAATGAGAACCATTTTTTTAAAAAGTAGTGCCACACAATTGGTATAATGTTTTTGTGCATAATTTTGGTCGCCATATCATTATTGAAAATTTCAAGATTCTTTTCTTTTCTTAAATATAGAAAGATTTTCCGAGACATCTTTGCATGTTAAATTGTAACCTTATGCCGATTGTCGTTTGTCAATTTGTCAATCTGAATAGGAATAGACACGTCAACTAACCTCAGCAGCACTGATTTTATCAGGCCTTGAAACATAGTCCTCCAAATCAACTTCATCACTTAAGTTCATTTTCGCCGTGCAAACCTGTACAATTAGTGGACATGGTTTATTATTTTACATATATACTTAATTCAGAAAAAACTGCAGTAGCTTGGTTAAACACACTCAGACAAAGAACACAAATTTTCTTATTGCACGTACAGATATGAAGTAAATAATAACAAACTTCAAGTCCAATTTAACCAAATAAAAAGGAAACTCTGAAGGTAATATAAGAGAATAGGTGAAGTTGAAGCAACAAATGTAATGATTGAGAAATCCAGTAAGGAAAACAAAATCATACAAAGAATTTTTGAGGAAGTCAAAGGCTTGGCTAACTAGATTTGCAATGCAGGAGTCGAGGATTGAGAAAAATAGGGGTGAAATAACACCATAAACTCAAAAAGTGAATTCAATATTTCATCTTTGTCAAAGAATTGTATGCAAAACTTACCTGAAAAACAAGTCTCTTCTGCCTCCTATCAGGCAAAGGAAATTCAATCTTCCTGTCCAGCCGTCCAGGACGCAGAAGTGCAGGATCCAAAGTATCAGCTCGATTAGTAGCCATTATAACCTTCACATTCACTGTTTGATCGAATCCATCCATCTGAAAAGAATTTAGTTGTTGATAAGAGTTGGGAGGTATGTATAGAGGTCAAAGAAGCAGTTTCAGCTCTAGAAATAGATCTCAAATATGAATATAAGCCTTTTCACATAACAGAGCATCAACAGTTTTCACGATCAAAATAATTATTTTCAAGATTATTTATATATCTTCCAGTTCTACCTGATTGAGAAGCTCCATAAGTATACGCTGAACTTCTCTATCAGCTCCAGTTTGAGCATCAAACCTGGCAGTAGCTATAGCATCTACTTCATCAATAAAAATAATTGCCGGAGCATTCTCCTTGGCGAGACGGAAGACATCACGAACCATACGAGGGCCCTGAACAGAAAACAATTGTCCTTAAGTATTAGTAATTTAAGATAAACACAGAAAATAAGAAGTTCACCATGCAACAGTACTTGATTTCTATTCCAAAGTATCTTCAATCTCAATAAACAATAAGTATCAAAGAATGATAAAAGTTCAAAGAGGTAATATATTTAATAACCGTGTTCAATATCACTGTTAATAACACATACAATTGGTATACCAATAAAGTTTGCATTAAAAATAATAATAAGAGCATGTTCTTATGTAATTGAATCGGTGCGAAAGAAAAGGCAACTAAAAAATGTTGAAAAGGGAGATCCAAGAAGTATACACCTTACCTCACCCAAATACTTCTGAACAAACTCTGAACCAACAACTCTGATGAAGGCAGCAGTTGTGTGATTAGCAACAGCCTTGGCTAGCATAGTTTTACCAGTGCCAGGAGGACCATAGAGCAAAACACCACGTGGAGGGTCTATACCAATTTGTTTGTATAGTTCATGGTGAGTAAGCGGTAGTTCCACAGCTTCACGGATTTCTTGCTTCTGAATGTCACATCCACCAATATCCTAATGCATCCAAAAAAAAAAACTCAATATCATTCAGACAGGGACGAACAGATGTCTCATGGGAAGGTAACAAAGGATGTGATGCCACCCACAAAGGGAAAGTCAAATGCAATGGAAAAATATCTTCGATCGATTACAAAGTCAATTAGAGGAATTCTTCCCTAAATCCTGAATAACACAAGTGCACTTGACTTCTAAATCATCATCAATAGCAACATTCTTCCAAAAGCAAAATTTTTATACAAAAGAAGTACAAACTGAATAGCACACACATCATATAACAGTCAATTTAGTGCGCACCACATCTAAGCAGATAGTATAACATCATACAAGTTGTATAATTAAAATGGAAGGAGCAGCAAAAGAAACGCTCTGAAGAAGGTTGGATCATGTGGAGTTTAGGGAAGGGACCTAGGAATAAATCAACCAGCCTAGATGCCCCAAATACCCTTAATAAATTTACAATGAAGCCGGCTGAATTTTGGTCGAATTTTGATTGCAGCTTAACATGAAAAATCAAAATATTTGAACTAAATGCACTTCAATTTCCAAGCAAGAAAGCACAGTAAGCTACAAATAGAAAAACTTAACAGTCTCAAGATGCACCCAATATGTGGTACCTAGAAATCATACATAGAAATCCTAAAATCTAAGTAAGCATAAAAATCCTTGCACGAATCTAGAAACCCAAAATTCT
Source organism: Humulus lupulus (assembly GCF_963169125.1). NCBI lineage: Eukaryota > Viridiplantae > Streptophyta > Magnoliopsida > Rosales > Cannabaceae > Humulus > Humulus lupulus. Next base: position 68,012,498 of record NC_084799.1, read on the forward strand.
GATCGCCACGAATTTCAACAAGCTAAGGGCGAAGTCCCTAAAATTGATTTTTTTGAACATCCTAAATTACAACTAAATTCTGATTAATCTCGTATAAATTGCTGAGCGCGTGGAGTTCGGGAAAAAGAGATTGGTGATAGCATTTCTCAAACATTTATATTTCATTTTGGTCCAACTATGATTATCTCTAGCATCAAAAACAAAATCTTTAAACTACTTGAACCTAGAAATCGTATCCTCGTTACAGCTCGAGCCCTATAAACAAATGAAAGCATAATATGTTGCAAATTTGAACACCTAAATTCTTAAAATTTCCAATTTAAATAGAGATAGGTTAGATTAGATAGCTAGAAACAAAAAAAGACCTAAATTCGAATTTCTGCAAACCCTAATAAAATCCCTATTAACAAAAAGACAGTTGGAGAATGTGTAAAGACTGAATAAAGATTGAATTGGGCATACAGAATAGGTGACATCAGGCTTCTCCGACTGGCTGAGAAGGGAGATACTGGAGTCGGCCTCGGGAGGAAGAACATCAACAAGGGCATTCGAATGGCGATGCAAGGCAACAGATGCAGAGGGCTTGAGAAGCTCCCGATTGATGGTGCTAAGAATCCTGACGTAGTAATTGGAGCCGGTGGTTGAGCCCACTATCCCATTATTCTGATCAACCATTTCCATGAACTGGCCAATGACGAGGGGAACCGACTGGATCCTCTTGACCTCTTCTTGGGCCCGAAGAAGCTCTCGCTTGAGATTCTTCTGCTCGTCCTTGACGTACTCCTCCTGGATGTCGATGAACTCGAGCTGCCGTTGCAGTGACTTGAGGCGACTGTAGAGATCGTCCTCGTCGGAGGACTGATGCTGTTCGGAAAGACATGGGTCAGATCTCGTCGACGGGAAAGAAGCCGGTGGCTCCAAAGGTTTCGGGTCCATGATCAGAGCAGAGGCCGCCATAGCCTCTGAGCTTCGGAGTTGAGAGCTTGAATTCTAGTATTGGGCAATTCCAGGAAAGGAGAGAACAGAATGAATGGAGTAAGACGCAAGAAATTCAATAATATATTCGGCCCCGTTAGCAAACAGCAAAAACAAAGAAAAAAAACACACAAAAATAAAATGAAAATAAAACACAGTTAATTTTCAAGGGAAAATTACATACCGTATATACATATATATTTATTTTAATTTTTGAATTTTTTTTTAAATATATATAACTTTCCTGTTCAGTTTTATCTAATAACTAGGCAACTTAATTATAATAATTATTTTTTGGAAAATAAGATTTTGAATTTTTTTGTAAATTTTTTTAAGTATTTTATATTTTTTTGGTGTAGAATTTATAACTTAATAAGTTGTTAACATTTTCACTAAATGAATACCATAATATGAATGATAATCTTTTGATGTTTGAGAATTATTTATATATATATATATGTGTTGATTCATGAATATTATATTTAGTAAATAAAAGACTTAATGTAATTCATGATTTGGGAAAAAAAATCATATGTAGTATTATTTTGATTAGGTGAGTTGTGAAACAAATAAGGTAAAGAATAAGATTAATATTAATTAAGACTCTTTTTTTTTACTACTATGTTTGTGTAATGAAGTTTATATTGTAATTGGGAAATTTCATTATTCATATCTAATAATGCCTAATATTACCCAAAAATTCTAGCAATATTAATCTTTTCAATTTAATGTTAAGCATTCATCTCATACCCAAAATACCCCCTCCTATTATATCAAGAATCCTAAAACCTTCTATGTCTCTCTCTTCCCTCTCTCTTCCCTCTCTCTCCCTCTCTCTCTCTTTCATTTTCGCGAAATCCTCCCTAAAACCTACAGATTTGTATGATTTTCTTGTCGAAATCGTTGTTAGTCATCTCCATTGTCTCTGTGAAGTCGCCGATATCAAAGGCAACATCCATTTTGAGGGTTTTTGGAGGAGAAAAATCATGGGTAATAAGATTGTTCATTTTATGTGTTGGGTATTATTTGTTTATATTGTTTTGGCTATTTTGAACAAATCTAAGCCTATATTGGTGTGTGTTTTTGGATTTTTTAGAGAGATTCCGCGCTCTGCGTTTTTCCGGGTTTTCTGCAACTTTTTTGCTTGATAGGATCTCGATAGGGACTCGATGGTATGTAGAAGAATGTTCTTTTATGAGCTCGATATAGTTCGATTATAGCTCGATAGTTTTAGGTTTTGTTGCTCGATGACAACTCGATAAGGGTTCGATTGGACCCTAGAATATTTAGTGTAGTTGTTATCTCGATATGTGATCGATAGGAGCTCGATAGGATTCGATGAAGGTTTTGGTTAGGTTTTATGTTCGGTTTAAGAAATTTTAGCTCGATACTAACTCGATAAGAGCTCGACTATGGGATCGATGGTAACTCAATAGCATTCGATTATAGCTCGATAAAGCTCGATAATGTTCTTTTTTCATGAATTTCTGAAAAATTGACAGTTTTCTTGACAATTTCAATGTTTTTTTTCCAACACAGGTTCCATTGTCTACGTTTTTGTATTATACAATGGTGTTTGGGAATTACAAGGGATTAAGTGGATTTTCAAGGACCCTCAATGCATGGTGATACCGATGGAGGATATTGTAACGTACTTGCAACTTCTTGACATATTGCACAAGGAACTTAAAGTTGATAAACAGATGTATGGGTTGAAATTGGAGGTTCCTTACACATGCGGCGACTAACCATTTACACCCGTTCATGTTGAAAGTGATCTTGGTGTCCGTGCATTCTTAGGAGTAACATCTAAAGAAAGGTTAGCCTTGTGTGTCACTCCTATTAAAAAGATTGTCATTACAGATCCATATTCCACTCCCGGACCTGAGGGAGCAGTCGGTACTTTAGGATGTCCTATTGGTGACCTAAGGGACAACCAGTATGAGTACAACCCCTATGGGAATGACGATCCAGTAGCTGAACATAATGAGGACTTATGATACAATTCAGAGGCATATTATTGTGCAAAAGTGTCGATTAACATGTCTGATGATTTGCAAGTAGAACAAGCACAAGAACAACCAATGCGTCCTATTGCACGGGCGAACCTACCAAGTCAAGGATGTCAAACACCTGGCACCAGCTCTAGTCATCCTGGTGGAACAAAATATAACTATACAGGGAATGTTCCAATATGTTCAACAGAAAATGGAGTGCTGCCATGTTTTCAAAAGAAGATATCATGACTTCTAGTTGTTCTGAATCACCATCATCTGGTGTACCGTTAGGAGAACTACACCTTGGGAAGACTTTTGAGAACAAGATGGAATTGAAAACCAAAGCAGCTCTCTTCGCAATGAAGAATAATTTTGAGTTTATGATTAAGAAGTCTGGTACTGATGTGTTGTATATCACCTGCAAGGATCTTGATTGTGGTTGGAGAATAAGAGGGAAAAAAGTAGCACGATCGGAGATGTTTGAGATCACTGTTTATAATAGTGTACATACTTGCTCACTAGAATTGCGACAGAAAGACCACTGTCAAGCAGCACCTAGGGTCATTGGGCACCTTATCAAGAACAAATATGCTACTGATGGCACTATCTACCCAGTAAAAAACATAAATGAGGATATGAAGAATAATTTTGGGATCGATCTGAGTTATATGAAGGCTTGGAGATGCAGAGAGAAGGCACTCGGTTATGTCAGGGGGACACCTGAAGAATTGTACTCCAAGTTACCTTCTTACTTGTACATGCTGCAGCAAAAGAATCCAGGTACAATAACTGATTTTGTCACAGATGACGGTCGCTTTCTTTATTATTTCTTCTCACTTGGAGTTTGTAGAAGGGGATTTACATCATGTCGTCCTGTTATATGTGTGGACGACACTTTCTTGAAGTCAAGGTACGGTGGCCACATGTTGTGTGCTGTCGCATTGGATGCGAATGACCATATTCATCCAATTGCGGTCGCGATTGTTGATAGTGAGAATCATGCTTCTTGGAAGTATTTCATGATGAAATCGAAGGAAGCCATTTGAGTTGTTGATAATCTGGCTTTTGTATCAGACGGGCATGCTAGCATTATTCATGCTCTTGATTTAGTCTTCCCTGATACCTACCACGGTGCATGCTGCCATCACAAAAGTATGAATGTAATCACTAAGTTCAAGACTGATCACTATCACAAGGAGATGTGGAATGCGGCATATTCATTTCAGAAGTCAAAATTTCACAGGTTCTTCAACAATATAAAGCAAATGGATCCTACCATAGCTCAATATCTCGAGGGTATTGGCTTCGATAAGTGAACTCGTACTTACTTTCCTGGGAATCGATACAATGTAATGACAAGCAACTACGCTGAAAGTTTCAACAACAAAACCAGAGACGCAAGAACCTTCCCAGTCACTACTTTTGTGGAATTCATTCATTTCACAATTCAGTCATGGTTTGCTGGGTGTCGTGGGGAGGTAGAGAAGTGCACATCCAAATTAGCAACAATATATGAGAAAGATGTCTCAGGCATTGTGGATGATGCAAGGTACTTGAAAGTCCATCCTCTTGGATAGTTCGAATTTCATGTGGTAGACCCAGAAGGTCATGGTGAGGTGAATTTGATGACCAAATCATGCTCCTGTGGCCAGTTTCAAATAATGGGTTACCCTTGTGTTCATGGTGTGGCTGCGGCCATCCTGCACGGTGTCAACATTTACTCACTGTGTTCCCCATATTACACTACTGAGATGTGGAGGGAGTCTTACAAAGAAACAATTTACCCAACTAGCAACGAGGATGATTGGGAAGTTCTCGAGAACATAGAGAAAATGCAAGTTGGGGTTCCTGTTGAAAAACAACCAGTTGGTCAACCGAAGAAGAAAAAGATGGGAAGAAGGAAGACAACCCGCACTCCATCAAATGGCGAAATCATTCGCAAAGAGTGCAAGTGTAGTATGTGTGGTGGTCTTTGCCACAACAGGGCTACATGCAAAGCTAGGCTATAAACTCTTTTTTCCAATTTTGACTTGTTGTATTAATAACCTAGCTTGTTTTCCCTTCATTTTTCTTAAAAGTTATGTTAAGCTCGATGTAAAATCGATGAGCTCGATTGTAGCTCGACGTGAACTCGATAGTAGCTCGATATGAACTCGATAATTTGAATGTTAGCTTCTAAACTGACTTCAAATCGTAGCTCGATAATAGTTCAATAATGGTTCAATATAACTCGATAGCAGTTCGATAATGGTTCAATATGGCTCGATATTAGTTCAATAACAACTATATAATGGATATGAAAATGATATTGCTCGATTGAAGCTCGATATTAGTTTGATAACAGTTCGATATAGCTTGATATTAGTTCGATAATGTTCGATATAGCTCGATAGCAGCCTATGAATGTTACAAAAAAATGTGAACAAAAAACTGCACATGTAAAGACCCTGCATATATACAATCATCAAGGTAACAAATTTTTATACCACAAGTCTGTGGTACACTTGTTCCTTAACACCTCTATATTTTCATCGCAGATGGTTTCCAATGGAAGGTCGGCCATGAGATGCTCAATATGCTTGACAACATACACACCACAACCCCCATTGTAAAAAAAATGTAAACATTAAGTGTACAATACTATAATTTTAGTTAGAAACAAATATAGTATGAAGATGATGTTTGTTACCTTCTCTTTGACTGAGTGAGCTCGTGTTTCTGTTTGTGATGCCATGTGAACTGATGCGGCCTCTTTCCTGGTGCAGGAATCTTCAACATAAAGCTATCAGTGAACAATTTACTCTCCATCAATAGAGAAGGAAGCAAAAAGCACCATGGATTCATAATTTCCTCCAGCTTTGCGTCACTAATCACCGAGTTGTCTGAATCATAAACAATGAGAGTCTAACTAGAAATAGACAATGAGAGTTGTCTATTTCTCTAGAAACAGAGAAACAGAGAGTTGTCTAACTAGAAATAGACAATGAGAGTTGTCTAGAAACAAAGAAGGAAGCAAAAAGCACCATGGATTCATAATTTCCTCCAGCTTTGCGTCACTAATCACCGAGTTGTCTGAATCATAAACAATGAGAGTCTAACTAGAAATAGAAGCCTCAATGGCAAACCAATGTTGTTGTTCATAGTTTTGGCACCCAATATGCATCCTCAAATCCTCCCCAAGATGCCAGAAAGTGCTGCTCGATGCTGGTCAACATGGACATAATGTCAGAATCCAACGTGAACTTTGTTTTGTCAGCAATTTTCTTGTACTGATAATATCGGGCAGGTATCACTTGTAAGAAATAAATTTTCATCACAACTGCATTATGTCGATATGTATTGGGAAAATACTTACGACATGTATGAAGCATGTGTTCTGCGACATCAATATGCTACAAAGAGAGTACGATATAAAAAGTTAGCAAAGACCATCATAAATGGCTAAAAATGATGCATAAACGAATAAATTGAGTTCTCATCGAGCACTATCGAGCTTATATCGAACTAAACATTGAGCTCATCGAGTCCATATCGAGCCCCATCGAGCTCATATCGAGCTATTCTCAGACGGTAAACAACACCCCTATCGAGCTCACATCGAGCTAATCTCAAACAATAAACAGCAACCTTAGTTCAACACCCCTATCGATCTACTATCGAGCTCCATCGAGCTCACATCGAGCTAATCTCAAACAGTAAACAACAGAACTTGTGTAGCCTATCGAGCTCTCATCGAGCTCATATCGAGCTAATCTCAAACAGTAAACAAAAACCCTAGTTCAACACCCATATAGATCTACTATCGAGCTCCATTGAGCTCACATCGAGCTAATCTCAAATAGTAAATAATAGCCCTAGTTCAACACCCCTATCGATCTACTATCGAGCTCCATCGAGCTAATCTCAAACAGTAAACAACAGAACTTGTGTAGCCTATCGAGCTCTCATCGAGCTCATATAGATCCAGGCAACCCCCTTATCGAGCTCATATTGAGTTAATAAAAACATAACTTGTAAAATTGAAAACAAAACATAATTTCTACGACTATCGAGTCATTAGGTATAAATGGCTTACCCCATCATTGAGCCATGACTGGGGTGTCTTCCACGTCAGAAACCACGCTGGACCGTGATTCCCAATTTTTACATCCCTTGGGGTCTTGTTGGGGATGTCTCCAAGCAACCACTTGGACACTGTCCTATATTGTTTGCGATCTAGCTTCTTGAGATGGTCCAACACCTGGGTAGCCTCCTCTTCTGGTGCAGCTGCATCAGTGCGAGGTCTTTTCCTCGTGGGATCGGTGTAGTCCTCAAACCAATCCGGCTTGTGTCTTTGGCGTCTAGTCCTCTGAAACCGAACCCCAGCAACATCCTCAGGGTTGACAATAACGATTCCCAGAGTCGCAGCATCAGGTGTCACAATGATGGTAGAAGGCGTGGTTGGATCATCAACATAGTTCAGAGGAATATCCAGTGACTCTGAGTCTGAATCTTCCTTGGAGCCCCTCAGTTTCTCCTTAATAAACGTCAGGATCTGACTAACTGCATCCAAGATCACTGGCTGGTTCTTCAGGAGGGTCTCATGTCGACCCTCGACTCTGTCCAATTGCTCAATCAAGTCAGTGAGCTTAGGCGCTGGTGTTGGGGCTGAGGGTGGGGCTGTAGCTGGGGCAACAAGAGGGGTGGGACCTACAACCTCCTCCTCCTCTGGGGCAGCATCATCAAATATCTTGGCTGCCTCGGCTGCCTGAGAAACTATCTCCGCAACTTTCTCAAAAGTCACATCCTCCTCATCATCAACCTTCGAGGGATCCTGGCCAAGTCTGGGATAAATGGGAAGATCTCCCTCTGTGAATGACGAATAATAGTCTTTTTCTAGTGGTCGAGGCTTCAACATCGGAAGGACGATCAACTGCAAACAACATAAAACATTTGGTTAACTCAAATAATCATAAAAGATAAGCATATAGATAAAAATTAATTGTTTAATGTCAATCAAATATAACTTACATTCTTCTTCGACAACATCGGTGAGATGACAGACTTGGTGAAATCCTTATTCCTCTGATGCGACCAACTAAGCATCATTGGGACTATGTTTCCCGAGCTCACAACAAACTCTGTCGCAAGCTGTTGGATAGCCTCATATGCCCAGTACTATAAGGCCAGGGCATAACCATACATATTGTACTTGGACTCTTTCTGCACCTTGGCATCCTTCTTGTTGTCATAGTTGGCCTTTTGCTTCACTATGTCCTTCTTACAAGACTGCAATAGCCTCCTATAAGATTACTTCCCCCATGGATAGCTGAAGAAGTAGTCTACATCCTCAACCATCTTCAGAATATCTCGCCATATGTGCAACTTGCCCTCTATGGCATTCAGAACCCCCTCAACCAACAAACATAGACCAATCTTGTACACATCTTCCAGAACAATACAAGTCTTGAAAGCATGGTCCACCTGTGAGAGCTTTACCTTCTCACCATCATTGAAATACTCCTTTATCATTCGGTCATTAAGATTACGCTCTTCCAACTCTTCTAGTGACGGGAAGGTACTGAAATTCAACCCCGTCACCAGGGAAAACTCTCCCATGCTGAATCTACAAGACTTCGACCCCAAGAAGAAATGCACCTCATCTTCGTTGTTGTTGGCGATTTTCCTCAACAGCAGTTGATGCACCAAGACTCCGGAGAAATTAAACTCCGAAGCCAAAAAGAACTGCTTGAAAGGAGATTCCTTAGCTCTTTCAAGCAACATGAGGTCCACAAACCTAGTCTTAATGTGATTTAAAGTGCTACTACCCCAAATTGTGACTCGACCAAGAAAGTGATCCCCAAACGGAACAAGAAACTTAGGCATCTGCAACAACACATGAAAAAAAATTGGTAAGAAAACAAATTTTCAAACATAATCTGGAAAAAATTAAAAAAAAAAACAAATTCATCAAAAATTGAAATAAACACTGCCATCGAGCTTATATCGGGCTGTTATCGAGCCCTATCGAGCTCAATCGATCTATTCATCGAGCCTCTATCGAACTTCCATCAAGCCACTATTAAAACTAATCTTTTAGTATACCATCGATCTTATATCGAGCTAATGTCGAGCTTCCATCGAGCCTAACTATTTCAAGCCTACTATCAAACCATTCAAGTTACCCTATTGAGCAAGTATCGAACCATTCAACCTACCCTATCGAGCTCATATCGAACAATTATCGAACCATTCAACCTAAACTATCGAGCTCTTATCGAACCATAATCGAGCCTATCAAGCTTTATTTTATCTATTACCAAAGATCACTCGAGCCATTATCGAACCTATCGAGCTACTGGTGCAAACCCCAAAAAATCCCAGAAAAAAAAATCCCCAAAAAATGATGAACACAATCCACAGATCATAGATTCAACAATATGCTTTATCAAAAATTAAAATGGGTTCGAGATTTTACCTTTGATTGTCAAACTTTAGAAGAAATGGGTCGACGTGGGTCTCCTAATCATCGTGGGTCTCGATTTCGACGGAGAGATGGGAGATGGGAGACGTGGGGGCTCGACGGAGGTGGGGGCTGACGGAGGTGGGCTCGATGGAGGTGGTATTTGGGTATTTTGTGAGAGTGAGAGAGAGAGAGAGAGAGAGAGAGAGAGAGAGAAATCGAGATAGTAGAGAGAGAAGTGAGATATTGAGTTTTTTGGGTGTGGAAAAATGAGAGGGGTATTTTGGGAAATAAGGAAATGTTTAGCATCAATTTGAAATTGTAATTAGTGCTAGAATTATTATGTAATTGTCCCTATTAGTATGTATAAATATGAAATTTCCCTTTACAATAATATAAACACATGTAGTTTAATATATATATATATATACAAATTGCTAAAGATAGAATTGAAGTATGTACAATAGCAAGAATGGAGAATTTATTTTATTAAATTATACAACCATAAAATTTATACCTTATAAGTTAAGAATTTGAAGTGGGGACATGAATAAGGAGACTATATTATTTTATAGAATAAATAGTTTTTTTTATGAGTGAGTATTTTGAAATACTTCTTTGTAAACAATATTTTTTAATTAAATTTGGGTCTCCCACCTCATCATCAGCATTTAGTATGATCATTCCTTCTCTTGTGGTAACTCGGGACACATCAACATATAACTGACCGTGGGTGAATACTTGCTTAGGGAGGTACATGCCAACATGTTTAAGAGATTGTCCTTGGATTTTGTTGATTGTCATGGAAAAACATGGTGCCAAGGGAAGTTGTCGTCTATTAAGCTTGAATGGCCATCTTGATTCATTGGGAGACATGATAATTCTTTGAATAATGACATTTTCACCAATATTTGTTCCATAAATGATGTTGCCTCAATGGACCATTTACCAAGATGTCTGATAATCAATCTTGTGCCATTGCATAGGCCTTCTATTTGATTTAGATTTCTAAGGAGCATTACAAGAGCACATTCCTTAAGTCACATCTCATGATTAGGGATGCCATTAAATTTCAAACCATTCAAAAATTCAGCTAGATACAAAAGATCTTCATCATTTGTCTTTACACTTGCTTTGCATATATTGTCTGAGCTAAAATATTTTCTCCCTTCACCTGATATAATATTCATAGTCATCTCATTTAGTTCATAGACCATTTCATTTTTGGTGTTAGTATTGCTCTTTCTGTCAAATATGCAGGATCGTTGTACTTTTGTAAAAGTAATGGGTAGATAACTTCAACTATGGATTTCATTAGATCTTGAGATGGATTTATGGTGATATCAGAAGGAAGCTTAATTAATTGTCTATCAATGTCATCATATAATGAACCATCTCCAATCTGCAACATCCATTTGTCAAAAGAAGCTATTTTAGCAGCCTCAAAACCAATCAGGCTTCCATTATAGAGCCTCATATTTTGGTTGAGCTCATATATTTTGAAAAATGGCCACAAATATGATGAGTTATGAGAAGCATCAACATGATCAGCTCTTGTACCTTTTGGGACAACTGGTAATATTTGTCGAAAATCACCACCACATACTATTGTAAGTCCTCCAAAAGGTTTGTTAGAGCTATTTTCAAACCTTGTTCTTAGAATATCTCTTAAGGTCTTATCTAAAGCTTCAAAGCATAACTTATTTGCCATAGGTGCTTCATCCCAAATGAGCAAAGAAGTTTTCACAAGAAGTCCAACTAGTGGGGTGCCTTGTCGAATTTCATAAGTCGACTTTGATGTAACATTCAAGGGAATATGAAATCGTGAATGAGTTGTCCTACCATTAGGCAATAACAAAGCAGCTATGCCTAAAGTTGCTACAGGCAAGACTGTTTTTTATTATTTTTGGACAACAAAATCTTATTAATTAGAGTGATTCTCAGTTTCTCTCTCTTCCACGGCGAGGAGGCGAAAAGCTGGGCAGAAGCTAGCAAAACCAGTCATTGAGCCGGAGCTCCCTTCATCCGATGGAGAAGATATTGTTCAGGAGCGGTATGAGGAAGTAGTCATTGAGGAAATGGATATTACAGAAGAGCAAGAACTTGATGCTAGGGATTCGGTTTGTGCTTCGAATGAGGGTTTTGATCTATCCACGGATCCTGATACTGGGTCCTGGGCTGCAGAGGTTGAGGCTAGATCTTTCCAAGATTCAGCCAAATAAACTTGGGCTAAGTTTCGGGAAGCTCTTCCATCACGTGGGTATACGAAGCTACATTACTTGGAGCCTTTTCAGAAGGATGGACAGATAATTGCAAAATTGGATGTGGATGAGATTGAAGTGGAAGCCTCCTTCTGGAAATTAGCATTGATCTGTGTGGTGATTGGTGCTAACCACCACTTGCAGGTTTTGAAGGGTTTATCAAACGGATTTGGGGAAAGCTTGGTATTGAGCGAGTGGCTCGAATGATTGTTGGCTTTACAATGGTGAAGTTTAGAGATGAAGCAACACGTGATCTGGTTTTGGAATCAGGCGTGGTCCATTTTGATAATAAACCAGTTGTTCTCCGTCCCTGGACTATTGATATCAAGTCCTTGAAGTCTATTAAATCAGTGCCTGTGTGGATCCGGTTACCTGATCTTGGCTTGCAATATTGGGGGGTGAAGTGTTTGAGTGCCGTTGTTAGCACAATAGGTAATCCTATAATGATTGATAAGATAACCAAGGATCGATCTATGATAAAATTTGCTCGTGTCTTAGTTGGGATGGAAATAGTAGATTCTCTACCTAAGTACATCAGTTATTCCAATGAGAATGGTCAAGTTATGGAACAGCTTATAGAATATGAATGGCTGCCAACAAAATGTTCTAATTGTAAGAAATTGGGACACTCAGTAACATTTTGCAAGTTTGTTCCTGAAGCAGTCTAGAGGCAGAAAGAATCGAAGAATAAGGAAGCAACTGATCCTTCTGAGGCAGTGAATACTGTAAGTCTGAATGCCTCTGTTCCAATTCAGCAATTAAATTCTGCCCAACCAAGTGATGATCCAATAGAGCCCCATTGGGTTTCTCCGAAAAGAGCTAGTGTTAAAAAGCAAGTTGTTCAGGCTCCTATTAGGCAGGCCAGGAACCCTTTTAGTGTGCTCCAGGAGCAGCAGAGACCTTTGTCTGAAATCTCAACCAAACCAGACCCAAATGGAATACTGCAACCTATTGAGCTGGAATGTTAGAGGGTTGAATAGATTGAATAAACAGATGGTGGTTCTTGATATCTGTACATTAAATAAAGTTGGGATTGGGGCTCTTCTTGAAACTAAAATCAAGGGAGTGAAAATAAAGGAAGTTATGAGTTCTACTTTTGTTGGTTGGGAGTATTATAGTAGTGAGTACTTGGAGGGTAGAATTTTATTGATTTGGAAAGCTCATTTGGTGCATATTGAAGTGATACAGGAAAGTGCCCAATTATTGCACTGTAAAGTTAGAACACGCAATAAGCCTGATTTTTGTCTTACAATAGTGTATGGTTCTAATTTTTTGGAGTCGAGGAGATCTTTATGGCATGATTTGACCCATTTTAAATGGCCTATAAAATCTTGGATCATTCTAGGGGATTTTAATGATGTTTTTGCTCCTGATGATAGATTGGGAGGGAGACCTATCACAATGAAAGAAATGGAGGATGATAGACAGTGGCTTGATCTTGGCTTGGTTGATGAAATGAAGATTATGGGGTCCTTTTATACTTAGTCTAACAATCAAGAAGGGGGGACTCACATTTTCTCTAAGTTGGACATGGTATTTGTTAATGAAGCCTGGCTTGACTCTTATCCGTTAGTTACTGTTGTTTCTCAATGTGAGGTTATTTCTGATCATTGTTTTATTCTTCTTAAACATCTTCCTGCTTTGAGGATGGGGGTAAAGTCGTTTCGTTTTTATAACATGTGGGTCTCTCATCCTAAATTTAGGGAGATAGTCTTGGCTAACTGGTCTAAACAGTTACTGTATAAGGGTAATGGATTGAAGCAGATTAGTTGGAAGCTTACCTGTCTTAAGCATGTCTTGAAGGCTTTTAACTGGAAGGTTATGGGGGATGTTGCTTGTAATTATGAGATAAGTAAAGGTTATATCAACAAGTCCATTCTAATTGTTTTGTTGATCCGGCTAATAGCAGGTTGTGTACTGAGGATAGAGAAGCTTTTCTGGAATTTAAAAGACAGGAGCATTTGTATGCTAGTTTCCTCTACCAAAAGAGTAAAATAGATTGGCTGCGATTTGGAGATGACAACTCTTCGTTCTTTCATTCTAGTTTAAAGAATAGGAAATTAACTAATAGGATTGTGTCTTATGTTACTGATGAAGGGCAGGTTGAGGATGATTATACTAAAGTTACCAGTCATTTTCTTCAGCATTTTAAGAGCTTTTGGGTGCAGCTAGTAAGGCTTCAGGCAAAATTGATTCTCAAGTTATTGCGTATGGTCCAGTTTTGGGTATAGAAGTTCAGTTGGGATTAATCAAACCATTCTCTGCCCATGAAGTTAAAGTGGCTATGTTTAGCATTCACTCAATTAAAAGCCCAGGTCCAGATGGTTATGGGGCGGATTTTTTCAAAGCGTTATGGAAGGATATTGGCAAGGAAATATCACTGGCTGTCCTTGATTTTTTTTATTCAGGTTGTATCCCTCAATATCTGAATAAAACACTCATTTATCTTATTCCTAAAGTGGATCATCTAGTTAATGCAGTTGATTTTAGGCCTATTGCTTGTTGCACTACCATTTACAAATGCATATCCAAAATGTTGTGCAGTAGGCTTAACTCTGTTCTTCCTTTACTGATTAATCAAAATCAGGGGGCTTTTATCAAGCATCGATCTCTTGCTCATAATTGTCTCATCCTTCAAGACTTGCTTAAGGGGTACAATAGGAAAAATAGTTCCCCTCGGTGTCTTATGAAGATTGATATTAGTAAGGCGTATGACTCAATTGACTGGGATTTCTTGGAGAATCTTCTAAATGTTCTCTATTTTCCGATGAGATTTATTAGGTGGGTTATGGTTTGTCTTCGGGGTTCATCCTATTCTTTAGTGATGAATGGTAGCATTCAAGGTTATTTTCAAGGAGCCAAAGGTCTTAGACAAGGTGATCCAATCTCGCCTTTACTTTTTCTTATTGTGGTGGATTTTCTTACTCGTTTATTGTTAAAAGCTTCTATAGAGAAAGATTTCAGATTTCACCCTTTGTGCAAGTCCCTAAAGCTTGTTAATCTTTGTTTTGCTGACAATCTCCTACTGTTTTGGAAAGCCAATCCGAAGTCAGTTATGATCTTTATTCAAGCTTTTAATGAGTTTACTTTATCTTTGGGCCTCTCTATTAACCAAAGCAAATCTCGAATTTATTTTGGAGGGCTAGATGCTGGTGATAAATCTCCCCTATTGTTGTGTTCTAATTTGATTGAAGGGCACTTCCCCTTGAAATATTTGGGTGTTCCTCTGAGACCTACTAAATGGAAGGCTACTGACTGCGACATTATTCTTAAGAAAATTAGAATGCATCTGAATGGTTGGGCTAGTCATCACTTATCATATGTTGGTCAGGTCTAGTTGGTGCATTCTGTGTTGTTGGGGATTCACTCTTATTGGATGAATATCTTTTTGTTACCTCAGAGTGTAATCAGAGATATTGACTGCCTTTGTAGGAAATTCCTTTGGGGTGAGAAGGGCAACAGAAGCAAATTTCATCTTATCTCTTGGGAGCATGTTTGTCGTTCGAAGTGTTTTGGTGGTTTGGGATTTCGGAAGGGTCCTACTTGGAAAAAGATTATGTTAGCTAAGTTCATTTGGGCTATTTCTTCTAAGTAGGATATTTTATGGGTGAAATGGGTCAACTGTATTTAATTAAAAGGAACTTCTCTCTGGGATTATCTGTTAAAACAAGATACCAGTTGGTATTGGAGGAAGCATATCAATCTCTGTCCAGATCTGAATTAGAGGCTACGGTTGTGAATGGGAAGCTTCAGCTGGGTAAGCTTTACTCCTTAGTGCTGCTTGGCAAGTTGGTGTTATATGAGAAGGCTGTGTGGTGTAGGCTTACGGTTCCTAAACACAGATTTATCTTGTGGCTAGTTGTGAACCAAAAGCTTCTCACAAGGGATTTATTTCATCATTGTCATTTGCCTATTCCATCTTTATTATGCTCTGTTTGTTCTGAAGAAGATGAAAGTTACTCTCATCTATTTTTTGAGTGTTTGTTCTCCAGGAGAATAATGCAGGCTATTTATGGGTGGCTGGGAGAGGCTATTTTTCCTGTTCAGTATGCGGATTGGTCTCAATGGTTGTCTGGGCATCGCACTGGATGGATTTCCTTGGTGGTTGCTGCAACTCTTGCGGCTACTGTTTATTTTCTTTGGCTGAACAGAAACCATTGCTGTTTTGAGAAGAGTTTTTTTTTCTATTTCTAGGATTGATAACTTGATTAGGTTTTCTATTAAGGCTAGAGTGCAGAATCTAAATGATCAGAATTGTTCTATTAGAGAGAGACAAATGTTAGATTTTGTCATCAATTTGTAATTTGAGGTGGAGTTTTTCGCCAGCCTTTTTGTTGTACCTAGTTTGTTTTATCAATAAAAAAAAATGATAAAAAAAAGACTATTTTTTATTGTGATTTGAGCTTTGCAATAATTGTTTTCCATAAAAATGTTTTACTAGTACCACCATGTCCATTGATAAAAAATAAATTGCCTTGTTCATTCTCTACTGAATGTACTATTGCTTTATAAGCTAATTTTTGGCAAGGATTTAGAGCAGCAAATGATTTCTCATGCAACATCTTAAATTGATCTCGGTCATAATCAAGTTCTTCATTGACCAATCTATTACCCGAGTCTTTTATACAAGATGGATTAGGCAGGGACATTCCATCTATATCTTTCAAACTTTTTCCCATCTTCAGCATGATACTTTCAATCTCGAACAATGTGTATGCTACAACTTGTTGTTCAGTTAACTTAAGATCATTCATTCTAAATCTCTTCCTATGCAATGAAGTTATGTCATCTGACAATGCAATATAATTAGATTTCCAAAGTTGTGATGCATCAGAAACCTGACAGTGAATGAGTATCGTGACGAAAAGATGTCTATCCTTTCCAGTTGCCTATATTGGAGCTTCAGTCAAGCAATCTATCCACTCTTTATCATCGTCTAACAATCCCAAAGCATAGCATGCACCTTTAAAATTAGGATATGTGTAACGTCCCAAAATTACCTAATAAGACTTGAGGCCTTGATTAGGGGGTCAGGATGGAAATATATGGAGTTATATGTTTATTTGATATATTTGATTGTGATTATGTGAGTTATATGATAATATAACTAGTGGTGCATGTTTAGGGGTATTAAATATGCATGTGGGCCCATTTCTTATTAGAAGGGCAACTTTCATAATTTGGCATGTTATGGGCATAATTGTATATATATGTGCATATATGTGATATATGTGTGAGACCACATTATTATGTGGGTTTATTTGAGTTACTCGGCATGAGACGATCCTAGGGAGCAAGTTAGCCGGAAAGTCACAACGGGACCCGATACCCGACTCGGGGCGAGTCAAGGGGTATTTTGGGTATTTGTCATTAAATTGGGTTATCGAGTAATGGGATTGAATAACTGGGGATATATTTGCAGTTAGTGAGTTTAGGAGGGAATACCAGGGAATTTGACCATTTTTCATCGGCGACGTTTTTGGTACCCCAAGTCTCGGGATTAGCTTAAGTCACTTAAGCCTTAAGGAAAACAAAAATCAGAACACACAAACACTTCTAGCAGCTCACCAACCGACTCATTCTCTCTCCGTCTCTCTCTCTCTCTAATTTTTCTCTCAACTCTTCTAAGGGGATTCTTTGTGAATTAAAGGGAAATTTGTTGGCCGGAGCTTGAGAGATTGAAGGCTTAAGTTTGGGAGTGGATTAGCTACAGCAAGGGAAACTTAAACCACAGTTGAGGTTAGCTTTGGGCCTTGATTTCCATTGATTGTTAGGCTTAGTTTGGCTGTTCTTGAAGAGTTCTTGAGCTTTATAGCTCAAGAGTTGATTTAGTATTTTGATGAGTTATATAACTATATTTTTGTTGGGTTTTGCTGCTGGGAAGATGTTAGAATTGTTGTGGTGATTGAATTATGGTTTTTGGTTGAAATTTGGTTAGTTTGGGTTGAATTTGGTTGTTGGAAAATGAGGAAAATCTGTGTTCACAAGGCCAAGTCGCGGCTCTGTTCTTAAGTGGTCGCGGCTCAGTTGAACCCAGGGCCTTGGGAGGCCTTTGTTTGGGAGGCGTGCTACGACCCTCTTGGGCAGGTCACGACCCGCATCCCTTTGGAAGAGGGAGAGGGCCTAAGATTAGAGGGGTGCGCCCCGACCCTCAAGGGTAGGTCACGGCCCGCCTGGGCAGTTTTGGCCTTGGGGATTTTTAATGATGGGAACCTTTTCCTTAGGGCTTCCACTACCCGATTTAGTGGAATTCGAGGCCCCGGAGGCTAGGACTCGGTCCGAAAGCCTTTATTTGCTCGTTATTGATGGAATCCTATATTATGGTTGTGACTAGGTTATTGCTAGGGGCTCAGAACCAGGATCGTGCTCGAGGGTCGTCCTTATTTTATGCTATACTCGGACTTGAGGTAAGAAAACTGCACCCAATACGTGTTAATTATGATTAGGGCTTGGGCCCCTGAGAACGTCTATGTTTAAGCTATTGTTTCACATGTTGATTGATCCTACTTGAATATTCTATACTTGCTTAAGTGTTTCATGTTTGTTGCATGGTTTCTGTGGTTAGGGCCTGAGGCCCTGTTAAATAGGTATGATTAGTATTATGAGTACGGTTACTCGATGGTGTTATGTGATTAACATGCATGCGTACTCATTTTGTTGGGATATGCCTATTCATATCTGCATCTATTTTGAAGTCTGAATACCTGGATCAGGGCTTGACTTATTAGTCAAGGACGACAAAAGCGCGATGCACGCTGGTCGAAAGGCTTAGGCCTAAATTAGCAACGTACTATTATGTTGGCCGACCCTATGGTCGTTGGAAAACCAAAGGTGTTGGGCTAGCTCTATGGCTAGTTACTCCGAGCTAAGGTTGAGGGCCCCAAGTGACTCTATGGTCACATAGCTAGGGAATAGGCCCCGGGGTTGGCTGTATGGTCAACTATTCAGGGCAACGACCCCGAATTGGTCCAATGACCATTTGTTTGTAACTGAATGACTATATGTGAAGCTTATTATTGCTGGACATGCTGGATAAGTATCTTGAAATCTGTATTTTTTGTTTATGCATATGTATAGTTTTCTTACTGAGCCTTGGCTCACGGGTGCTTTGTGGTAAAGGTAAGGGGAAGGGAAAGCTTGACTAGCCATGAGTTGGAGAGCTTCGGTGGCGGCGTGTACATATGCGGCTGCTCGACCACCATGGCCAAGGATATCTTAGAGGAACTAGGGTTGTAGCCTTGTTTTTGCTGCTTAGGTTAGTTGGATGTAATTTTTGATATACCTACAGTTCTTTAAGAATTTGGTTGTAATATTTTGGGATCCCACAAACGTTTGAAACTTTTAAAATAAAAGTCAACGGTTCCTTTGACCAAATTTTTTTAACCCTAACCCTTGACATTAACCATAGATACACGTATTAAGCCAAATGACTTGATTAGCAAGTTTGGCACAATTTAAAATACATAATGTAACGGTCCTGGATTAGGAGGACGTTACAACTTGGTATCAGAGCTGCCAAGGTTTAAGGGTTCCTGAAGACTGGTCGGGCATGTACACTCGCCACTAAAGTCAAGCTCAACTCAGGGTTCGGTTATTATTATGTGGTTATGTGTTTAAATGTTTAAACTATTAGGAACGAGTTTCCTAATACGCAGTAAAATAGTGATGGGTTTGCCCAGTGTACAACAAAAATTTTGTAACTACTTTTAAATATGCTGATCCATTAATATACATACATTAATCATAAACAAGAAAAGAATAAAGAACATACATCTTGATGCCTATCAAGTGTCCTTGCTATCTTTTCGTAAAATAAACGATTTTCATATCCAAGCTGCTCCCAGGTACTCACACTAAGATCTTCCACAACGTTTTCTACACTTCAAGAAGTGTGTGAGCACTTAGAGAATAAAGAATGATATATTTCTGATTCAACTTGACGTACTCAACACATGAGATATAGAGAATAGGCCTGAGACTGGTTCTGTATCTTTTCAGGGAGAAATGGAAAGTATCATTCTTTTCTTAGAGCGAATAAATTCAATATCTTATTATTTTCTGATAAGTCTAACTTAAATAGAAAAATATTTAAAAAATAAATATGTAACCAATTACAATTTATCTTTTAATTAATTCATTATCTTATTAATGAAAATATCAAACTAACTTTTTTGAATTTTTCATTAATTAATTAATAAAATAAATAAAAGTGAAAAATCCATCCCTGATTTCTATAGCTACACGCCACAAACAGTCCAGAGACTGTGTGTGTCATGCAGTACCCTATCAAATAGGGATATTTATTTTCTCAACTATTATTTAATTATTTTAATAATGTAAACATCAAAACTAACTTTTGAATTATCCATTAATTAATTAAATAAATAAATAGAAGTGAAAAAAACCCAATCTTGATTTTTTTATGTGCTACACGCCCAAGTGAGTCCTTGTGACTGCTTGGTGCGTGTAGCTTCCTACAAAATAAGGTCCAAGATTTTTTTTCACATTTATTTAATTATTTATTCAAACTACCCTATCAGATAAAATCCAACAACCTGATAATTAAGTCAAATTTGAATCCATTATCTTTTTAACTAATTATCACATGTAATTAATTATTTGAATAAATAATAATCTTTTAAATTCAAATCCAATTTGAACTTATCAGATTATTATCTCCTACTCAAATAAAGATATTTAATTAATTCTACTAATTAATCAAAACAAATTTTAATTAAATATAAATTTCAAAAATTTGATATTTATTTTATTATAATTTCGAAAATTATAATAAATTAATTATTTATATAATTTCAAAAATTATACAATAATTAATTTTTATAATTACAACTATTTTATAATTAATTAATTAATCACTATTATCACATAATTGTATATTTGGCCTGAAGAACAAATTTCTTCTTAAATATGTCTTTTTACCATTTATATAAACTCTTGCCTTGAATAGTGTTGATAGAGCCGTTGTGGGGACCTATGGACATATAATTCCAAGCTCCAATAAATTTGTGATTATGAATTAAACTCTTTAATTAAATAATCTCATGATTACTCCACTATAAATACGAGACTGCACTCTTGTAATTATAAACATTTCATTTACTGGGTACTTTATAATAATAAAGTGTCCATTGATATAATCATTACATACATATTAACCCTCTAATAATGGAGCATAATTAACCGGGAATAAAATTACTGTTTTACCCTTTTAATTATATCTTGTCTCCTTAAGTACCATTGACTTTACTAGTGAAGTTTAATTCATAACTAAATTATAAATTTGAGCTCAATAACCTTTCAGTCCCAAAAAGTCAACCCTTAAGAGAACCATTATTTAATTTATTACGAGAAGGTATAGATTCCTTATCTGTATACTATGTCCCCATCCATTTACATTAATGAGTTCCCAAACAAAAGTTTCTAGCTTGATCATTCTGACAAAGCCTGACAAGTGAATCAAAGAACTCATATAACATAAATAGAAGTTCATAGTAACTCCAAGATTAAGATCTATTTGTATATGATCATCAGTTGATATATTTAATTCATACTTCGAAACAGTATTTAAGTAAGTATTAATAAACATATCTGGTATATTTCTATATATTCTCTAATATATAAAGCACCTTCACTAAAGTGTCCTACTACACTAGTAATCCGGATCTGGATCACATGTATTCATAATGCTAGTGAACCGTACTTGCAGTAATTAATCTAAAGATTTCGTAACTTTATTTTATTGCGAACTATTCAAGTTCATTTATCTCAAATACAATCCTCCCGTACCAATACGTGGTTGAGATCACGTATATAAACTTAAGAATTTTTCTGATATTTACTTAATATTATCACAGAATAATATAGTCCATAAAATATATGCATAAAAAATTCAATTTATTTATTTATTTCTTAAAACAATGTCTACTACATATGCTTTCAGGGCACAATTCCCAACATCAACATGACATGAATGCCTTATCTGCGTGCCTGTTTAGGAAGCATGAGAAAATATGATAGGGCCTGTGTAACGTCCCAAAATTACATAACAAGGCTTAGGGCCTTGATTAGGGGGCCGGGATGGCAATATGTGGACATATGTGTTTTATTGCTATATTAATTGTAATTACGTGGATTATGTGATAACATGATTAAATGCGCATATTTAGGGATATTAAATATGCATGTGGGCCCGCTTCTTATTAGAAGGGCGATTTGGTAATTTGGCCCGTTGCGGGCATAAATGTGTATTTGTGTGCATATATGTGATATATGTGAGATACCACATTATTATGTGGGTTTATTTGGGTTACTCGGCACAAGGCGATCTTAGGGAGCAAGTTAGCGGGAAGTCACAATGGGATCCGGTACCCGACTCGGGGCGAGTCAAGGAGTATTTTGGGTATTAGATATTTAATTGGGTCATCGGGTTATGAAAATATATAATTGGAGATATATTTGAAGTTTGGGAGTCTAGGAGGGAATGTTGGGGAAATTTACCATTTTGCCCTCGGGGACGTTTTTGGTACCCCGAGCTTTGAGATTAACTTAGGACACTTAAGTTAGAAAGCAAAAGACAAAAAGGTAGGAAACACTTGGAAGCTGCCTAAACCAACCCCCCTCCCTTTCTCTCTTTCCTTCTTTAAGCTTTCTTTGATTTCTTCATTGAAAACCAAGGGGATTTAGGCTAGGATCACTTGAATTGAAGCTATGGATTTGGGAACTAACTCAGTCGCAGCTTGGGGGATTTAATCTTTATCAGAGGTAAGCTCTAAATTATTATTTCTAGCATTTAAATTCTAGAATTGTTGGTTTGTTTTAAAGTGTCTTTGAGCCTTTGAGTTTCAAAGATTGAATTGGTGGTTTAGTGAGTTTTGGGACTAGTTTTCTATTGGGTTTTGTTGCTGGGAGCATATTAGAGTGTTTGTGATGATTGAATTATGTTTTGGGGTGAAATTTGGTATGGTTAGGATTGAATTTGGCTGCTGAAATGGAGGTTATTTCTGGGTTAGAAGGGCCAAGTCGCAACCTTGTTCTTGACAAGTTGCAACTTAGCTTAAACCAGGCGCCTTGGGAGGTCTCTGCTTGGGGGCCGCACCGCGACTTGATAGGCCAAGTCGCGGCCCGTGCCTCTGGACAGAGAGGAGAATGAGGCTGGACAAGGGGGCGCGCCGCGACCCATAGGGGGAAAGTCGCGGCCCGCCTGGGCAGTTTTGCCTTGGGAGTTTGTTTTCAAAATAAAACTTTTTCCTTAGGGCTCGGGATTGTTTCCACTGCCTGTTTTGGTGGAACCCGAAGCCCTAGAGGCTAGGACTTGGTCCGAAAGCCTTAGATCGCTCGATATTAATAGAATCCTACTTTATGGTTGTGACTTAGGCTATCACTAAGGGCTCGAAACTAGGATCGTGCTCGAGGGTTGTTCTTATTTACACTTGCTTGGACCTAAGGTAAGAAAGCTGCACCCAGAACGTGTTGTGTGTGATTAGGGCTTGGCCCATTCATTATATGTTATTATGATTAGGGCTTCGCCCGTCTATTGTATTTGAATATGGTTAGGGCTTGGGCCCCTGGATTGGTTATGTTGGGCTATCGTTTTAAATGCTTGTTGATGAATGCTTAAGTGCTTATATTCATTGTATGAATTCTATGAGTAGGGCATGTGGCCCCGCTATATGAATATGCTTGGTATTATGAAAATGGTTATCCAATGGGATTATATGATTAACGTGAGTATGTGCTTAATTGTAAGGATGTGCCTATCCACATCTGTTCCTTATAAGTAAGGTATGTAATCCTGGATCAGGGCTTGACTTATGAGTCAAGGACGGCAATAGCGCGTTGTGCGTTGGTCGAAAGGCATTGGCCTAAACTTGCAATGTACTATTATGTTGATCGACTCTAAGGTCAAAGGTGAACCACGGGGTTTTGGCTAGTGAGACAGAGCTAAGGGCGAGGCCCCAGGTGACTCTATGGTCGCGTAGCTAGGGCATAGGCCCGAGAGTTGGCTTAAAAGCCAACTGAATAGGGCGATGGCCCCAGATTGAACCAATGATCATGTGATTGAACTTAGATGATATTGGCTATGAATTAATGTTATTGATTATTGTTGAATGGTTATTTTAAAGTTATATTTTCGGTTGTCACATGTTCTGTTTTCTTGTTGAGCCTCGGTTCATAGGTGTTTTGTGGTGCTGGTAAGGGAAAAGGAAAGCTTGACCAGCCATGAGTTGGAGAGCTTCGGTGGCGGCGTGTACATATGTGGCTGTTCGATGATCACGGTCGGGGTTTATCTCAGAGGAACTGGGATTATAGCCTTGTTTTGCCGCTTAGGCCGACTGATGTAACTTTTGTTATGTATTTACCATTTTTAACTGTTGAGTTGTAATATTTTGGGATCCCATGTTATATAACACTTTTGAAGTAAAAGTCAATGGTTATTTGACAAAAATTTTTAACCCTAACCCTTGTCACTAACCTTAGTTACACGTTTTAAGCCAAATGACCTGATCAACAGGTCTGACACAATTTTAAGTACACAGTGTAACGGTCCTCGATTAGGAGGACGTTATAGCCTGGCCCTTGACTGCTGCATGAATGATAAAGAGCATGCTTATTAGCATTGTTAACACTGGCAAGGATTAAAAGAACATGCTTATTAGCAATTTTATATGCAATTTTATACTTGTGTAAATGCTTGGATATGTATATGTGCATTATTATTTGATGATGGATATCAAGAAGTGCTTATTAGCACCATGAATAAATATGTTGAGTGATGGCATGCTTATTAGCATTGCACTTGTTTATCTGTTTGATCTTGGACCGTCAGGCAGCAAGAGGTATAGTTTTTACTTACCTAACGGTCGATTTGATCACTGTAGGGTGGATTGAGTAATAGTATGAATCCTCGAAGGTTAGAGAAGTTGGCTAGCCAAGAGTTACAGGCCAGTGAAGGGAATGACCAGGGCCAGGCCCAATCACTAGCTCCAAAAAACTGGCAGCAGGTGCTTGCTGACATGCAAGCCAGATTAGAGAGGCAGGAATAAGAGATACGCCTCTTGAGACAGCAATAGGTTCCAGCAGGGAACCCACAACCCACAATACTGGCAGTGACACAGTCGGAGGTACAACTAGTAGTGCAGTCCCAAGCAGGGGGAGATAGGTGGGTACCCCTGTATGAGAGGTTCAGGAAGCAACACCCTCCAGTCTTTGAGGGTGGCTTAGATCCATTGAAGGCTGAGCAGCGGATGACCATGATAACGACCATCCTGGATTTTATGAGGGTAGGTGGTAGCAAGAGAGTGGCCTGCACCACTTATATGTTTCGGGAGGATGCCTGAATATGGTGGGAGGTGGTATCCCAGACCAAAGCAGTAACCACCATGGAATGGGAAGAGTTCAGAACCTTGTCAATGAGAAATACTACAATGACGCAGTTAAAGCTACGAAGGCTGAGGAATTCAACACGTTACTTCAGGGTAACATGACAGTGACTGATTACGCCCTGAAGTTTGACAAATTGGAAAAGTTTATCGAGGATCTGGTGCCCACTGATGGGACTAGAAGAGAAAGATTCCTTCAGGGGCTACAACCTATGATAGCCCGGGACGTTTGTATTACCTCTCTGACAGGATTGACTACCTAGGCACAGGCTATGGAGAAGGCGCTTACAACTGAGAGCGCAGAGAATAAGATCTGGCGTGACAATGTAGCCATAAAGGATTCTAGGAGGCTGAGACCTCCATTTACAGGTTTTGGTAGGGGCGGAGGCCCCAGTGATCAGAAGAGGAAGACTCCAGATATAGTTTCAGCTTCAGGGCTAGATAGGAGGCCACATGGCGTACAGATGGGCCGCCAGAGTGGCGGTGAGACCTGGAGAGCATTTCCAGAGTGTGCTTGGTGCAGGAGGTGCCACATTGGGGAATGTCGGGCAAAATCCTGCTTTGTTTGTGGTAGTATGGGGCATTTGAAGAAAGATTGCCCGAGAGCCAGAAAGGAGGAGTCGAAGAAAGTGGACAGCCTGACGCCAGCTCGGGTGTTCACCTTGACTCAGGCAGAGGTCGAGGTTAGTCCCTCAGTAGTTACAAGTCAGCTTTCTAGTGCTGGAACCTTCTATATTGTTTTGATTGATTCGGGTGTTACACACACTTTTGTTGCTAGTAGAATTATAGATGGATTATGTCCACCATGTGACTTCTATCCTATGGGGTTTGGTACTATGTTGCCTACTGGGGAGTTAGTGGTTTCCAGGAGATGGGTTAGATTACTACCAATTATAGTGGATGACAAGGAATTATCAATTGATTTGGTAGAATTGTTGATGACAGATTTTAATATAATTTTGGGTATGGATTGGCTGGAGAAGTATGGGGCAACGATAGATTGCAAGAAGAAGATAGTAACATTTGACCCCGAGGGTGAGGACCCCTTTGTATTCGTTGACATTGTTCATGGACCCCGTATACCTATGATATCAGTACTTAGAGCTAGAGATCTATTGCAGGGGGATGCATATGGTTCTTAGCTAGCATGGTGGATACCACTCAGGTCATGCCAGTGGGACCAGAACAGACTCGATTAGTCTGTGAGTTTCTGGAAGTGTTTCCAGAGGATCTGCCAGGGTTACCTCCACATGGGGAAATTGAGTTTGTAATTGAATTGGCGCCAGGGACAAAGCTAGTGTCTAGGGCACCTTATAGGATGGCTCTTGATAAGTTGAATGAACTAAAGGTTCAACCACAGAAGTTACTAGACTTGGGCTTTATCAGGCCCAGTTTCTCGCCATGGGGTGCACCAGTTCTCTTTGTGAAGAAAAAGGACGGTTCCCTGAGGATGTGTTTCGACTAGAGAACCAAACAAGTTGACTATCAAGAATCAGATATCCACTGCCAAGGATTGATGATTTGTTTGATCAGTTGCAGGGTAACCCAATATTCTCTAATATAGATCTTCGATCTGGTTATCACCAGTTGAGGATTAGGGAGGAGGATATATCGAAGACAACTTTTCGCACCAGGTACATGCATTATGAGTTTTTGGTGAAGTTGTTTGGATTGACTAATGCCCCGACAACATTTATGGATTTAATGAATATGGTGTTCAAAGATTACCTGGACCAGTTTGTGATTGTCTTTATTGACGATATATTGATATACTCTCGGATAGAGACAGAACACGAACAACACCTCAGATTGGTATTATAGAGATTGAGAGAACACATGTTGTATGCTAAGTTCAAGAAATGCGATTTTTGGTTGGCATAGGTGACTTTCTTAGGTCACATAGTCAGTAGGGATGGGATTAAGGTTGATCCAGCGAAGATCGAGGCGGTCAGAGATTGGCCAAGAACGAAGAACGCTTCAGAGATCAGGAGTTTCTTGGGATTGGCAGGGTATTACAGATGCTTTTTAGAGGGATTTTTCAAGATTGCGTCATCGCTGATAGAGTTAGCACGCAAGAATCAGAAGTTTGTATGGTCATACAAGTGTGAAGACATCTTCCAGAGGCTCAAGAAGAGTTTGATCACCGCTCCAGTTTTGAGCCTTTCTATAGATCGGGACAAGTTTGTAGTTTATTGTGATGCCTCAAGGTATGGTCTAGGTTATGTACTTATGCAGACAGGGAAGGCGATTGCCTATGAATCACGTTAGTTGAAGGAATATGAGCAGAGGTACCCTGCCCGTGATTTAGAACTTCCAGCAGTAGTTTTTGCACTAAAGGTGTGGCAGCACTACTTGTATGGTGAATAGTGTGAGATATACACTGACTATAAGAGTTTAAAATATTTTTTCACCCAGAAGGATTTGAACATGAGGCAAAGACGTTGGTTAGAGTTGGTAAAGGATTATGATTGTGAGATCCTCTATCACCCTAGGAAGGCTAACGTGGTAGCAAATGCCTTAAGCTAGAAGGGTCTGAGACAGTTATATAGTGCTAGACAGATATCTAGGGAGTTGGCTGATGATATGACAAGAGTATGAATTGAGTTAGTAGTGGGCCAGGTAGCCAACAACACCCTACAGTCTACTCTTTTGGAGAGTGTTGACCCTAGTTTTGGTCAACGACACGGAGTCTAGAAAACGACCGAAAATAATATAGAGCTTGAGAAAATGATCTAATGGAAAATAAAGGACACAGAGAATTATAGTGGTTCGGCCCCAGTGATTGGTAATAACCTACGTCCACTTGATACTATTATTAGTATTGAGCCCCAAAGGTGTGATCAAAGAACTAGAGTTCCTGAGTTTCACAGACCTTAGAAGAAGAAAACAATACAAACGATGGATAATAGTAATACAATTCTGAAAAAGAGAAAAAAGATCGATCCCATTCCTTGAGCTATTTCTTGTGTATTTATAGGCTTAAGAAGGGTTACATGAATTAGGAAATAATATCTATCCTTAATAAATGGATCTGCAGGTCATAATGAAGAGATATTCTCGGATATCATCACAACTGTACAGATCTTTACATAAATGAACGGAGTATACGACCAGTCTGGTTGTATATAATACTTGATCTTTTCATGTGGAAATAATGCTGGTCGATAGGCGAGCAATATCTCTGCCATGTGTTGAGAATCCTTGCCACGTCATCAACAACTGTTTTTTTGGATAAATAGAGAGGATCAAGGAGAAACAGTTAGATGACCCACAGTTGGGGCAGATTAGAGGGGACGTTCTGGCTAGAATAGCTAAGGACTATACAGTGTCAAGCAATGGCTTGTTGAGATACAAGGATCGGATCTGCGTTCTGATGGACACCGTGATCAGATGGGAGATTCTGGATGAATCTCATACTACCCCTTATTCTCTACATTCGGGCACCACGAAGATGTACCAATATCTGAGAGTTCTATATTGGTGGCCTGGGATGAAGAGGGATGTGACTGAGTATGTGGCAAGGTGCCTTACCTGTCAGTAGGTCAAGGCTGAACATCAGAGGCCGCCAGGGCTATTACAGCCTATGGATATTCCAGAGTGGAAGTGGGAAAACATCACGATGGATTTCATGGTAGGATTGCCCATGCCAGTGGGCCAGCATGATTCTATTTGGGTCATCTTGGATCGGTATACGAAATCAGCTCATTTTCTACCAATAAGGACGAATTACACTGTTGACCAGTATGTAGATCTCTATGTGAGGGAGATAGTTCGCCTTCATGGGACTCCGAGGTTTATCGTGTCTGATAGGGACCCTATCTTTCCTTCCAAGTTTTGGGGAAGTTTGCAGAGGGCGATGGGTACACAGTTGAAGTTCAGTAAAGCTTATCATCCTCAGACCGATGGTCAGTTTGAGAGGACTATCCAGATATTGGAGGACATGCTGAGAGCATGTGTGTTGGACTTTGAAGGGTCCTGGAGTAAATATTTTTCCTTGATAGAGTTTTCCTATAACAACAACTACCAGTCTACCATTGGGGTGGCACCTTATGAGATGTTGTATGGTAGGAAGTGCAGATCACCCATTCATTGGGATGAGATGGGTGAGAAGAAATATTTGGGTCTTAATGCAGTTTAGAGGACCACTGAGGCTATCAAGAAGATTAGAGCTCGGATGCTCGCGTCTCAAAGTAGACAGAAGAGTTATTCAGACCTAAGGCAGAGGAACATAGAGTTCCAAGTGGGAGATTATTTCTTCCTTAGGGTTTCACCTCTGAGAGGGGTGAGGAGGTTCGCGAAGAAGGGCAAGCTAAGCCCTAGGTTTGTGGGACTATTTAAGATCTTGGAGAGGATCAGGCAGGTGGCCTATAGGTTGGTCTTACCCCTACACTGTCTAGTGTGCATAATGTATTCCATATTTCCATGTTGAGGAAGTATGTGTCAGATGGAACTCATGTACTGAGTTATGAGGATTTGGAACTGGAGGCAAACTTATCCTATGAAGAGCAGCCAGTTCAAATTTTAGACAGGAAGGACAAGGTCCTGAGGAACAAGACTATACCTTTAGTTAAGGTATTATGGAGGAACAGTAAGGTCGAGGAAGCGACCTGGGAGCTGGAGGCAGATATGCAGACTCAATATCCCAAGCTATTCAGGTAAAATTTCGAGGACGAAATTTCTGTAAGGAGGGGATAGTTGTAACATCCCAAAATTACCTAATAAGACTTAGGGCCTTGATTAGGGGGCTAGGATGGCAATATATGGAGTTATATGTTTATTTGATATATTTGATTGTGATTATGTGAGTTATATGATAATATAACTAGTGGTGCATGTTTAGGGGTATTAAATATGCATGTGGGCCTGTTTCTTATTAGAAGGGCAACTTTCATAATTTGGCCCGTTATGGGCATAATTGTATATATATGTGCATATATGTGATATATGTGTGAGACCACATTATTATGAAGGTTTATTTAAGTTACTCGACACAAGACAATCCTAGGGAGCAAGTTAGCGGGAAAGTCACAACGGGACCCAATATCCGACTTGGGGCAAGTCAAGGGGTATTTTGGGTATTTGGCATTTAATTGGGTTATTGGGTAATGTGATTGAATAATTGGGGATATATTTGGAGTTAGTGAGTTTAGGAGGGAATACTTGGGAATTTGACCATTTTTTCCCTCGGGGACATTTCTAGTACCCTGGGCCTCGGGATTAGCTTAAGTTACTTAAGCCTTAAGGAAAACAAAAAACAGAACACACAAACACTTCTAGCAGCTCACCAACCAACTCTTTCTCTCTCCCTCTCTCTCTCTCTCAACTCTTCTAGGGGAATTCTTTGTGAATTAAAGGGAAAATTTGTTGGCTGAAGCTTGAGAGATTGAAGGCTTAAGTTTGGGAGTGGATTAGCTACAGTTGGGGAGACTTAAACCAAAGTTGAGGTAAGATTTGGACCTTGATTTCCATTGATTGTTAGGCTTAGTTTGGCTGTTCTTGAAGAGTTCTTGACCTTTATAGCTCAAGATTTGATTTGGTATTTTGATGAGTTTTATAACTAGATTTTTGTTGGGTTTTGCTGCTGGGAAGATGTTAGAACTGTTGTGGTGATTGAATTCTTGTTTTGGGGTGAAATTGGGTTAGTTTGGGTTGAATTTGGCTATTGGAAAATGAGGAAAATATGGGTTCACAGGGCCAAGGCTTGGCTCTGTTCTTGAGGGGTCGTGACTCAGTTGAACCCAGGGCCCTAAGAGGCCTTTGTCTGGGAAGCGCACCACGACCCTCTTGGGCAAGTCGTTGCCTGCATCCCTTTGATAGAGGGAGAGGGCCTCGGATTAGAGGGGTGCGTTGCAACCCTCAAGGGCAGGTCGCGGCCTGCCTAGACAGTTTTGACCTTGGGGAGTTTTTAATGAAGAGAACCTTTTCCTTAGGTCTCGGGATCGATTCCACTACCCGGTTTAGTGGAATTCAATGCCCCGAAGGCTAGGACTCGGTCCAAAAGCCTTTATTTTCTTGTTATTGATGGAATCCTATATTATGGTTGTGACTACGTTATCACTAGGGGCTCGGAACCGGGATTGTGCTCGAGGGTCGTCCTTATTTTACGCTATACTCGGACTTGAGGTAAGAAAACTGCACCCAATACGTGTTAATTATGATTAGGGCTTGGGCCCCTGAGAAAGTTTATGTTTAAGCTATTGTTTCACATGTTGATTGATCCTAATTGAATATTCTATACTTGCTTAAGTGTTTCATGTTTGTTGCATAGATTCTGTGGTTAGGGCCTGAGGCCTTGTTAAATAGGTATGATTAGTATTATGAGTACGATTACTCAATGGTGTTATGTGATTAACATGCATGCGTACTCGTTTTGTTGGGACATGCCTATTCATATATGCATCTGTTTTGAAGTTTGAATACCTAGATCAGGGCTTGACTTATTAGTCAAGAACGGCAAAAGCGCGATGCGCGCTGGTCGAAAGGCTTAGGCCTAAATCAATAATGTACTATTATGTTGGCTGACCCTATGGTCGTTGGAAAACCAAAGGTGTTGGGCTAGCTCTATGGCTAGTTACTCCGAGCTAAGGGCGAGGACCCTAGGTGACTCTATGGTCACATAGCTAGGGCATAGGCCTCGGGGTTGGCTGTATGGTCAACTGTTCAGGTTAGCGGCCCCGAATTGGTCCAATGACCATTTGTTTGTAACATAATGACCATACGTGTAGGTTTTTATTGCTGGACATGGTTGATAAGTATCTGGAAAAGTATTTTTTGTTTATGCACATGTAGAGTTTTTTGCTGAGCCTTGGCTCACGGGTGCTTTGTTGTACATGTAAGGGGAAGGGAAAGCTTGACCAGTCATGAGTTGGAGAGCTTCGGTGGCGGTGTGTACATATGCAGCTGCTCGACCACCATGGCCAAGGATATCTCAGAGGAACTAGGGTTGTAGCCCTATTTTTGCTTCTTAGGTCAGCTAGATGTAATTTTTGATACACCTACACTTCTTTAAGAATTTGGTTGTAATATTTTGGGATCCCACGAACGTATGAAACTTTTTAAATAAAAGTCAACAGTTCCTTTGACCAAAAATCTTTAACCCTAACCCTTGACATTAACCATAGTTACACGTTTTAAGCCAAATGACTTGATTAGCAAGTC
The DNA here is from genome assembly GCF_963169125.1 of Humulus lupulus. Taxonomy (NCBI): domain Eukaryota; kingdom Viridiplantae; phylum Streptophyta; class Magnoliopsida; order Rosales; family Cannabaceae; genus Humulus; species Humulus lupulus. Next base: position 68,044,731 of record NC_084799.1, read on the forward strand.
TGACACAATTGAAAGTACATAGTGTAACAAAACTGGATTAGGAGGACGTTACAATATGTCACCCCATTTACTATTCTAATACTTTCATAAGAAGTGCTTCCTTTGACAAAATTTAGCAACATTCTCAAATAGAAGCGTTCTCCAGTCGAAGGATGTGCGAAGTAATTTCTTCCAATTGCTGATCCATTTTTCTCCAATCCATGTTTTCTCCTTTGAATTCCAAACCCAACTTATAGGGAAATTCGAATAAGTTAGCTCTCGTGCATCATCATAATTATTGTTTGCCTTCAACCATTGAGTGAACTTTGTTTTTTCTATTCCAGGTATGCAAACAACATTTTCATCACATTTGTTTTCTTAGAATATTATTGTGTGCTCTCCAAGTAAATGGAATGGTAATCTTTCAACTGCCGGTTGTCTGTAATGTATGTCAAATTGGAATATTCTCCAGCAAGCTACAGTTGTCGAGATATATCTGCAATCCAAATATGTTTTTACCTCATCTATTTCTTTGGCAGTGTCAATAGATTCCATTGTTGTAGTAGTTCTGTCAGACCCTTTATGAACATATTTTAATAGGTATTTGACTGATCTAGAGTAATTGCAAACCTTGACATTAATATGTGCATCATATTTGACAATCAAATTCCTGTGATAAGGGACTACATATTGATTATCTAAAATGACACATTTCTTTTCGACATGAATACTTGTATTTCTCCTTTTGTAGACTGGAAAGCCATCTGTGTCGATGGTTGTTTGATCATTGAATTTTTTTGGAAAATGTTTTGTGCACCTGTCTTGCATCATACATGGAGAGTTTGAATTGAGTTTTCCACAAGGTCCATGAATCATTAATATATTGACAACATTATAACCATTAGGATCAACATTTAAGTCTGGGATTTCCGCGCTTATCATATTATCAATATGGTATGCTGAAGAATTTTTCAATGTCGAATGCAAGAAAAGTAGTATGTGTGCATGAGGTAGTCTTCTTTTTTGGAACTCAATTGTGTATATACCTGCGACAACATGGATAAAAACTTAAAATTTAGAAATTTTGGTGGGAATTGTGAAATTGTTGTTGCTAAAAACATTTTTCATAAACAATTGAGTTGAGTTTGTTGTGGATACAAATGTGAAATTAACTTACATGCAATTATCTTTCCAAACGGTTGTTCATTTTTTAGATCGTGCATTAGTTGGAATAGCTTTATCTCAAATACTCTGCATATGATATCAACCTGATTGTTATCGTCTTTTTGACATATTAAATGGATCATGTCATTTATTTTTGGTCACTTTGGGTTGCAAGTGAAAGTAAGATATAAATCAGGATATCCTAGGGGTGAACATTTGACCAAAAAAACCCGCAAACCCACCTGACCCGCAATTCGAAAACCTTGCAAAACCCGTCAAATTCGGGTGAAATCCGGTCCGAACCCGACATGGTTTGGGTTACACTTGAACCCTTACATAATTAAAAAAAAATTAATTTTCGAAAACATTAATGCTTTTTTAAAAAAAATATTACTAATGCCCAATTTGTAAAAAATCAACATTACCAAGCTAACAACAAAGTTAAAAAACATGTGAAAAGTAAAAAAAATTAAAAAAGTGTCAAAAAAATGGTATTTTTGAATTTTTTTTTACCAAGGCCCATTTTCAGCCCAAAGCCCATTTTTTGAGCAATCCCACCCGAAACTCGACCAAACCCAAAACCCGAAATCATCCCAAAACCCAAAAATTTCGGACCGGATTCGGTACCACTTTCCTCCATCCAAAACCCGCAAAACCCGAACTCGATGCACCAGAAAACCCGACTCGTGTGCACCCCTAGGATATCCTGCCCATTTAAAAATTGCCATAGCATCTTGATAATTTTGTACTCTATATCGTGGTTCCCTAGTGTGTGACGAAGGCAAAATGATTGATTTCCCTACTTTTGAACAATCTGAATCACCACGATGAACAACGTCCATTAAACCAGAGAAAATGTATGATCTGAGTTTATTTTGGTTATTTCGTATCCAACGAAATATTTCTTCTTCAATTTCCATGTAAGAATCAACTATATATTGTTGTAGTAGTCTACCAGATCAAAGAAGAGTATGACCCTCATTTAATCTTTGCTGCAACCTAAAAAAATAATGTTGCCTCATTGTCAACTTTTGCCTCTTGAAAGAGCTTTCAGTTACGTCTCTCAAAGGTATGCCAAGTCTATATCCATCTTCACCATAAGGGTGTATTAATGGGTACCTCATAGACATGAAACTTGGATGTAGATATGTGATTCTCTTAATTCCTTTAGTTCAGTGCTCCACAGTAACGCCACGTTCGAAGTTCGCTTCACTGAAATCACCAACTATTAAGCCTGCTACTTCAGATGATGTTGGTATATTGTATTGACGACCATCTGTTTTCCTGCTACTTAGGAGTCGTAAATGAAACGTAGATTGTGCTTTGAATCTATCCCTTGCCATTCTAAAGGATTTGACCAAATTATTATGTTGATCCAACATTTGAGATAATTCATGAACAATTTTGTGTTCAATCTCTATCTTCCTCCTGTGCCTTAGTAGTGTGTCCATTCGATTTCCTATCTCATTTTTAGTATCATATATATATATATACTTGAGCAAACTATGGTTTTTCCCAACTTCTGGCAACAAAAAACTAATGTGATGATAATTCTGACCACTCATCCAAAAAATATAAGGACCTGCTGATTGATTGATAGACGTATCAACTCGGCCACCCATTGATGTGAATGCAAACATGGAGTTATAGGCTCTTATATTTTTTCAAAATTTAAACCCTTTTTGTCCAGATTCTGGTCCTAAGAGAAATTTAAGTAAAGGGGGGTCCTTCTTTCAATAATGGTATCTGCACACGTCCTTCTAGACAATAAAATGCGAATTTGGGATGTGAGACCTTTTGTGTTTTCTTTGTTCATTCCTCATACCATAAAATGGCACCACAATATTAACATGTGTATGAAAGGATTCCAAAATTTCAAGGTGTTGTATAATGAGTTGTCAATTGAATAAATAATAATATATTTACAAATAAATGATGTAATTTCGCCCAACTGAATATGGTAAGAAAAGTATTATAATACCTATTTTATCCTCGAACTGAACAGGATTAAGTCCATAAATGGTAACTTGTTGTTTGAGCTTTTCAATTTCTTTGTTTGCGTCCTCATCATTGGACCGAATTATAACTATATTACCAATAAAACATATCTTACATAAATATTACTTGATATACTAATATTATCATTAATTCTACATGTAGTTTTATATAAAGAGGTATCATTATTTGAGCTTGCACTATCTAGTGAGAAGTATGTGGACTCATGTATGTTTTCATTAAAAGAGAAGCACACTCTTTTTACTAGTTCATGTTGGACTGCATAATTTTATAATTCCAAAAACAAAGAATAAGTTACTAATTTCTAATATTAGAAGCATTAACAATAAGTAACAAAACTCAATAAAAGTAAATATTAATGTACCTGTATGAAGTATGTGTTTTCCTTTTTTTTTTATTGTTTTGATCATTATGTAATGATTTATTATTTTCATTTGTAGTTGTACCATGTAATTGGAGGAGATTCCCACCTGAAACATATTACAAACATGTATTAATATACATTTAAAAAATGTTTATATTTATAATAGAGAAAATGCTTTGTTTTAATCGTAAGTAGGAATAAAAAAATTATTATGAAGAATAACTTACAGTTTGATTGAAGCAATTCTAATGTTGTCCAACTTTATAAATTTTATGAAAAATTTCACAGCTTGAAGGGTCAAGATGATTCTCTTATTTAAATCATGTTTGTATTTATTTTGGATAATTTGAATTTTTCGCTTCAACCTTGCGTGTTTGCATATAGTTTTTTGAATGATAGGCAAGTCATTACTTATTGTATGATACTGGACATTTAAGGCATATCTCTTGAGTTTTAATTTTTGAATCCTTTCGTGTCGAGCTAAAGATGAAAGTTGATATTGCAATAAATAAATTTGTTGTGGAACATTGCTTAAGTGACCACAATCTTTTATAATGACATAAATCAATTCCATGTACTTTGTTCCCTCACAAAAAAAAAAAGGAGTAGAAAATTGGTGAAAAATGAAAAAAAATAATTAAAAAAATAGTGTCATTCAGCATAGAAACTAGACAAGTGAGAATTACTAAATGCTACAATTTTTTTAATGCATATTATGAAATTTGATGAAATATTTTCTCAATCTAGCTAATTATAAATATTATATTTAAGCAGGCAATAATTGTAATTTTTACAAAATCTTATTAGTACCTAAAGAATGCGAACTTTGTTGTTGTTTCTTCATACTATTGTGCTGATTGCTAAAATTGGAACTATCCTAAATAGATTGTATCATAATTAAATAACATGAAAATAATTCATTAGGAAAACTGGTTACGTAAATTAAAAGTGAATATGTAAAAACAATAGTAGTAATAGTAATTAAAAAATAACTATCAATAAAAAAACAAGAGAAGGAGTGAAGAAGAGAGCGTTTGAAACAATAGCTAGTAAATAATACATTGAAAGCACTTTCACAAGAAGAAAAGAAGAAGGAAAGAAGTTTTGAGATTTGAGACTTGTTGCTTTGTTATAAATATATGTAAACTTTAGTAAATAATGCATAAAAATGACTTGGGCATTATAAATAAAAGAATTAATATATCTTATTTATGTTTAAATTTAAATTTAAATATAATAATTATAATTATTAATCAAAATAAAATAAAAAATTAGATTAAAGGAGAAAATGGATAGAATGATTTGAAGAAAATTTAGAATGTCACATAAATATCTTATTTAAATTTAAACTAGTGTGTAATTTTTCGATTGATTGACTAGTTGTGTATCAATAATAACATATAATACCTAGTTCGCGTTATAAAAAAAGCTCAATTATTGAATAATTGAATAAGGGTTAAAAAACAATAACATACAATATGTATGTGCAACCTCAATAGATTGAATAAGGTTTAAAAAATAGGTTTAGTTATTGAATAATAGTAAATCTGCTCCGTCATTTTATTTATTTCGTTTATTAAACACTTTTTTGGGTTATATATAAATTATTTATGAGAGCAACCTCAGTAGATTGTTATGGCAATTTGATTTAAATGTCAAAGAAAGAAAGACATGGGCCAAAACTCACCGATATGAAACTTCATCCTTGGAAGATAAGGATAAGATTAAGATTTCACCAGTCTCGTAGTTTTAGCATCTATGTGCATATGCTTCGTTTCTAACTACCACCAATAAGCTTCTTCCATGCACGAAAAAAAAAACTGCAATAGTGATGGTTCACACTCAACCACAACCAGTTCTTAATAATATGTCTTTCGATATATGATGATCTATTATTATAATTATTAGAAAATTAGATATTACTATATATCTTATTAAAATATTTTGAATTTGAAATATCAAAATAAATAAATATAGAATAAAATATCTTGAATATACATGCTATATGATTGATTTATTATTATAAAATTAGTTATTAATAAATACATTATTTATAAATAAATCAAGATATTTTAAATTTTATTTTTGAAATATAAAAAAAAGATAATACTATTATTAAAAAATTAGTTATCAATAAATATTTTATTTAAATTCAAATCAATATGATCAATGGAAATAGATATTTACTTAGTTATAAAACATAATAAAAAATACATATATTATAATTAAATAGGTTATATGTTTATTAATTCAAGATATGAATTAATCAAATGTCAATTTATATAAGATAAATTTTTATTATAAATATTAGAAAATTAGTTATGACTAAATATCTTATTTATATATAAAATAAAATATTTTGAATTTGAAATATCAAAATAAATAAATATAGAATGAAAAATCTTGAAGATAAATGCTATGATTGATTTTTTATTATAATTATTAAAAAAATAGTTATTAATAAATATTTTATTTAAATTCAAATCAATATTTAAATTGAAATAAAAAAATGAGAGGATATAACATCTCAAATATAAGATGTCTGGTATGTTTCTCTCTCTCCCTCTTTTTTTTTTTTTTATAAATATATAATATTAATATTATTAAGCTAAGTAATATTATTGAATATATATATGTTATCCAAAGAGCAGGCGTGAATGACGTGGCAAACATTTTTAACACGTGGTTGACACCTGGCAGAGGTTATTTTCGACCATCGACCAAGGAGATTCCCCTGACATAACATTTGGATTTTATATATAACCAGCTTGGTCGTATATTCCGTATATTTTGAGAAGATCTTGTGCAATTGTAATCATATCCGAGATTATCTCCTATGATTCCTGATTATCCGATTAATTAGGAAAGAGTAACAAATTCATGTAATCCTCCTTGAGCCTATAAATAGAGAAGAAATAGCTCAGGGGGGGGGGGGACTTTTTGGATAATTTGAGTTTATGCTTTACAAGAGAATTATAGCTATTACCTTTCGATTGTATTATTCATCCCTCTAAGGCTTGTGAAACTCGAAGAACCCTAGTTCTTTGATCACTCATTTGAAAATCAATATCAATGATAACTTAAGTGGACGTAGGTCATTACCAATTCGTGGGGCCGAACTACTATAATTTGTTGTATCGTTTACTGTTATTTCCATTATATCTATTTAAATACTTTCTATCACATCAAGCATTTGACTCCGTGTCAGTTGACTAAAACGAGGGTCAACAATATACATATATAAGGTAAGGTTGGTAGTGTTATAATAGTTTTGTTTGGAAATAATTTTCATATTGCTTAATAATAATAATAATAATAATAATTGTCATTAACACTTGGTACTTTATTAGTTAAATATTGCACTATAGTATTATAAAATTAGAATCCCAAAATTACCTTAATACCTTATTATACGATTAAGCAATTATTAGAACATTTATCACTAACCTAAAATAGGTTTTATTTTTTTTTAATCAAAACAGAAAAATAATAAATTTTGTATTGGTTATCTGCCTTCAGATAGAATTAGCATAGTAGGAAGATTGTTTATGTCAAATTTGGTTATTTTGAGTATACTAGTCTCACTTGCAAACCACCCAATTGAAATGATAACCACTTGAGCTTAGCCATAATATATAAATAATATTAAAGTAAAATTGCTGAGTTATATATTGTGGTTCAATTTTGACCCATTTAATGGTTTTGACTAATTAAATCTTGGTTATGTAACAGTAACACACAGATTCATCAAGTTGATGAGACTATTAATAATGACTTGTATTATACATAAGATTGTTATTTTTTTCACACAAGAATAAGAGTGTAGTCTATTTTCTTATTAAACAATAAACTAATTAATAAAAATATATTTTAAATTCTATTGTTGAATAATAAAAAAATAAAAAATAGAAAAAACACTAAAAACTAAAATCTAAAAACTAAAAAATGTATCTAAAAGAACAATAAGACTAAAGACATTTTTTCTTTTCTTTATTGAGTATTTCCATCATCACTAACTTCATCATGATCCTCAACCATTTGGTTTCTTCTCTTCCTTTTCTTGTGATAATCTCCATCAAAATCTTCTAAATCATTGATATTATAAGGATCGTGCATAAAATTATTAAACAAATAATTAATTTATTTCTATTACATATTTTTCTTACAAATTGAACTTAGTAACTAACATTACCTTATTTTTTTCTTTCTTCAATTCATGTTCTTGTTCCAATTTCTCATCTGGCATGAAAATCTTTGATACAGTAAAAATCTCAACTCCCTCTTTTAAATTATAGTCATTCAACCTCAACTTGTAAACAAAATATTTCCCACAAAGGGTTCGAATCTCTGTAGGAACATCATTATTATTTGAAGACAATTCATTAAACAATTTGTGCGTTGATGTATCTAGTAAGTTTTCAGCCACAACATTAAATAAGACCAAAGTAGTGTTTATAGTTTTGTCGATGACTTTTATATGTATTTTGTACCAACATTAGAAAAATAAATTTGAAAAAAAAACAAATAACATAGTTATTTTTTTTATTGGAAGAAAAACTAATATAATTTTCTTACATCACAAGAGGGTAATCACATTCTTTTTTGCAAGTGTGACACATATAAGTACCATTTGTAGATTTAATCTTTTTTAAGCAAATTTTGCATGAGACATAGTACCATCCAAATGAGTTGTCTATTTTTATAATTTTGCCTCTTAGAGTAACAATATATTCCTACAATGAAACAATTAGTATTTATTAAAATTATAGGACATAATGAATGAAGAATACAAGAAAAAGGCAAGGGGAGAAAAAACCTTCAATTCATCACTCTAATCAGCTTATAATAGTTCTTGAATGGTCATCCTGTTCACGAACATATCTTCCTCAAGAGTAGTCTTATTCACATTAGAACTCGCAATAGTTTTCACACCATTAGAGATGGTGGAAAATCTTTCGATTAATGATGTTACATAATCTATTTGAAGATTTATGTAAATTTTACTTGCACTGGTAGAGAAGCTAACTTCACCTATCATGGTAAATGTAAATTAACACACATATATATATATATTAAATTTTTAAACATTAAACATTGGGATCTAAATAAATAATTACTTCAATTTTTTTTAATAGTTGTAGAAGTTACTACAATAAAGGGCACCATCTTTATTGTACAAAATTGGATTGAACATCTCCCCCAAGTTTCCCCACAAAGTAATCTTTGATGTAACCGAACTATACATAAAAATTTATAAAAGTTAATAATGCAATAAATAGAAAAAAATATATGATATTTTTTAAAAAAAAAACTACAATAACAAACATATATATTTGTAATATTACTTTTATGCATTAACTTATACTTACTAATTTGTTAAAACTCTGATATCTCTTTTTCTCCAACCACCTCCAACAATCTCAATATTGCCCACAACACATAAACATCTAAAACATGACAGAGAAATAAGTTGAAAATGTTAGAATATAAAGATCAATAATTTAAAATTAAAACTTTAAAAAATAACAAACAATAATAATTAAAGAACCTGGGAGGATTGTGTTATTATAAACACGCGAATCAATCAAATTTAGAGATATGAATTGGAATTTATTGATTGGAATGTTCACCATTCCTTCTTCTAGCCTCTTAAGCTTAGTTGTAACCAAAAAAATAATTTTATGGTCATTTGAAAGTGGTCTATACTACCATGTGCTTGCAACAACTTTCAAATTCTTTACACTATATAAAGAACCCTCACTCAATTGGTGCCTGAACTTAGACACTAAAATTTTCCTAATTGTTGCATGCATTAGATTAGCCTGTGACAACAACACACAATATATTAATTAAATATAAAATAATTGATAATATAAAGAAATTGAGAAAAGAAATTTTGATTTAACCTTCTCATCTATAAAAATCATATCCATACTAATTAATTCTCCATTCTTCTTAGTATTAAGAGACTCCCACACTCTACAAACTCTAATCGTTATCTTCCAATTATCTCTATCATTGTTTAAGTTGGAAGAATACTGCATTATGAAAATTGTAATTGAATGAGTTTAGAGAGAAGAAGAGAAAAAAAAAGAAATTAGAGTAGAAGAAAATATGAGAGTTATGGAGAAGGTTGAGAATATATATAAAATCATGAAGATATATTTATATATAATATTATTAATTTAAATAGTAATTAAATGGTAAAAAAATGAATAAAATGAACATATGTTACAACATAATAATATCAGATACTTCATATTTGAGATATATATGATCAATAATGCTTAATTCTTCTTTGTATATTTTATTATATATTTATGAAAATATATGTACTAAAACTATATATTCACATTAATTGTAATGCATCACACAACAAGTACAACCTAGTTTACCATTAATGCAGTTGAAAATTTTACTTAATCACCACTTTGTAGATTGAAGGAATCTTTTTTTTTTATTATTTTAATTTTTATATTTTTACTACCCAACACCACTCTCACTATTCTCATTTAAGTTATGTTTTATTAGAATTTCATTGTATATCTTCTTCAAAAAATATCTTATTTAAAATTTCATTGTATATCTTAAATTATATATCAACGTTTTAAATTGTATATGAACGTTTATTAAAATTTCATTGTTAATAATATGGTTATTCATATATAGTTATTAAATGTATGAAATTATTAAAAATAGATTGTTACACCCAAATTTTTAGAATATAAAATTTGATCTCAAAAGTCAGGTTTGTATAGTGCTAGCTCGGAAGGAGCGGGTTTGTCATAATCAACTTTAATAAAAATATCAAGAACAGCCTCGCTGAGCAGTAAATGCGACAACATCGGAGTTGGTGAGCTCGGAAACTACGTGGTCTTGGAGGTGTTTCGAGATTATAAGTCAAGCTCGAAGCTACAATGACAGTGGGTCAACACTTGTATAAATTCCCTGATTCCTTTCCTGCCATCAGACAAGACGGTTCGAACTCAGGCATTGTGAGCTCGAAAGGATGATCTGAACCATGTTACTTGTTAAAAGTCGAGGCAAACAGAGGTAGTGAGCTTGTGATGGTTGATCAGTCTCGAAGGCGTGTGAATTGAATGTTCACGGTTGCAAGCTGAGTGTGAACATCTTTATTGTTATAAAATCCCTATGTTTAAGGGATTGGTTGTAATTTGTTGTTAAAACCCAAATATCATGGGATTTATACGTGTACGTAGTAACTATATGCATTTAATACCATTTATTTAATTGATTTGTATCATAACTCCCCAAAATATGAGGGAAGATATTCGTTAAACGACTCTATAAATAGAGTGGAACAATTCATTTGTGGAGGATGGAGAATTTTGTATTGAGAAGACTCTGTAAAATTGCTTCCAGAAAGCTTTGAGAGAATTCTATCAAGAGAATAACACAGACTCGTGGACTAGGCAGATTTTAACTGCTGAACCACGTAAAAATCGTGTCTATTATTGTTTGTTTCCTCTGGTATTTTTTTTAATTGCTCTTCATTTCTAAGTTGGTGAAAAACAACGTCAACAGTTTGGTTCTTTCATTGAGATCCATTAAACAAGATGTAAGACTGTTTAATAATAATAAAAAAAACCTTCTGAATCATCGATGGCCGCTACAAGCAATCCCAGTGCTGGTGGGCGACCATAGCCCCAGATACCCGAGGAGCAGACCCCTCCTACCGAGGAATATCCCCAACGACCTGGAAAGCAGCCTATGGTGGATACAGACCTTGAGGAGAGGAGTGCTTCATCCAACTCTCGGGGGCCGCCTGTTCCCAGACCTAACGAGGATTTGTATTACAATCTTGAGAGGTATGTTCCTATCGTGGAACTTGAAAATCGTCAATTGTGCAAACAATTGGCAGAGATGACAAAACACAATGAAGAATTAGCCAAACAGGCAGCTGCCGCCCAGATACCTCCCTGGAGTCCTAGAGGACGCCCCTGTGGGAGCACAACTGCTAGGAGGGCGGAACAAGCATCACAACTGAATCAGCCAAGGCCCTGAAGGAGTACCCGGGCTGAGGTCACTGCCAACCCGACCGCAGACTTGCCAACAAGAATGGGTAATAACCGAGCCCCTTCAGTGGCTCGGAACTCGAATCCTGATACTATAAGAAACAACCCAGAGCATGTCCAGGAAAACTCTGGGCCATCCAGGCCCGACAATGGGAGACAACCCTCGTCGCCCATAAGGCATTCACCATCACCCATAAGGCACCCCTCGCCAGTCCGAGAGGTCCCACGAACTGCACCACGGAGGCCATCTTGCAGCGGTAGTCGAGATGGAAACCAACAGGCTAGGCCTGGACAGGGGAACGAAATATAGGCTACCCGAGATCGCAGGGCTCCTCAGCCATCGAGAAGACAAATGTCAAGATCACAAACTGCTGGAACAAGAAGGCCAGCAGGGGACCCAACTCGTGATCACCGAGCCACAAATCCAGAGAGGGCTACAAGTTACGTAAGCGAAAGCTCAGATTACACTCGGTTCGTAAGCATTTATAACACCGAGCCAAGGCATAAAGGGAATCGAGGGAATCACCCTGATCTGCGGGATCATCTAAACCATAATCGAGGGCAAGATAATCCCCCAAACCCTGACCTGCACGATCATCTGAATGGCCGTAAATAGCCAGTAAATAACCCTATACCAAGACAGGGACCTAAAGTTTTTATTAATGATAACCAGCCCCCTCGGGTCCAAGATCGACCCCTAGTGGATTTAGTCTAGGAAAGGATTGACTAATTAGAAAGAGCATTCATGATCTTGCAAGATGAGCCTGACAGGAACAAAGCTGAAGAGTCCGATGAGGAACTCGAGCCATTTGTCCCGCATATCTCCAGCATTCTGTTTCCTTAGGGATTCAGAATACCCCATGTCCCACCATTTGATGGAAACTCAGATCCATATAGTCATCTGAGTACCTTCAACACCATTATGCGAGCCAGCAATGTTGGCTACAAGCTCAGATGTGTGTTTTTCCCAACCACACTTACAGGACCAGCAAAAAACAGGCTTGAGAAGTTTAGAAGACATTCGATCTCATCTTGGGATCAATTATTTAGTGACTTTAAGAAGTAGTTTAAGGCTATGATTGACATCAAGCCCGAGGCCTCGACCTTAACCAATGTCTGACAACATCAAAATGAGTCATTAAAGAGTTACGTCACGAGGTTTAACTTAGAAGTGGCCCGAGCTCGAGATGTCGATGATAGCGGTCACTTGATGGCTGTTAGAGTGAGTATTCTGTAAGGAAGTCCCCTTTGGGAGGATTTACAAAGAAAGTCCCCTTTGGGAGGATTTACCTATCAGGTCACTAGCTGAGTTCAATCAAAGGGCCTAGAGACTTGTCAATGTAGAAGAGGCGAGGTTAGCGCTGAACATGACCTCTCAGCCCATAACTACAAAAAAAATGTGAACTCTGCCTCAACCTTGGGGTCCCCATAAACTTCCAAACACTCTGGGGATGACCCTTCTAAAAGGAAGAAGAACGAAGGGAATAACCCCGAGGATGATGGAGGTAAGAAGAAGAAAGGGTATAAATACTTCTCCGTATACAAGGTGTATACCGAGCTCAATGAGTATTGGGAGAATATTTACCTGGCCAATGAAAACTAGGTCCCGTTCAGACGACCTGATCCTATGAGGAATCAAAAGGCAAAAAGGGACTCAAATAAATACTGTAGATTCCATAGAGATATCGGACACACAACCGATGAATGTCGACAATTGAAAGACGAGATCGAAGGTTTGATCTCGAGGGGATATTTTGGACAGTACGTCAGAAACCGAATTCCTAATCAAGCATCAACAAATCAGAGAGCAACAGCCGCGCAGCCTACCCAACACAATAACTCCCAAGCTCGGGAGGACGAGAGACCCCCTCCGATAGATGGAGAGGATGTAGTAACCATCTCGGGGGGACCTCATATCGCAGGTTTGGGCAGAAATGCCTAGAAAAGATACGTAAATGAGCTCAAGACTGGAGACGGTTCTCCCTACGAACCCGAGCCACAAGCTCCAAAACAACAGAGGGTTGAGACTCAACCCATAACATTTACAGAAGAGGATGCGTCGCAAGTCCAATTTCCTCATAACGACCCCTAGTCATTACTCTCTAGCTCACGAACAAGAAGGTAAGCCGAGTCCTGATTGATAATGGGAGCTCGGTGAATATCCTCTACAAAGCCACTATAGAAAAGATGGGACTCGCGCTTTGCGATTTGAAAGCATGTGCAACAATGTTGTACGGTTTTTCAGGAGAAGGGATTGCTTGTATGGGATCCATCAAACTCCCCGTAACCTTGGGAGACTATCTAGTCTCGGTAACCAAGATGATGGAGTTTGTCGTGGTGGACCTCCCATCAGCCTACAACGTACTGCTCGGGAGACCCGCCCTGATTGGGCTAGGGGCATTGTCGTCGGTTAGGCACTTGGCCATCAAACTCCTGACCTCTAGTGGCATTAGGATGTTGAAAGGAGACCAGCTCACAGGAAGGAAGTCCTATAACATTTCCATAAGAGGAAAAAGTCAGACAAGTGCGCAAGCTCTAGTGGTTATTCAAGAGCTAAATGGGTCGGTCTTCGAGATAGATGAAGAGATCGACCCTAGAATAGAAGAAAGGGCTGACCTCGAACCTTTAGAAGAGCTCGAGGAGGTTGGGCTCGACGAAGTAGATGTTACAAAGGTGGTGAAGGTGGGTAAGAACCTTTCTGAAAGAGAAAAATAGCAATTAATTTGCTTCTTGAAAGAAAACCAGGATGTGTTTGCATGGTCACACTCGGACATGGTGGGAATCAGTCCGAATGTCATAAGCCACGCACTTAACATTGACAAAAGCTTCCCCCCGAAGCAACAAAAGCGAAGACTCCTAGATGATGATAGAAAGAAGGCACTCAAGGAGGAGGTCGACAGGTTAAAGGCAAATCAATTCTTACGAGATACCTTTTATCTTGATTGGATTGCCAATCCAGTGTTGGTCCCAAAACCCAACGAAAAATGATGAACCTGTATCGACTACTCAGACCTTAACAAGGCATGCCCTAAAGACTGTTTCCCCTTACCTCGAATAGATCAGCTCATAGATTCCCCTGCGGGTCATGGCATCATGTCATTCATGGATGCTTATTCTGGATATAAGTAGATCTCCATGCATCCACCAGATCAGGAACATACGAGCTTCGTAACCAATAAAGGGTTGTACTGCTATAATGTCATGCCTTTCGAGCTAAAAAATGTTGGGGCCACGTACCAAAGGCTCGTGAACAGGATGTTTGCCGAGCAAACTGGATATAACATGGAAGTTTATGTTGACGATATGTTAGTTAAATCGAAACATAACAATAACCATGTTGATGACCTCACAGAATGATTTACTGTACTATGAAAGTATAACATGAAACTTAACCCACAAAAGTGCTCTTTCGGAGTGTCTTCAGGAAAGTTTCTTGGGTTTATAGTAAATGCACGAGGAATAGAGGTCAATCCGGACAAGATTAAGGAGTTGATAGATACGCCTTCACCTTAGAAGCACAAGGATGTCCAGAGTTAGCTGGACGGATGGCGGCATTGAGTAGGTTTATCTCGAAATCTACAGACTGTTGTCTTCATTTCTTCAACCTTTTGAGAGGGGGCAAAAAATTTGAGTGGTCAGAGGAGTGCGAGCTCACATTTCAAAACCTTAAGAAGCACCTCGTCGAACCACCAATCTTGTCAAAACCTGTCACGGGAGAGGTTTTGTATTTATACCTCGCTACAACCGAGCATGTCATTAGCGCGGTGCTCGTCCGAGAAGCGAAAAAAGTACAATAGCCTGTGTACTATGTCAGCAAAAGGTTACTAGGGGCTGAATCAAGATACCCGTTAATGGAAAAAATATCTCTTAGCCTAATACATTCATCTCGAAAGCTCCGACCCTACTTCCATGCACATTCTACTCATGTGTTGACTGACCAGCCACTACGACAAGTTTTGTCCAAATCAGAGGCATTCGGAAGATTGATAAAGTGGGCTGTCAAACTCGGACAATTCGAGATCACATATCACACGAGAACGACCATCAAGGGATAGGCCCTGGTGGATTTCATTGTTGAGTGTACTGGAATTTTGAATGATGAAGTTGTAACCCCAGCCCGCGAGCTGTGGAAACTTTATGTCAACGGATCCTCCAATGAAAATGGATTGGGGCCAGGCATTATATTGGTACCCCAAGAGGAAATCGATTCCACTTAGCCTTAAGGTTTAACTTTGAGGCATCGAATAACGAGGTTGAATACGAAGCATTACTAGCAGCAAAGGCTATACACTGCTATAGTGACTCACAGCTGATGGTCAACCAAGTTTTGGGGGAATATTAGGCTCGGGGCATAAGAATGGCCGCGTACCTAGAGAAAGCAAAAATTATGCTTGGACAGTTAGAGTTCTACACTATAGAGCAAGTCCCCCGAGAGCAAAATTCAAATGCAAACGCGTTGGCCAGGCTCGCTACAACCAGCGAGGCCGATACATTGAACGTGGTCCTGGTAGAGTTTCTATCGACCCTGAGTATCAGCGAGCCTAACGAAGAGGACGTATGCATGATCGATTCACAACCTACCTAGATGACCCTAATAATTGATTACCTCGAAAATAAAAGTCTCCCAGCAGAATGAAACGAGGCTCGGAAACTGATGTATCAGATCCCGAGGTACACTATTGTGGAAGGAAGGTTGTATTGAAGAGGGTATTCCATGACGTTACTCCGATGTGTAACTCCACCCGAGGCGAAGAAAATTTTGGAAGAAATTCATGAAAGATTTTGTGGAGATCACACTGGGGGGCATAGTCTATCCAAAAAGGTGATAAGACAAGGGTATTTCTGGCCCACAGTCAAGGCAGATGCGTTCGAGTATGTCAAACGATGTGATAAATGCCATCGATTTTCTTCAATTCCACGAGCTCCACCTACCGAGCTTACCATGTTGACCTCCCCATGGCCATTTATGGTGTTGGGAATCGACCTTATAGGCTCGTTACCAACTGGCAAAGGTGGAGTAAGGTACGCTGTGGTCGCGGTCGATTATTTCACGAAATGGTCTGAGGTTGAACCCCTGGCCACTATTACCTCGAAAAAAGTTTTAGACTTTGTGGTAAAAAATATCATCTGTCGATATGGCATGCTCAGAAAGATAGTGTCGGACAACGGTACCCAGTTCGACAGTGATCTGTTTACCATTTCTGCGAAAAAAATGGAATAATAAAAAGCTTCTCCTCCGTCACCCATCTCCAATCAAATGGCCAGGTCAAAGTAATCAACAAAACCCTAAAAAGCTCCATAAAGAAAAGGTTAGAAGAGGCTAAGGGAAGGTGGCCCGAAGAGTTACCTTAGGTTTTGTGGCCTTATCGAACCACAGTTTGAACTTCAACGGGGCATACTCCCTTCTCCCTAGCGTATGGGTGCGAGGCCATGTTGCCTATTGAAGTTGAAATCCCTACAATACGGAGCCATGCGTACAATCAGGCCTAGAACTAATCCCAGCTCGAAGAAAGTCCAGACCTCATTGAAGAAAGACGAGATGAAGCTCAATTGAGAAATGTTGCATACCAGCAACGAGCTACTAGGTATTTCAATAAGAGGGTTCGAGATAGAAAATTCGGATTAGGAGACCTGGTACTAAGACGTGTATTTCTGGCTACACGAAACCCGTCTGTTGGGCTACTCGGACCTAACTGGGAAGGACCTTACTGGATCGAGTCTATCATCTGGCCCGGGGTGTATAAATTGGCGAGATTGAATGGAGAGTTGGTACTGCGAGCTTGGAATGGTGAACATCTATGACCTTATTATAAATAATGTAGGAAGGGTGTTTTGTTGTAACTAAGCTTGTTTATTTTTCAGACTTTTGTTAATAAAACTTTAAACTTTGCTCAAAAGATATTTTCTTTACTAAATGTTGTATTTTTTGCAAACTCTCTTAATTCAATAACCTATGGTCACACTCATAGGATATTAAGGGGGCATCAGTGGTATACAATCATACCATAAGTTTGAAAAACTAAATAACATAGAATAAAAATGTCTAGATCATTAACCCGACATAAAAGTTTGAGGTATACATGTAAACTAATAAAAATGTCTGGATCATTAACCCGGAATAGAAGTTATAAGTGTATACGCGAGCTAAAGTTGTCTGGATATAACCAGATAGACGAGCTAAGATGGTCTGGACATAACCACGCTAAAAATTATAAGTGTATGGATTAATAACCAAACACGCGAGCTAAGATGGTCTGGACATAACCAGGCTAAAAATGATAAATGTATGGATTACAAACCAAACACGCGAGCTAAGATTGTCTGGACATAACCAAATTATAAAAATTATAAGTGTATGGATTACAAACCAGACACGAGCTAAATAAGTTTGGAACAAACCAACTAAAAATAATCAACAAAAAGTTGGTGTAAATAAACCAACTATGAATTAAGTCGATTCCGGGGCTGGAAAATTTTGCAAAAATAAGTTTCGACGTCACAACCTCGAGGACCTACTCAAGGATGAGAAAAAGTGACTAGAAAAGAAAAATATAACTAAACTACTAAGATTGCACGCCATATAAGTAATTTCGAGTACATGGTAAAAGTAAGGTACGACCTTGACAATAACGAGGTTGGACACGGATATATGGAGTAAATTGTGCATGAATGCATCGAAACTCGAGCTTAAATCCAACAAATGTGTTTGTGCAAATAAACAAACATGAAAGCAAGCCTTTAGTACAACACGCTTGAAATGTTTCGACCCAGAAATGTAAAGCAAAAATATTAAAGCAAAAGTTGAATATAAAATTGAATGCATGAAGGTTTTCGAGCAAGAAAATCATGTGCATAAAGATTAAAATTATTGTCTAAATAATAATGAAATAGCTCTAAAGCAAGCTATGTATTATCTTTGCCCCAAGGGCATATATATAAAATGAGTTACAAAAAATAATGGGACACAACCCATGATTCCACACTTATGGAGCCGACACCTTCTCCCCAGCCGCTTCTGATGCTCCCGCAATCTCCTCGGCCTCGAGCCTGGTATCTTCCTCATCAAGGCGAGTCTGCTGCCTATCGACAAACTCGGCCTCCAAGGTTTCTAGGAACCTTGTATCGAGCTTGAGGTTGTTAACCCAGATTCGATACATTTCCATATCAACGACATGATCCTTCTTAGCCTTGAACTCTTCCAGGTGGCGAGCCTTCTCACCTTCGATGATGTCGAAAGTGGCTGCCTTTTCTCCCTCCAGCTTGGCATTCAGCTCCTGAAGTTCCTTGATTCTGAAGTCCTTCTCCTTGATATCAGAGTCCTTGGCCTCCATCTTTAATTCAAGTTCAGATATCTTCAACGTCGCAACCTTGAGCTCGTTTGCGAGCTTTGACTGGAGGTTCTTCACCTCCTGAGCATAGGCCTGGCTCGCGTAAATGTCGTTGTTCAACTTGAAGTTAATTTGAGCAAACGTGGCAAAAGCCTATACACATAAACAAAAATGGGTTATTAAACATACATGATAAGTTCGAATAAGCAATGTTATAGAGTAAAAGGATTTATTGAGGTGAAGAGCTCGCTACCCTTGTCATAGAGGGTGTTGTCGCGGCAGGAGGTGAGGAACTGCCATTGAGGAGTGCCAAGGTTGCTGAGACTTTGGCCAACTCGAGATAATATATCCGAGCCTAGACTGACTCCATGTGTTCCCGCAACATTATCGATCACATATTTGGGGATGTGGGTCAAGACCGTCAGCAGATGTTCTCGTGTGGGAACCTGTTTCCTTGGGGCCAGAGTAGTTTGTTGGGAAACCTAAACTTCAGAAGGAGGCGGGGGGTGTGAGACCTCGGCAGATACCCTGACCTCGGGGTCTGCAATAGCAACTTGGCTCAGGCCTTGGGAGTCCGGGGCTGGAGGAGTCACCTCGACTCTCTTTGGGATCTTCGAGGAGCGCCCTCCTTTCTACGATGCCCTCTGGCGCTTACTTGCTTTCGCCCCCATAGGACGGATCAGTACGTTGTCCAAGTCAAACTCCATGTCGCCTACAAACACAATTTACACATTAGTGATAGAGTCTAAACTACAAAAAGAAGCAAGACTAAGGTCAAAAGAAACCTAATTGGTACTCTCTACCAAGCTTGTGCTCGGCGACCAAGAAATTCCCTTATCTTCAAAGGATGCTGGGGGAGTCCCTTCTCTATATGTAGAAGATAGCCTCGAAAGGTCTCTATAAACATTGGTCCCGTATTGAACGGTGACCCCATCCTAAACCTCATTTAAACTATACATGGTTTGGTACTGACCTAACCAACTATCGAACCTACGTACACTCTCATCTACCCAGGACCAAACGTAAAAGTTATCCCTAGGATCCGGAAATGGGATCAATGTGTTGGTCTTGTGCTTAAGCAAAGAAGGGGACCACATATTAGAGCTAAGTATTATTTTACCTCCGCCACCCGAGCTCAAGGCCTCGTCCTAGGCTTCATTTCTCGAGGCAGCCCGATCATGACGGCGAGCCACAGAGGGACGGACCCGTGAGCTCGAAGACCTTTGTCTTGGGGGAAGTCTCTCAGTGGGAAGTGGCATGTGCTCCCACTTGAAGTACTTGTGGTAGGTGGAGTCTTCTATAGACTAGTGTTGCTCCAAGAGGCCATAGGCTCGGAGCCGCTCTTCATGAAGAAGATAAGATAAAGAATGTCGACCATAGGGCAATTGGAGCAAAGTTTCCTTATGTTCCACCATCAACTTTGAGGGGGTGGGACGGTGATAGTTGGCTGGGGAGATGGTTACATGTTATTATTCCAAGCCTAATCATTAAACGAAAAGGAAAGAGATAAGTGTGAGTACTTACAGATGCGTTGGAATGAATAGAATCTAGAAGGAGCGAGGCCATCCGTCCAAAAGAACGCGAGCTTGAAGTTCGGGGGATGGTTTGGTATATCCTCGAAAAGTTTCTTCTCCTTCCGATAGCTCGACAAATAGTAGAAGCCATCCCCTCCCCGAGCTCGAGAGGGGTTGCTTTTGAGACAGAAGAGATACAAAATCTCTTGGGGTGAAGGTTCTTTCCACTTCAGCTCGTGGTATAGGGACTTGAGGGCGGAAAGAACCCTATATGAGTTGGTATGGAGTTGGAAGGGAGTGCGCCCCAAAAAGTCCAGAATATCCTTAAAATAGGATTTCAGGGGTAGCAGAGCCCCTGCCCTCATGTGCTCGCGACTTCAGGCCGCGAGCTTAATCTTGCTGTCGGGATTGCCATCTCCCGGGGCGAAGCAGATCTGCTCATTCAGAGTCGCAAGTTGGCACATCAGTGCGCCAGAAAGTTTCAGGCCGTGGCAAGCTAATATCTCAAAAATTTGGCACGTTGAGGTGACTGAGCTCCAGTAATGCTCAGCCTCGAAAAAACCCTCTTGCAGGGTGGGAATGGATGCAGCTCGAGAAGTGGAAGGATGGTTTGAAGGGTCTTCCATCAGCGAAAAGGAAAGTGCACCAGGCTTGTAGGCAACGGTGACTTTGAGTTTGGGATCGAGTGGGATAGGTCTGACCTCGGGGTCTATATCTGGATAAATCGCGACCCGAAGTATCTTCCTTTTTCCTTCCTCGACCTCGTTAATCTGACGTCGAAAATGATCTCGGATGTCCTCTTGTTCGCACCTCTCATGGTGCTCACGTATTAAGCGCTGGTTCCAAGTGAAGGGAGACTCCGGACTGGGAGTTGATGGAGAGTAAGGAATTGCAAGCACTGACCCTCACCGATTCTCAGAGTTCTGCGACATCTAACAAGAAAGAAAAGGGTGAGGGCCAGGCATGCAAGAACAAGATCACGGAGTAAACTCAATCGAGACTGATGCCTCTAAAGGATAAATCGAATTAAAAGTGGAGCCCCGAACTATTGTAAAGTTTGGGCTTCGAACAACGTACTTTACTCCACCTTTTCCTATTGGTAGCGAGCCTATAATGTTGATTCCCCACACCGCAAATGGCCATGGGGAGGTCAACATGGTAAGCTCGTTAGGTGGAGCTCGGTCCATTTCAGCGACCACCTTTGCCTCGGTCCATTTCGTGAAATAATCGACCGCGACCACAACGTACTTTACTCCACCTTTGCCTGTTGGTAGCGAGCCTATAGGGTCGATTCCCCATACCGAAAATGGCCATAGGGAGGTCAACATGGTAAGCTTGGTAGGTGGAGCTCATGGAATTGAAGCAAATCGCTGGCATTTATCACATCTTTTGACATATTCGAACGTGTCTGCTTTGACTGTGGGCCTAAAATACCCCTGTCTTATCATCTTTTTGGATAGACTATGCCCCCCAGTGTGATCTCCACAAAATCCTTCATGAATTTCTTCCAAAATTTTCTTCATTTCGGGTGGAGTTACACATCGGAGTAATGGCATAGAATACCCTCCTCGATACAACCTTCCTTCCACAATAGTGTATCTCGGGATCTGATACATCAGTTTTCGAGCCTCGTTCTGTTCTGTTGGGAGACTTCCGGTTTCGAGGTAATCTACTATTGGGGTCATCCAGGTAGGTTGAGAATCGATCATGCATACGTCCTCTTCGTCAGGCTCGCTGATACTCGGGGTCGATAGAAACTCTACCAGGACCACGTTCAATGTATCGACCTCACTGGTTATAGCGAGCCTGGCCAATGCGTCTACATTCTGAATTTTGTTCTCGAGGAACTTGCTCTATAGTGTAGAATTCAAACTGTCCGAGCGCAACCTTTGCTTTTTCTAGGTATGCAGCCATTTTTATGCTACAAGCTTGGTATTCCCTTAAAACTTGGTTGACCACCAGCAATGAGTCACTATAGCAGTGTATAGCCTTTGCTTTGAGTTCCTTGGCTATTTGAAGTCTTGCTAGTAAGGCTTCGTATTCAGGCTCGTTATTTGATGCTTCAAAGTTAAACCTTAAAGTGAAGTGGAATCGATTTCCTGCTGGGGTGATCAATATAATGCCTGCCCCGATACATTTTCGTTGGAGGATTCGTCGACATAAAGTTTCCACAGTTCGTGGGCTGGGGTTACAACTTCATCATTAGACACTCCAATACACTCGACAATGAAATCCGCCAGGGCCTGTCCTCTGATGGTCATTCTTGGGTGGTATGTGATCTCGAATTTTCCGAGTTCAACAACCCACTTTAACAATCTTCTGGATGCCTCTGGTTTGGACAAAACTTGTCGTAGTGGCTGGTCAGTTAGCACATGAATGGGGTGTGCTTGGAAATAAGGTCGAAGCTTTTGAGATGAGTGTATCAGGCTGAGAGACAGTTTTTCCATTAACGGGTATCTCGATTCTGCCCCCAGGAACCTTTTGCTGATGTAGTATACTGGTTTCTGTACCTTCTTCTCTTCTGGGACGAGCACCGCACTAATGGCATGTTCGGTTGTGATGAGGTATAAATACAAGACTTCTCCCGTGATAGGTTTCGACAAGATTGGTGGTTTGGTGAGGTGCTTCTTTAGGTTTTGGAATGCAAGCTCGCACTCCTCTGACCACTCGAATTTTTTGCCCCCTCTTTAAAGGTTGAAAAAAGGAAGACAACAGTCTGTAGATTTTGAGATAAACCTACTTAGTGCCACCATACGTCTAGTTAAGCTCTGGACATCCATATGCTTTCGAGGAGAGGGCATATTTATCAACGCCTTAATATTGTCCGGATTAACCTCTATTCCTCGTGCATTTACTATAAATCCCAAAAACTTTCCTGAAGACACTTCGAAAGAGCACTTTTGTGGGTTAAGTTTCATGTTATACTTTCGTAGTACAGTAAAGCATTCTGCAAGATCATCCACATGGTTACTGTTATGTTGGAACTTGACCAGCATGTCGTCAACATAAACTTCCATGTTATTTCCTATCTGCTCGGAAAACATCTTGTTCACTAGTCTTTGGTACGTGGCTCCAACGTTTTTGAGTCCGAAAGGCATGACATTGTAGCAGTACAACCCTTTATCAGTTACAAAGCTCGTATGTTCTTGGTCCAGTGCGTGCATGGAAATCTGGTTATATCCAGAATAAGCATCCATGAATGACATGATGCCATGACCTGCAGTGGCATCTACGAGATGATCTATCCGAGGTAAGGGGAAACAATCTTTAGAGCATGCCTTGTTAAGATCTGGGTAGTCGATACAGGTTTGCCATTTGCCGTTGGGCTTTGGAACCAACAATGGATTGGCAATCCAATCAGGATAAAAGGCATCTCGTATGAATCGATTTGTCTTTAACCTGTCGACCTCCTCTTTGAGAGCCTTCTTTCTATCATCGTCCATGAGTCATCACTTTTGTTGCTTCGGGAGGAAGCTTTTGTCAATGTTAAGTGCGTGGCTTATGACATTCGGAATAATTCCCACAAAGTCCGAGTGTGACCATGCGAATACATCCTGGTTTTCTTTTAAGAAGCTAATTAATTGCTATCTCGCTTCTTTAGAAAGATTCTTACCCACTTTCATTACTTTCATGGTATCTACTTCGTCGAGCTTGACCTCCTCGAGTTCTTCTAGAGGCTCGAGGTCAGCTCTTTCTTCTATTCTGGGGTCGATCTCTTCATCTATCTCGAAGACTGAACAATCCTTTTCCTGAATAACTACAAGTGCTTGTGCACTTGTTTGATTTTTTCCCTTTATGGAGATGTTGTAGCACTCCCTTCCCGTGAGCTGGTCCCCTTTCAACGTCCCGATGCCACTAAAAGTCGAGAACTTGATGGCCAAGTGCCTAACAGATGACACTGCCCCCAGCCCAATCAGGGCGGGTCTACCAAGCAGTACATTGTAGGCTGATGGGAGGTCTACCACGACAAACTCCATCATCTTGGTTACTGAGACCGGATAGTCTCCCAAGGTCACGGGGAGTTCAATGGATCCCATACAGGAAATCCCTTCTCCTGAAAAACCGTACAATGTTGTTGCACATGCGAAGCGTGAGTCCCATCTTTTCTAGGGTGGCCTTATAAAGGATGTTCCCCAAGCTCCCGTTATCAATAAGGACTTGGCGTACCCTCTTGTTCGCGAGTTGGAGAGTTATGACCAGGGGGTCGTTATGGGGAAACTGGACGTGTGACACATCCTTTTCAATAAACGTTATGGGTTGAGTCTCAACCCTCTGTTGTTTTGGAGCTCATGGTTTGGGTTCGTAGGGAGAACCATCTCTAGTCTTGAGTTCATTCACGTATCTCTTTTGGGCTTTTCTGCCCGAACCTGTGATATGAGGTCCCCTCGAGATGGTTATTACATCCTCTCCATCAATCAGAGGGGGTCGCTCATCCTCCCGAGATTGAGAGTTATTATTCTGGGTAGGTTGTGCAGTTGATGCCCTTTGGCTTGTCGAAGCTTGATTGGGATTTCGGTTCCTGACGTACTGTCTGAAATATCCCCTCGAGATCAAACCTTCGATCTCGTCTTTCAGTTGTCGACATTCATCGATTGTGAGTCTGATTTCTCTATGGAATCTACAGTATTTATTTGTGTCCCTTTTTGCCTTCTCGTTCCTCATGGGGTCAGGTCGCCTGAACGGGACCTAATTATCATTGGCCAGGTAAATATTCTCTCTCGTTGAGCTCGGTATACACTTTTTATACGAAGAAATATTTGTCCCCCTTCTTCTTCTCCCCTCCATCAACCTCGGGGTTATTCCCTTTGTTTTTCTTTCATTTAGAAGGGTTATCCCCGGGGGGTTTTGTAGTTGATGGGGCCGCTAAGGTCGAGGCAGAGTTTACATTTGTTGTTGTAGTTATGGGCTGAGAGGTCATATTCAGTGCTAACCTCACCTCTTCTACATTGACAAACCTCTGAGCCCTCTGATTGAACTCGGTTAGTGACCTGATAGGTTTCCTTTGCAAGTCTTCCTAAATGGGACTTCTTGGCAGAATACCCGCTCTAACAACCATCAAGTGACCGGTATCGTCGACATCTCGAGCTCGGGCCACTTCTAGGTTAAACTTCGTGAGGTAACTCTTTAGTGACTCATTTTGCTGTTGTCGGACATTCGTTAAGGCTAAAGCCTCGGGCTTGATGCCAATCATAGCCTTAAATTGCTTCTTAAAGTCTCTAGATAATTAATCCAATGACGAGATCGAATGCCTTTTAAACTTTTCAAACCATTTTTTTGTTGGTCCTGTAAGTGTGGCTGAGAACATCATACATCTGAGCTCGCAGCCAACATTGCTGGCTCGCATGATGGTGTTGAAGGTACTTAGATGACTATACATGTCTGAGTTTCCATAAAATGGTGGGACATGGGGGGTATTCTAAATCCTTGAGGAAACAGAGTGCTAGAGATATGCGGGCCAAATGGCTCGATCTCCTCATTGGACTCTTCTGCCCTGTCCCTGCTACGCTCATTTTGCAGAAGCCTAAATGCTCTTTCTAACTGGTCAATCCTTTCCTAGACTAAATCCACTAGGGGATGAGCCTGGACCTGAGGGGGCTCGTTATCATTAATAAAAACTCCAGCTCCCTGTCTTGGTATAGGGTTGTTTGCGACCATTTAGATGGTTGCGCAGATCAGGGTTCAAGGGATTATCTCACCCTCGATTATGGTTTAGATGATCCCGCAGATCAAGGTGATTCCCTCGATTCCCTGTATACCTTGGCTCGGTGTTATAAATTCTTACGGACGAGTGTAGTCTGAGCTTTGACTTACGTGACTTGTAGCCTTCTCTGGGTGTGTGGTTCAGTGATTACGAGGTGGGTCGCTTACTGGTCTCCTTGTTCCAACAGTTTGTGAGCTTGATATTTAGATTCCTGAGGGATGAGGAGCCTTGCAATCTTGGGTAGCCTCTCTTTCGTTCCCCTGTCCATGCCTAGTCTGTCGGTTTCCATCTCGACTGCCGCTACGAGATGGCCTCTGTGGTGCAGGTCATGGAACCTCTCAGACTGGCGAGGGGTGTCTTATTGGTGATGGTGGGTGCCTTATGGGTGACGGCGGCTATCTCCCATTGTTGGGCCTGGATGGTCCAAAGTTTTCCCGATCAGGCTCCGAGTTGTTTTGCACAGTATCAAGATTCAAGTTCCGAGCCACTAGAGGGGCTCAGTTATTACCCATTCCTGTTGGTACTTCTGCACTCGGGTTGGTAGTAGCCTCAACCTGGTTACTCCTCCGGGGCCTTGGATGATTTGCTTGCGACGTCGGCTACGACGCTTGCTCCGCCTTCCTAGAGACCGTGCTCCCACGGGGATGTCCTCTAGGCCTCCGGGGAGGTGGCTGGGCGTCAGCATCCTGTCTAGCTAATTATTCGTTGTGTTTTGTTGCCTCTGCCAACTATTTGCGCAGTTGGAAATTTTTAAGTTCCACAATAGGAACATATCTTTTAAGAATGTAATACAAATCCTCATCAGGCCTGGGGGCAGGTGGCCCCCGAGAGTTGGACGAGTCACTCCTTTCTTCAGGATCTGGATCCACCATGGGCTGCTTTCCAGGCCATCGGGGGTAGTCCTCAGCATGAGGAGTCTGCTCCTCAGGTATCTGGTGCAATGGTCGCTCCACAGTACTAGGGTTACTTGCAGCGGCCATTGATGATTCAGGAGGCTTTCTGATTAAACAGGCTCACGTCTTATTTAATGGCTCTCAATGAAAGCACCAAACTATTGACGCCGTTTTTTGTCAACTTAGAAATGAAGAGCAAATAAACAAAATACCAGAGGAAACAAACGATAAAAGACACGATTTTTACGTAGTTCAGCAATTAAAATCTGCCTAGTCCATGAGTTTGTGTTATTCACTTTATGGAATTCTCTCAAAGCTTTCTGGAAGCAATTATACAAAGTCTTCCAAATACAAATTTCTCTCCTTCTACAAATGAATGATTCCACTCTATTTATAGAGTGGTTTACCGAATATCTCCCCACAGATTTCGGGGAGTTATGATACAAATCAATTAAATAAATGTAAATAAACGCGTATGGTTATTATGTACGCGTATAAATCCCATGATATTTGGGATTTAATAATAGATTACATCTGATCCCTTAAACATACAGATTTTATAACAATAAACATGTTCATACATAGCTTACGAGCTTGACACTAGACTCACATGCCTTCGAGACCGTTCACCCATCACGAGCTCGATACCTCGGTTCGCCTACGTTCTTAACAAGTAACATTGTTGAGATCATCCTTTTCAAGCTCACAATCCTCGAGCTTGAACCGTCTTGTTTGATGGTAGGAAATAAATCGGGAGATTTATACAAGTGTTGAACTATTTCCATTGTGGCTTCGAGCCTGACTTATAACCTCGGAACTCCTCCGAGACCACATAGTTTCCGAGCTCACAAATTCCGATGTTGTTGCATTTACTGCTTAGCGAGACTGTCTTTGATATTTTCATTAAAGCCGATTATGACGAATTGGCTTATTTCGAGCTTTCACCTTACGAGCCTAACTTTCGAGATCAAAAACTTTTATTCTCGAAATCTGGGTGTAACAGTTAATAATATGGTTATTCATATATATATATATTTATTAAATTATTAAATATATGAAATTATTAAAAATAAATATAAATATAAACTCAAAAGATATCTAATTAAATTATTAAATATATTATAAACTAACCATCGGTAATCTAATAATAAAATTAAAAATAAATATAAATATAAACTCAAAAAATATCTTATTTAAATTTTCGTAAGCTTATTAGGTGTTAAAATAAAAGAAATCGTATTTCAATTAAAAAATTAAAATAAAAGATAATGGATTTTGTAAATAAATTAAAAAATTATTAAATTATAGTTAGTCATATATATTTATTAAATTATTATATATATGAAATTATTAAAAATAAATATAAATATAAACTCAAAAAATATCTTATTTGTTGACGCCATTTTTCGTCAACTTAGATAGTATAGCAATTAAACAATAAAATATTGGTGCAAATGAATAAAGAGGAAAACTAGAGGATTTTTACGTGGTTCAACAGTTAACTCTGCTTAGTCCACGAGTCTATATTATTAAGACTTGGTAGTTTTCTGGAAACTTTCCAGAGAAGAGTTGCCAAGAGTTTTCTCTCCAGAAATCAGAAAATCGGTCCCTTACAGATGGTGTTTCCTTCTCTATTTATAGAGAAGGTTGCAAAATTCATTCCCACATATCTCGGGAAGATATTCTGTAAATCAATTAATATAATGCTATTTAATGAATTATTTCCTACATACACGGAAACGTCCCATGAAGATCGGGAACGGATAACAGATCAAATGATATCCCCTAAATATTGGGATTGTACTGTTATGAAAATATGTATTTGCCTCAATAGAAATGGTAAGATAATACAACTCTATGCAATAATATTACAAATAAATATAGATTGATTAAAAAGAGTGTTACAACTCTATAACTGAAAATACAAATAAAGGGAGAAGGAGATGTAAGATGATAGAAATAGAAAGTACAACTATATTACAAAAAGATACAAGTAAACTAGAAGTGTTTGAACAAAGGAAATAAAAAGATTACAACTCTTAAACAAAAGTACAAGTAAATAGAACAAGAAGAAAAAGTAATAGAAGAAAATAAGAACAAGAACAAAAACAATAAACTCTCACTCACAACCAAAGTGAAGAGTGTTGGGGATCACCAATTTGAACAAGGTTTGAAACCTTTGTCCAAAAGCTTATTTCCCCCTAACTCAAGCACTAAGGGATCTCTCACAGATTTTGGAAATGCTTTCTAGAATAATCAAGCCTCAAGGTGTTTCTAGCCAAGTGCTCTAATGGATAGAAATATTGTATCTTTCAAGTGAGCTATAGGCTCCTATTTATAGAGTTTAGAGACACCTTTTGAATTTCAAATTCCACCAACCCCCATGGATGTTACCAATGTTTAATTGGATTAATATGGAATCAAAATGAGATTTGGGAGTTATTTGGGTTTTTGGAACCGTTCAACACTTTTGGAAAAAACTGAAAAAAAAGGCCTGAAATGCACCTGTGGCCGCGGCCACTGCTTTCTGTCCCCTAGGCCGCGACCACCATCATTCAGTGGCCGCGGCCACAGCCCAGTTTTAGCACTTGAAAATGTGTTGTTTTTCCAAACGGTTCCAAACCCTCCCAAATGATTTTGTAACCCCCAAAACACATTATTGGGGTTAAAATCATATCTCTAACAGCCATTTCTCAAATGGCTTTATGAAATTCATCTCAATATTGTGTAACACCAAATTTACACAATAAAGGGTAATATTTGGAAGTTACAAATTTGTAACACCAAATATGTTACATTATTTGGATATGTCTCATATATCTAAATATTGTAACTCTCCATTATGTGTTACAATATGTGACACTCTTTGTCACATTTATTTAATCTAAAACATTATATTATAATATAATATAATATTACATTATATTATAAAATAATATAACATGTACAACAATAAACATATTCACACGTAATTGATTAACCCAGATGATTCATCAAATCTTCGAGATTAGCAATTGGTATTGAACTTGTCGAGACCATGAGTCAATCACGAGCCTGTCACCTAGCTTCGCCCTATGCTCGGAACATGCTGGCGATGTTGTCACATTCGAGCTTGCACTTCCCGAGCTTGAGCCATCTTGCCTGAAGGCAATCAGGGAAAAACATATTCATGTGTCATACAATGGCCATTACGAGCTCAGAGAATATTCGAGGCTACACATCCTCGAGGTCATTATTTACTTCAAAGAGGTCCGACGGTTGGATCATATGATGACCACATATGTTTCGAGCTCACACCTGACGAGCCCAGTTTTCGGGGTCATAATTTCTTATCTCGAAATCTGGGTGTAACATCTTTCCCCCTCAAAAGTATCAGTTCGAATCCCTTGAGAATGAAACTTTTGAACTGCCCTTCTTGGAAAACGTACCATCAATTGTACTCGAGTGTGGACACGCGTCAGGCAGGTATTGGAAGATTAGAGTACTTGAGTATGTTTGTACCATGCCCACGTCTTCTCATCTACCACCTTTTTGCCGCCATTGCCATGCCTGCACCCGTTTGTTCGATTAGATACCAAACTCGTCCAATGGTCCAGATTGATTCGTCATTTGACATTCTTTTGTGGCCTATAAATATGCTTGTGCCATCTTTTTCCCTGACTTTCGCATTCAGAGCTTTCAGAGAGAAGAGAAGAACAAAAAACTAGAACTCAAAACTCGTTCGGCTCTTGCATGTTCTCCAAGCCGAGGAAACAAAACACCGCTGGCCTGTTCGTTCTTGCAACCAATCCTTCGGTCATCGATTACTCTATACCCACCAGCCACACTGTGTAAGTATCCGTTCCTGTTCTCATATGTTCATATATGTACTCTATTTTTTCCATGCATGTTCGTGTTGTTGTTGCACTTTGGGTACTAGCTTAGCGCTAGAATGCTTTAGTCAATATCGTGTAGTTTTTAGACTCAACTGATGTTACGGATTTCCAAACCTAGATTTTGCATAAATGATGCAAATATGGCTCTTTTACTGGGTTATCTTGATTTCGAATATCATATCGCGTAGACCAAGAAACGGGGTATAAGATTAGGGTTTTAAAATTGCACGTTTCCCAAAAATATCACTTTTTGAGTAACCGCCAAATTTTTCCCTGAAAAATCTTGGATCTTTAAAAAATAAATCCACTTTCTCGCCTTCGCGTCAAATACACGTTCGGGGCTCGATTATTTTGATAGCTCAGGTTTCTTCCGAACTTGATCTCATTCTTTTGATCGAGCTTATTTGATGGTCTCGAGCATTCGAGCTCAGACCATCTCAATTTTCATCCTTAATTTCTTGTACGCCTAGTCCTCACCCTTTTTCTTTCTTGCTAGATGTCACAGAATTTGGAAAAGCGGTGGGGGTCAATACTTGCGATTCCTTACTCACCGACAACTCCGAGCCCGGAGTCACCCTTTACTCGGAACCAACAGCTGATTCGAGAGCACGAATTGAAATGTGAGCAAGAGGATACTCGAGCTCATTTTCAACGCTAGATCGATGAGGTCGAAGAGAGAAAAATGAAGAAACTTAGGGTCGCAATCTATCTAGACCCAGACCCCGAGCCCAGACCAATTCCTCTTAACCCTACTCTAAAAGTGATGGTCGCATTTAAACTGGGCGAACTCAAATTTTCATTGATGGAAGAATCAGCAAATCACCCATCCACCTCGTAGCCAACTGCCATTCCCACCTCGAGGGGAGAATTTTTCGAGGCTGAGCATTATTGGAGCTTGGTCTCCTCATTGGGGAAGATAACCAATATCCTAGCTCGCCACGACCTAGGATTATCAGGCTCGTTGAGATGTCGAGCTCCCACTTCCAAAGAACGTAGCTGCCATGCCCGGGAGATGACAATTCCGATAATAAGTTGAAGCTTGCGGCTTGGAGCCATGAGCATATGAGGGCAGGGGCCTTATTTCCCTTGAAGTCATTTTTTAAGGACTTTCTAGATTTTTTTGGGCTCGTGCCCTTCCAACTCCAGACCAACTCATACAGGGTCTTGTCAGCCCTGAGGTCGCTTTACCACGAGCTAAAGTGGGAAGGACCCTCACCAAAAGAGATTTTGTATCTCTTTTGATTGAAAAGAAACCCCTCCCGAGCTCGGGGAGGAGATGGCTTCTACTACCTCTCGAGCTATCCTAGGGAGAAGAAGATCTTCGAGGACCTATCGAACCATCCGCCTAACTTCAAACTGGCGTTCTTTTGGACGGACGGCCTGGCTTCCTCCAGATATTATTCGTTCAGACGAATCCGTAAGTATATGATCCTTTTCCTCGCATGCTCGATTTTTTTTATGCTCGAACCACTCATAATATATTCAATTCTTCAGCCAACTATCACCGCCATACTCCCATAGACGAGATGAAGGAGCATAAGGAAATTTTGCTTCAACTCCCTTATGGTAGGCGCTCTCTATCCTATCTTCTTCATGAAGATAATCTTCGAGCCTGTGGTCTCCTGGAGAAGGATCAATCCACAGATGATAGAGCCTACAAGAAGTACACCAGGTGGGATTTTGTGCCTCTCCCAACCTGCAACCTTCCTCCGAGGCAAAGTTGTAAGGCACGATTCCCAGCTCGCCGCCCCAGGAGTTCGTGCTCGGGGAACGATGCCAATGACGAGGCTTTGAGCTCGAGTGACAGAGGTAAGGTCATTCTTAGTTTGGCCTTGTGGTCTCCTTCTCTACTTAAACACAAACCCGACACCCTGATCTTATGCGAAGATGACAGGGACAACTTTTATGTATGGTCCTGGGTAGATGATAGGGTCCATAGGTTTGATAGCTAGCTAGGGAAATATGACACAATGTATAGTCTGAATGAGGTTTGGGATGGAATAGCCGTACAATATTGAACAAATGATTATAGGGACCTTTCGAGGTTGACTACCACATATAGGGAAGGGACTCCCCCTGCCTCCTCCGAAGATAGGGGAATTACGTGGTCGCCAAGCACAAGCTCGGGGGAGAGTTATAGTTTGGTCCCTCGTCTCTTGACTTTAATTCCTTTAACTGTCTACATTATGCTAATTTTAGCGTCTTGAGATCATTTTCTAATGTGATTTGATTGTGCAGGTACTATGGACTCCGATCTCGAGAAAGTGCTCAACAGGGGTGAGGGGGCCAAGCAGAGCAAGCGCCTGAAAGCCTCGCAAAAATCTGGTCGGCCTACTAAGGTCCCTAAAAGGACCGAGGCGACTCCTCCCCTAGCTCCTACTATTCCGAGCCCGGTAGCGGACCCTACTTCCCAGGTCGATGCTTCCACAACAGATGCTCTTCCCTTGCCTCCCGCGATCAAGATCCTTCCAACACTCGGCCTAGCTCCGAAGAAACCGACGACCTCCAGGGAGCGCCTGCTGTCGATTTCTACTCATTTTGATGAGTATGTCGTCGAAAAGGCTACTGAGGTTCACGGTGCCACTCTCGGCTTGGACGCCCTATCTCGGGTAGGCCAAAGCATCAGTAATTTTGAGGCTCCTCAGTGGCAGTTTTTGGTCGATGCCCGGGACTGCAACGTCCTTTACGACAAAAGTGTCGAGCTCACATCCGCGGTAACCTCTATTACTTGATTATTTGTTGGAATTTTTCTTAGAGTATGTTCTAACTTGATTCGTTTGTGTGCTAGGCTCTTACCGCGTTTTCTCTGCTAAATTACAAGCTGAACAACGAGATCCACGCGAGCATGTCCTATGCTCAGGAGGCGAAGTATTTCCAGCTCAAGCTCACAGACGAGTAGAAAGCCAAGAAGTCAAAACTAGAGGCCGAGGTCAAAGAGATGAGCTCTAGGGTTGAGGAGCTTGAGAAGCTGAATGTCGAGCTCGAGGAGGCAAAAAATAAGCTCAAAGAGAAGAGCTCTAGATTTGAGGAGCTTGAGAAGATCAATGCCAAGCTTGAGGAGGAGAAAAAGGCCACCTTCGAGGTGATGGAGGATGAAAAATCTCATTTTCTCGAAGAGTTCTAGCAGAGGAAGGATCAGGCGGTTGACTTGGCTATGTACAGGATTTGGGCCAGCAACGCCGATCTTGATACGAGCTTCTTGGGCTCTTTTGAGGAAGAGCTTGTGGCCAAATGGTAAGCTCGGCTTGATGAGGAGGAAGCTTCTCGGGAGGATAGTCATGCTATTTGTCCTGGTGAGGGTAGTGCTTTCGATGATGCGAAAAAGGCTAAGGAGGATGCTGAGAAGGCTAAGGAGGGCGCTCCTACCTCCTAAATCTCAATCCTGGGCTGCGTCCCTCTTAGACTTTTGTAATAGTTTTTATCTTTTGCTTTTTATGCCTTTGAGGCAAAAATGATTTACAGCTCGTAAAAGAGCTATTTATTTATGATATTTGTAATACCATATTTGACTTCACTTTAATATTTTTGCTTCACATCTCTTAAATCGAAATATTTCAAGCAATTTATATTACAAGTTTGCCTTTATGTCTATTTATTCATACAAACACACGTTGGATTTCAGCTCGAGTTTCTATGCATTCTCGCATAGTTTGTTCGATATATCCGTGTCCGATCTCGTTATATGTCAAGGTCAGAGCTTATATTTACCATGCACTCGAAAATACTTATATGGCGTGTAAGATAAGTAGTTTAGTTGTATTCTGCTTTTCTAGTTACTTTTCCTTATCCTCGGGTAGCTCCCCGAGGTTGTGAGGTTGAAACTTTTGTTGCAAAATACTCCAGCCTTGATGTCAACTTAGCCCATAGTAGGTTAGTTATTTCCTAATTGCGTCGATCAATTTTAGCTAGTTTGTTCCAAACCTATTTAGGTCGTGTTTGGTTCGTAATCCATACACTTATATATTTTCGATCTAGTTATATCTAGATTGTACTGGTTCGCGTACCTAGCCATATCCAGAAACTTTATTTTATATAATTTGGTTATGTCCAAGTTTTACCTCGCATATTTGGTTATATCCAAACACTTTGTTTTTAATAATATGGTTATGTCCGAATTATTTAAGCTTGCGCATTTGGTTATATCCAAACACTTAATTTTTAATAATCTGGTTATGTCCAAATTATTTTAGCTCGCGCATTTGGTTATATCCAAACACTTTATTTTTAATAATCTGGTTATGTCCAATTTATTTAAGCTCGCGCATTTGGTTATATCCAAACAATTTACTTTTCATAATTTGGTTAACGATCAAACTTATGGTATGTATACCACTGATGCCCCCTTAATATCTTATGAGTGTGACCATAGGTTATTAAATTAAGAGAGTTTGCAAAAAATACAACATATTGAGGAGAAAATGAACTTCATTCAAAATTGAACAATTTAGAAGCTTAGTAAAGATAAACAAGCATGGTTACAGGAAACATCATTCCTACATTATTGATAGTAAGGTCGCAGATGTTCGGCATTCCACGCTCGTGGTACCAATTCTCCGTTTAATCTTGCCAATTTGTAGACACCACATCGAATAACTGACTCGATTTGATAAGGTCATTCCCAATTAGGCCCAAGTACGCCAACGGCTGGGTCCCGCGTAGCTAGGAACACACGCCTTAATACCAAGTCTCCCAATCCGAATTTCCTGTCCCGAACCTTTTTATTGAAATATCGGGTAGCTCGCTGCTGATATGCTGTATTTTTTAGTTGAGCTTCGTCCCATCTTTCTTCGATCAGGTCTAGACTTACTTCGAGCTGGGATTGGTTCGAGGCTTGGTCATAAGCATGGCTATGAATAGTGGGTATTTCGACCTCAATTGGTAACATGGCCTCGCATCCATATGCCAGAGAAAAAGGGGTATGTCCTGTTGAAGTGCGAGATATGGTTCGATAGGACCACAAGACTTGGGGCAACTCCTTGGCCCATTTTCCCTTAGCTTCTTCCAATCTATTTTTCATAGAACTTTTTAGAGTCTTTTTCATAGCTTCGACTTGTCCGTTTGCTTGGGGAAGGGCAACAGAGGGGAAGCTCTTCATTATCCCATTCTTCTCACAATTTTTTTTAAACAGTTCACTATCGAACTGAGTACTGTTATCTGATACTATCTTCCTTGGCATTCCATATCGGCAGATTATATTTCTTACCACAAAGTCCAAGAATTTTTTCGAGGTAATCGTTACTAGAGGTTCGGCCTCGGTCCACTTTGTAAAATAATCTACTGCGACTACTGCGTACCTAATTCCACCGTTGCCAGTTGGCAACGTGCCTATGAGATCAATTCCCCAGATCGCAAACGGCCATGGGGAGTTCATCATAGTTAGCTCAGAAGGTGGAGCTCGCGGGATTGTAGCGAACCGTTGGCACTTATCACATCTCTTGACATAATCAAATGAGTCTGCTTTGATAGTGGGCCAGAAGTATCCTTGTCGTATAATTTTCTTTGATAGGCTATGCCCCCCAGTGTGGTCCCCACATAATCCTTCATGTATCTCTTCTAGGATATTCTTGGCCTCAGGTGGAGTCACACATTTAAGTAGTGGCATAGAGTATCCTCTCCGATATAGCCTTCCTTCCACAATAGTGTATCTGGGAATCCGATACATCAATTTCTGAGCCTTGTTCCGTTCTGCTGGGAGAATGTCGATTTCAAGGTAATCAACTATTGGGGTCATCCAAGTTGGCTCGGAGTTAATCATGCAGACATCTTCCTGTTCAGGCTCGCTTATGCTGGGTGTCGACAGATGCTCGATTGGCACAACATTCAGCTCGTCGACCTCGGTGGATGTGGCGAGCCTGGCTAGGGTGTCTGCATTCGAATTTTGTTCTCGGGGAACCTGCTCTATTCTATAGAACTCAAAATTTTCGAGTGCTATTTTTTTTTTCTAAATATGCGGCCATCCTTATGCCACAAGCCTGATATTCCCCTAAAATTTGGTTGACCACCAACTACGAGTCACTGTAGCAATGTATCACCTTAGCCTTGAGTTCCTTGGCTATTCGGAGTCCGGCCAATAGAGCCTCATATTCAGCCTCGTTGTTAGATGCTTCGAAGCCAAACCTTAAGGCGGAGTGAAATTGACTTCCAGTTGGAGTGATCAATATAATTCCTGCCCCCGACCCATCCTCGTTGGAGGACCCATTGACATAAAGTTTCCACAGCTCGCAGGTTGGGGTTATAACTTCGTCGTCAGTCATTCCAGTACATTCCACTATGAATTCTGCCAAAGCCTACCCTTTTATGGTTGTTCTCAGATGATAAGTGATATCGAATTGTCCGAGCTCAACAACCCATTTTAATAATCGACCTGAGGCTTCTAGCTTCGACAAGATTTGTCATAGTTGTTGGTCAGTCAACACGTGGAT
The DNA here is from genome assembly GCF_963169125.1 of Humulus lupulus. NCBI lineage: Eukaryota > Viridiplantae > Streptophyta > Magnoliopsida > Rosales > Cannabaceae > Humulus > Humulus lupulus. Next base: position 68,082,023 of record NC_084799.1, read on the forward strand.
GGGGTGTGCTTGGAAGTAAGGTCGGAGCTTTCGAGATGAGTGGATTAGGTTGAGAGTCAACTTCTCCATTAACGGGTATCTCGATTCTTCCCCCAGTAACCTTTTGCTGACATAGTATACTGGTTTTTGTACCTTCTGGTCTTCTCGGATGAGCACGACGCTGATGGCGTGCTCGGTTGTAGCGAGATATAGGTACAAAATTTCTCCTGTGATAGGCTTCGATAATATGGGAGGTTCTGCGAGATGCTTCTTAAGCTCCTGAAATGCCAGCTCGCATTCCTCTGTCCACTCGAATTTTTTGCCCCCTCTCAGAAGGTTGAAAAATGGAAGACAGCGGTCTGTAGATTTCGAGATAAACCTACTTAATGCTGCCATCCGTCCAGTCAAACTCTGGACATCTTTTTGTTTTCGAGGTGAGGGCATGTCAATTAACGCCTGGATCTTGTCAGGATTAACCTCTATTCCTCGCGTGTTCACAATGAAGCCCAGGATCTTCCTCGACGATACTCCAAAGGAGCATTTCTGGGGGTTGAGCTTCATGTTGTACTTTCGTAGCACAGTGAAGCATTCTTCGAGGCCGTCCACATGGTTGTTGTTATGTTTAGATTTGAACAACATATCATCAACATACACTTCAATGTTATTACCTATCTGCTCAGAGAACATCATATTTATAAGCCTTTGGTAGGTGGCTCCAACATTCTTGAGCCTGAAAGGCATGACATTGTAACAGTACAACTCTTTATCTTTCACAAAACTCGTATGCTCTTGGTCCGGGGCATGCATGGAAATCTAGTTATATCCAGAATAAGCATCCATGAATGACATAAGTCCGTGCCCAGCTGTGGCATCTATGAGCTGGTCGATCTGAGGTAATGGAAAGCAGTCCTTAGGACATGCCTTATTGAGGTAAGAGTAATCAATACAAGTCTGCCATGTTCCGTTAGGTTTTGGCACTAGTACCAGGTTGGCGACCCAATCAGGGTAGAAGGCGTCTCGTATAAATCGATTCGCCTTTAATCTGTCGACCTCTTCCTTCAGGGCTTTCTTCCTGTCATCGTCCATGAGTCTACATTTTTGTTGCTTCGGGGGGAAGCTCTTATCAATGTTAAGGACGTGGCTTATCACATTCGCACTTATCCCTACAATGTCCGAATGTGACCATGCGAAAACATCCTGGTTCTTCCTCAGGAAGAAAATTAATTTCTACTTTGTTTATTCCAGAAGGTTTTTCCCTACCTTCACAGTTTTTGGGGGATCAACCTCTTCAAGCTCTTCTAGAGGCTCAAGGTCAGCCCTTTCTTCTGTTCTTGGATCGATCTCTTCGTCTATCTTGAAGACTGTCCCATCCTTACTTTGAATTACTACAAGTGTTTGTGCACTTGTCTACTTCTTTCCCCTCACGGAAATGCTGTAGCATTCCCTTCCCGTGAGCTGGTCTCCTTTCAGCGTTCCGATGCCACTAGAAGTCGAGAAATTGATGGCCAGGTGCCTAACGGACGAAAATGCCCCCAGACCTACTAGGACAGGTCTCCCGAGCAGTACGTTGTAGGCCGATGGAAGATCCACCACTACGAACTCCATCATCTTGGTTGTCGAGACTGGGAAGTCTCCCAAGGTTACGGGGAGTTCAATGGATCCCATACAGGTAATCCATTCTCCTAAAAAGTCGTACAACGTTGTTGCACAGGCCTTTAGGTCATGAAGCGCGAGTCCCATCTTTTCTAAAGTGGCCTTGTAGAGGATATTTACTGAGCTCCCGTTATCAATCAGGACTCGGTGTACCCTCTTGTTCGCGAGCTGAAGGGTTATGACCAACGGGTCATTATGAAGGAACTGTACATGGGATGCGTCATCTTCAGTAAAAGTTATGGGTTGAGATTCAACCCTTTGTTGTTTTGGAGCTCTGGGTTTGGGTTTGTAGGGAGACCCGTCACCAGTTTTCAGCTTATTCACATATCTTATTTGGGCGTTCCTGCCCGATCCTGCAATATGTGGTCCCCTCGAGATGGTTATGACATCTTCTCCTTCAATCGGAGGGGGTCGTTCGTCCTCCCTTGCTCAGGAGTTACTATTCTGGGAAGGTGGTACTGCTGCTTCCCTCTGGCTGGTGGGAGCCTGATTGGGGTTTTGATTTCTCACATATTGCTTGAAATATCCTCTCGAGATCAGACCTTCGATCTCATCTTTTAATTGCATGCATTCATCGATTGTATGTCTGATATCTCTATGGAATCTGCAGTAATTGTTGGAGTCTCTTTTCGCCTTTTGGTTTCTCATGGGGTCAGGCCGTCTGAAAAGGACCTGGTTTTCATTAGCCAGGTAGGTATTCTCTCGAGACTCATTGAGCTTGGTATACACCATGTATACGGAGAAATACCTTTCCCCTTTCCGCCTCGGGATTATTCCACTCATTTTCTTTCTTTTAGAAGGGTTGTCCTCAGAAGGTTTTGAGGTCATAGGTGTTGGTTTTTATTGATCAAATCAGAGATTATACGCAGCGGAACAACAATCAAATTGTTAATTTAATCCCATAAGATTTATAGATCTACTTCTTCACATGCATATATATATATTGAATCAAAGACATGAATAGAAAAATTACCTCAGGTCCTTACTTGCTGCTATCTTTTTGTATGGCTAAATCCTTGAGATCTCACACCAAGATCTTCCAAAATGTTCTCAACACACAAAGAACGAGTGTGGGCTGCTATACAAACAATAGGCAAAAAACTATTTATGAGATGTTCTAAACACATGAGATCTGATAAAGTTTAGACCTAGATTTTGTGAAGAACAGTGACTTTTGTTTGTATCACTGTTCTCTTTCTCTGAGAGAGATTTCTAGATATTTTTCTATCCCTGAAAAGTTACGTTCTGTAAAACTGATATCCTATATTTAATATATCCCATATATTAAAATAAAATCTTAGTTATTTTAAACAATTTGAAAATAACTAATCAGTTATCAGATTTTTGTTTAAATAATAATATTTTAATCAAATTATAATATCTCATTATTTATTTAATATTTAAATAACTAAAATTATGGAACCTAGAAACTGATTACAGTCTCTTATGCGTGTAGCACAGTGACTGTGCACTGTGCTACACGCGTATCACATGCCAATGATGGCATGTGATTTTTCCCAATTTTTATTATTATTTAAATACCAAAAATCCCAAAAATAAATTAATTCAAAATTAATTATATTTTTGTTAAATCATATAATTAATTAATTACACATAATTAAACAATAATTATGTTTGATACATAGAAAAATATTTTACTTATCACATAAGTCCTTTTTGCCCATTTTTGTATTTACCTTTGTTAGTGTTTGTTTGAGCCATTTCGAGGACCATGGACCAATAACATTAAGCTCCAATAAATTGAAACTAAATAATTAAACTCTTTCATTATAATAGTTAATTTATTAATTATGATATTACTCCACTATAAATTCAGAATTGCACTCTTTATGTTATAGATATACTTTTACAGAAATCTTTTCTTAAGTCGTCCATTGATATAACCATCTTACAATAGTTCAACCCTCTAATTAATTAGTTCATAAATTAGAATGGAAGAATTACCATTTTACCTTTCTAATTTACTTCTTATTCCTTAAGTACCATTAATTCACTAGTGAATAATTAATCTATAATCTAATTATAGATTTGAGCTCAAAATCATTCAGTTCCAAAATTAACCCTTAAGGGAACTAATATACGATCCGTTAGGAAAGATTAGATTTCGTATTGTTGATACATGTTCCCAGCCATCCATGATATTAAATCTCCAAAACAAAAGTCATTAGCCTCATTCTTTGAAGAGACCTTAACGAAGGAATCAAAAGATTTAATAAACATGAACAGGAGTTCATGAACACTCAAGATTTAGGTTGATCTATAAATGATCATCAGTTATGATATGAATTACAAGTCTTTATTATTAAATGGTTTTTGGATAAAGACTTTAATTCATATTGGTCCATGTCATACATAATAATATTATATAAAGCACCTTTACCGAGATGTCTTTCCACATCAATAATCCGAATCTAGAATATTTGTATCATTATGATACTCAGTGAACCGTACTTACAACTCCAATTAAAGAATTCCATAACTTTAATTTGTTGTTGTTGACTATTTTTATTCATTCATGTGATCTTAATTCTCTCGTACTAATACAAGATCACATCCTCAATAATGAATATGGAATTTTTCGGATATTTACAAAATTATTCAAACAATAATTTAACAATAATAATAAACCATTGTATTTATTTATTCACAGAAAAACAAATGTCTTTACATGCTTTTAGGACACACTCCTAACAATCTCCCACTTGTACTTAAAGCAAGTGAGGCATTTATCTCAATCCCATATTATGTACATGACCCTCGAATTGCTTTGCAGGAAGCGTCTTCGTAAGCGGGTCTGCCAGGATGTGTTCTGATACGAATTCAGAATGGACACATCTCCTCTATGTACGATTTCTCTGACTAACTGGTATTTGCGCTCTATATGCTTTCCCCTCTTGTGGCTTCTTGGTTCTTTAGAATTAGCCACTGCTCCACTGTTGTCACAGTAAAGAACAAGTGGTTTCTCCACTTCTGGAACTACTTTCAGATCGGAGTAGAACTTTTTAAGTCACAGAGCTTCCTTAGCTGCTATATACTCGGCTTCCACGGTGGAGTCTACAATGCTGGTTTGCTTAATGCTTCTCCAAACTAATGCTCCTCCTCCAACAATAAACACTGATTCAGAAGTCAATTTCTGACTATCTCTGTCTGATTTAAAATCAGAATCAGTGTAACCAATGGGGTTCAGGTCTCCACCTGAATATACTAGCATATAGTTTCTCTAGTATTTCTAACAATGCTGGTTTGCTTAATGCGATCCATGGAAGGATTGAAGAAGAAAAATTGGAAGCTTGGTTTGGAAGCAAAAGCTGAAACTTTCCAGATTGCTAAAATTCATGCTGCAGCATGTTGGAGCTCACTTGCTGACGTGGAAATTAAAGGCAGCTGTGTCATTTCTTTTTAATTCGTGGCCAGGTGGCATGGGTCCATAACTGGTGCCAGCTGGAGCTATTTTTGAGCAGAAAAGTGGTCCAATTTAGTGGGCCTAAGTGGAGGAAAATAAGATGGGCTTTCTAATTGGAGGATGATATTTTTGTACCCTAATTTGGAAAAAGAAGAGAACGAGCCGTATCACCTTAGGGGCAGCCATTGAAGGACTATCACCAGAAGAAAAAGTACAGAAAAACAGAGAGAAAAATATAGAGAAGTACAATTGTTGAAGGGGAACGAGAAGGACAAGGAGGATTCACACACCAACTATATCGGATTTGTCCCATTTACTCTTCTTCTTTAATTTTTGTAGTTCCTAATTTAGAATAGCTATTTTAGAACTCATGGATATCAATTTTCCATTTCAGATTTTGGATACTAATTTAGCTATGAGCTAAGCTTTTTGAGACTTGAATGGTTAAAGAACCCTATGTCATAGTTATTAAAGTTTAAATGCATATTTACATAAATTCGCCATTGTTCATTCAAGTGTTGTTCATGATTATTGTTTGTTGTTGTTTGGCCAACAATGGCAGATTATTAAGCTATATTTAATTCTGGAAAGGTTGAATGTAGTAGTTTGTACTTGAATGATGCAAGAGCATAACCATTGTTAGGCTGTTCTTAGTGAGTAGAATAGGAATATTTTACTTGCCCTGCATAACTTTTGAGAATTGGTGCTGTTATTTGTGTTCTTAAGTCTGATTTAATATAGGAATATATTTAATTGGATGGTAGAACTATATTCACGAGTTTTGGAAAAATCTAGTGAGCACATTGGGAATTCTAGTTAACTCTGGTGCGATTTGCTAAATTTAATGCTATAATATTCTGGGCAGTTTTTGACATAGGGGGATTTAGCTATTCAAGTCCAATTTTTCCATTGATAATTCTTCTTGCTGTTATTTCTCTAGAACTTGTGGTTAATTTTAAGCATATTTTAATTTCTTTCATTTTATTTTAGTTTCAACAACCACTCAATTCAGTTTCTTAAATTTCTAAATTGTAATTAGCTGGTTTTACATTGTACTTTAATTTACAATCCCTGTGGAGACGATACTCGACTTATTACTATATTACTTGTTGATGATTGCGTGCACTTGCGTAGATTAATTTTCACAACAAGTTTTTGGCGCCGTTGCCGGGGATCGAACCCGGGTCACCCGCGTGACAGGCGGGAATACTTACCACTATACTACAACGACGCCAAAAACTGTCAATATTGTGGGTGATTCTTTGGGGAATTGTTTGTGAGCTTGTAATTGATCCTAGATAAATTGAGATGTGTAGGGTATTTTGAGCCGAAGATACTACCTTTTATCCTACCCTAGCCTAAGCCAAACATTATAAGCTAGTTAAAGTCCTATTGATCTTGGGTGTAGTGTTAGTCTACATTAGTGGAGAGGGTCTCACTAAGTCAACATATGGAAGCAAGCATTAAGCTTTAGGATCGAGGTGTAATTTTTTCTAGGGAATCAAGATTGTTTGGGAAGGTTTATGCACATTCTATTGGTGGGAACACTTGGCATATGCATTTGTGGCATCATTAGCACTCGAGATTTGATTGAGAGCATTGGCAAGAGGCACACTCATCACTATCATCATCATATTCCACCATCATTTTAATAAATTTCTGAGAGCATTTCCTTTGCTAAGCTAAATCCTAAGAAAGCATATCCTCTTGAGTGTGTGTGTTGTTGATTGAGTCGGTTTTGTTGTGTGTGTGTGTGTGTGTTTTTTTTTTTTTTTTTCTTTCTTTCTTTTTGAGTCATCACTCGAGGGCGAGCAATGTTTTAAGTTTGGGGGTGTGATAACTCTATGATATAGAGTTATTTATTTGACTTTTACACTTAATTATGCATAAAAAGAGTGATGATTTTGGTGTTTGTTTGTCAATTTTAAGTTGTTATCTATCTATATAATTAGTTGATCTAATATTGGAGTCTTACAATATTTTGGGTTTAAATTGGAATTAAATAACTAATCTTGTTCTAGTTTTCTGTGTAAAAAGGGAATCAAGCGATCCATGGAAGGATTGAAGAAGAAAAATTGGAAGCTTGGTTTGGAAGCAAAAGCTGAAACTTTCCAGATTGCTAAAATTCATGCTGCAGCATGCTGGAGCTCACTTGCTGACGTGGAAATTAAAGGCAGCTGTGTCATTTCTTTTTAATTCGTGGCCAGGTGGCATGGGTCCATAACTGGTGCCAGCTGGAGCTATTTTTGGGCAGAAAAGTGGTCCAATTTAGTGGGCCTAAGTGGAGGAAAATAAGATGGGCTTTCTAATTGGAGGATGATATTTTTGTACCCTAATTTGGAAAAAGAAGAGAACGAGCCGTATCACCTTAGGGGCAGCCATTGAAGGACTATAACCAGAAGAAAAAGTACAGAAAAACAGAGAGAAAAATATAGAGAAGTACAATTGTTGAAGGGGAACGAGAAGGACAAGGAGGATTCACACACCAACTATATCGGATTTGTCCCATTTACTCTTCTTCTTTAATTTTTGTAGTTCCTAATTTAGAATAGCTATTTTAGAACTCATGGATATCAATTTTCCATTTCAGATTTTGGATACTAATTTAGCTATGAGCTAAGCTTTTTGAGACTTGAATGGTTAAAGAACCCTATGTCATAGTTATTAAAGTTTAAATGCATATTTACGTAAATTCGCCATTGTTCATTCAAGTGTTGTTCATGATTATTGTTTGTTGTTGTTTGGCCAACAATGGCAGATTATTAAGCTATATTTAATTCTGGAAAGGTTGAATGTAGTAGTTTGTACTTGAATGATGCAAGAGCATAACCATTGTTAGGTTGTTCTTAGTGAGTAGAATAGGAATATTTTACTTGCCCTGCATAACTTTTGAGAATTGGTGCTGTTATTTGTGTTCTTAAGTCTGATTTAATATAGGAATATATTTAATTGGATGGTAGAACTATATTCACGAGTTTTGGAAAAATCTGGTGAGCACATTGGGAATTCTAGTTAACTCTGGTGCGATTTGCTAAATTTAATGCTATAGCATTCTGGGTAGTTTTTGACATAGGGGGATTTAGCTATTCAAGTCCAATTTTTCCATTGATAATTCTTCTTGCTGTTATTTCTCTAGAACTTGTGGTTAATTTTAAGCATATTTTAATTTCTTTCATTTTATTTTAGTTTCAACAACCACTCAATTCAGTTTCTTAAATTTCTAAATTGTAATTAGCTGGTTTTACATTGTACTTTAATTTATAATCCCTGTGGAGACGATACTCGACTTATTACTATATTACTTGTTGATGATTGCGTGCACTTGCGTAGATTAATTTTCACAACACTTGTCTATCTTATCAGATGAGGACACTGTTTTTACTTCCAAGTCTTGGGGAAGGCTGCAGAAGGCGATGATTATACAGTTGGAGTTTAGTACAGTTTATTATCCTCAGACTAATGGTAAATCAGAGAGGGAGTTATCCAGTTATTTGGAGAGGCATCTTATGAGATGCTATATGGTAGAGAATGTATATCACCCATTCATTGGAATGAGATGGGTGAGATGTTATTTGGATTCTGAGGTAGTTCAGAGAACCATTGAGGTTATTGAAAGGTTAGAGCTTGGATGCTCACTTCTTAGAGTAAATGGAAAAGATATGATAATTTGAAATGCAGGAACATGGAGTTCCAGGTGGAAGATTGCATCTTCCTTAGAATGTCACCATGGAAAGAGGTAAGGAAATAATGGTAAGTTGAGCTCTAGATTAGTAAGACCATTAGAAATCTTGGATAGGATCAGTCAGGTTGCCTTTGGATTGGCCTTAGCTTTGGCACGGTTAGTAGTATACAATGTATTTCATATTATTCATGGCAAGGAACATGTGTAGATGAGACTCATGTGTTGAGTTGTTCAGATAAATTTCGAGGACAAAATTTCTGTAAGGAGGGGATAGTTGTAACGACCCAAATTTCCTAATAAGGCTTCAGGCCTTGATTAGGGGGCTAGGATGGCAAATCTTCGAATTATATGATTATATGATTATGTGATATTTATGTGTATCATTACGTGAATATGTGAGTTATATTATAATATGACTGGATATGCATGTTTAGGTGTATTAAATATGCATGGGGGCCCATTTCTGTTTAATTGGGCAATTTTCATATTTTGGCCATTTTGGGTATATTTGGCATATATGTGGTATGTGTGTGGTACTTCATTATTATTTGGTTATGCTAGGGTTACTCAGCACAAGACGATCCTAGGAGGCAAGCTAGTAAGAAAGTCACAACGGGATTTATACTTGACTCGGAGTGAGTCAAGGGGTATTTAGAACATTACCGGGATATTGGGTAATGTAAATAAATATTTGATGATAAATTGGGAGTTAGTGAGATCAGGGGAAATTCTGGGAATTTTGACTATTTTATCCCGAGGGCGTTTTCGGGACCCTGAGCATTAGGATTTGCTTGAGGTTACTTAATCTTGAAGTAACCTATTAAAATTATAAAAGAACGTTCAAAACGTTCTCTCTTCCTCCCGTTCCCTTTTCGACACCCGATCACACTTTCGAAGGAAACTTGAGTTTTAGGACTCGGATTCAAGCAAGGATTGAGGCATAGCAATTCTAGGGAAGATTAGAAGCTTATTAGTTGGAGGATTTAGCAAGAAACGACATAATCAGAGTTAATTTAAGCTTTGAATTCCTAAGTTTATTCTCTGTTCTTGGTGTTCTTGAGTTTTACAAACTCAAGACTTAGATTATGAGTTCCTATGGGGATTTTGGGTATTTTTTTTATGTTTTAATATTACTAAACTATTCGGTGAACTGTTTGGGGGATTAAAATGTTATTTTGAGGGACTCGGGACCTGTTGGGGTCGGATTTGGAGCTTTGAAGCTCGAAGAATGCGAAGTTAGAAACCCAGAATTCTGGTTTGAGCGTTGTAGCGTTAGTTTGGTAGCACTACAACACTAGGTTGTCTATTTAGGGGTTGAAGTGTTGACTATAATAGGTAGTGCTGTAGCGCTACACAGTCTTCAGATCTTGGTTTTTTGGTACTTTTTGGGGTTTTAACCCTAGGGCTCGGGGGATGATTTCACCACCCTGTTTGGTGGGATTGGAGGTTCTGAGAGCGCGGGTTTGGCCTCGGGATTGCGTTTTGGAACTTGAACTCATTGAAACAACATTTATGGTTGTGACTAGGTTATCGCTAGGGGCTTGGAAATAGGATCGTGCTTGTGGATCATTTATTGGTAACCTGTGCTTGGACCAAAGGAAAGAAAACGACACCCAGTATGTGATGCATGAGATGCATATGATACATGTGGTTATGGCATGGCATGAATTTTGAATACGGAATTGATCAGAGCTTGAGTCTCTGTAATTGTGCATGATTATGATTATGATTGTGGTTATCGATTAAGCATGCTGGATGCCTTATATCTGGATGTTTGAAGATGCATGGTTATAATTATACTGGTAATTGTTGATGAGGCATGTTGAGTGCTCTATTTATGGACATTGATTGCATAGTAAATGCATAGCAACTTTGCATATTTGTGTATGGTACTGACTTATTAGTCAGCAACGAAAATGGTGTCAGTATTGATTGTGAAGTTGTGACTTATTAGTCAAGTTCGGCATTGGTACTGGGCACTGTTGGTATGGTATTGGCTTATGAGTCAAGAACAGTATTAGCGTGTTTAACACAAGCCGAAAAGATTAGATCTAGTGCTCTATATATGGACATTGATTGCATAGTAAATGCATAGAAACTTTGCTTATCTATGTATGGTACTGACTTATTAGTCAGCAACGACAATGGTGTCAGTATTGATTGTGAAGTTGTGACTTATTAGTCAAGTTCGGTAGTGATACTGGGCACTGTTAGTATGGTATTGGCTTATGAGTCAAGAATGGTATTAGCGTGTTTGACACAAGTCGAAAAGATTAGATCTAATCGACATAAGCATTATCAACATAAGCATGATATGCTTGACCGACCTGAAGTTTTGATGAAAACAAAAGCGCTTGTCTAGTTTGAAGGCTAGTTACATAGAGCCAGGGCTATAAGCTCAGGTGACTGATACGTCACATGGTTAGGAGGGCATGGGACCTCAGAGATAGACTTATCAGTCATCTACTCAGAGATAGACTTATCAGTCATCTATACGGAGATAGACTTATAAGTCATCTAAACAGAGATAGACTTATCAGTCATCTATACAGAGATGGACTTATCCGTCATCTACATAGAGATAGACTTATCAGTCATCTAAACAGAGATAGACTTATCAGTCATCTAGACAGGGATAGACTTATTAGTCATCTATACAGAGTATGACTTATTAGTCTTCTATTCAGAGAGAGACTTATTAGTTGTCTACCCCAGAGAGACTTATTAGCCATCTACCTCAAAGCGAGAGACTTATTAGTCATCTACTCAGAGCACAGAACTCCACAAACATTTATTTGTACCTGCTTGCATGCATGAGTAGAATTATTACTGCTATACATGCTTATTATGATTCAGTGACATGTTATTACCTGTTCATGAGCATATTGAGTTTTCTTGCTGAACTTCGGCTCACGGGTGCTATGTGGTGTAGGTAAAGGCAAAAGAAAGTTGGACCATCCTTGAGTCGGAGAGCTTCGATGACGATGTGTACATATGCGGCTGCTCGATCGCCACGATTGAGGGTTTAAAGAGGAATTAGAGATAAAACCTATTTTTCGCTTAGGTTGGCTGGTTGTAAATATTTTATTGTAATTAACCTTTAAAATATATTTTTGGGATCCCAATGTATACAGTAAACGTTTTAGTGAAACGTTGTATCTTTGACCAAAATTTTTAACCCTAAACCATTAATCATACTTAGTTACACGATTATGGCCAAATGGCTCGGTTAGCGAGTTTATCACTGTTTAAAATGCACAACGTAACGGACCCTGGGTAGTAGGGCGTTATATAAACCTAGCCACAACACATTCATTGTTGGGTTTTATGCCCTTAATAAAACCATATTTCTTATGCAACACGTTATTATTATCAATAAAAGAAGTAGAAATCATTTTTTTTATTCAATCGCATTGTCCACTTGTTTTATTATATGTTTATTCAATTAATACAAACATTCATAAAATCTCGAAAATATGGATATTTACAATTATAGTGACTAGGTCACAGTGGATTATAGTTGTAATTATATGTTCAAAAGAACGAGTCCTACGATTAGATCAGTGCATTGGATTTTCACTGATTAGGAAATCTACAATATGATCTACTTACACATTCAGAGTGTGATGTCTTGTCCAAGGCATTGACCAAGTAGCTAAGATCGGATGTATTTGGTTACATCGGACTAGGACCGATATTGATTATTGATAAATAAATTCATGACAACTTATTGGAGCTTGATTTCATGGATCCATGGTCCCCACATCACCTTTGATTAAATCATCTAGAATGTCTCAAATAATTGATTTAATTATCAATTAGGATTTTTAAAGTTGACTAGGTCAATTATGGAAAATTAACAGAGATGTGAGATTTAGAGAATAAAAGAGAATCTTTGGGTAAATTCATTAATATTGATAAATCGGTGTCAATATAAATAAATAATATTAAATCAAGTTTCAAATTATAATTAGTTAATATGAATAAGGATTTAATTAATTAATTAAAAAAATATTTTGAATTTAGGCCTAATTGGGATTTAAATTCAAATAAAAGAGATTGTGCCCAAGTCTATTTGTGGGAGCCCAAAGCTTTTATCTTTTTGTTTATTATTTTAATCAATTTAAATTTAAATAAAGGTCATTAAGTTGTCTATATAAGGAATATGATATCTAGGGTTTTCATAAGTTAGTCTTAGTTGATTCATTGGGTAAGTGAAAACCTAGACTACCAATCCTTTCTTAGCAACTATCTCTTCTTCTCTTCTAGATCTCTATCTCATGTGTTGAGAACCAACCCACACTAGTTCTAGGTTGATCAAAGGCTTGGTGAGGAAGACTATGTTGCTGATCTAGTTCAATCTCTTGATAATACTTTGCTACAGAAAGGAATCAAGGGTTAGAGAAATTGAAGGAAGGAGTTGTTCCAGTTCCGCTGTGTATTCGTAAGTTTCTACATCTTTGTGTTTATGTTAATTTACAATTCTGATGTTCATATGTATTTCATGTTATTCTATGTTTCTATTATGTGTTTGGAAAAATAATAGGAAGGATGCATCTAGATTTAAATTCCAAGCTCCTACATTCATAATAACCACCCATCAAGTCCTAAACCAAATAAGAACTTCAGAATATTAATCTAGCCTCTGGGACCTCGAATTCTACTAAACCAGGTAGTAGAATCCTTCCCGAGCCTTAACGTTTGGGTTCCCGAGCTTAAAATCCTCAAATAGCCAATATTTCACATTTGAGAAGTGACCCAACCCTTAAGGGTCACGATGCGCTCAAGTCAGAAGGAAAAGCCTTCTCTGTTGAAGGACACGGGCCGTGGTGCGCTATACCCTGTGTTGCGATGCCTGGGAAAATTTTCGAGGCCCCCTGGCCTAAATGTTCAAACAGGTCGCGGCGCCTAATGAACAGGGCCGTGATCGAGCCCCTAAACCCAGAATTCCACATGCATTTTATGAGCTAACCTCCCTGAAATTCAATCTAAACATACCCTAGAGCCAGAGTTAAGTCCCTCAATCACTCTATTACACTTTAGGCAGTGCTAGCACTTTAAAAAGCTAGCTAAATCACCCCAATTCAGAGCAAATTTAACTTAAGTCTAGAACTTAGCTAAGCTTCATTCTCAACAGAATTTACCAAAAAAACATGAAAGTAACCTTGTCTCAGTGAAGATTCCGAGCTTAGACTAACTTTCCAACACCCTTAGCTTGTCTCCCCCAAGTTCCTAGCTTTAAATTCAGAGTTTCACCACCCCAATTTTCAAAAATTGGCTAAGTCCCCAAGAGAAGGAGAGAGAACCGAGAGAGAGAGAGAGAGAGAGCAAGAGTTGAGACTTTTTTGGTGTTTCTTTCTTCTGTTTCCTTCTAACTAGGTTCTAGAATTTGAGATAAGTCTAAGTTTATCCCCTAGCTAATAGTCCAAAATACCCCCAAGTCTAATCTAACCCTTTTGCTCCATCAAGGGAAATCCCGTCATTTGCCACTTCCTGCTAAATCCTCTAGTGTTCCTATAATTTCCCATTTAATCCTCGACACACTTAAACAACATTAAATCTCTAGCCGTTACCCAGTAATTATTGAACACATATTATATCCTCAAAATACCCCTAGGCTCCTCTTGAGTTGGGTATTCGACCTCGTTGTGACTATTTAGCTATTCCGCTCCCTAGGACCGTCTCGGATCGTACATCACCAATATATCACCACACTCTTGTGGCATCAATCAAAACACACACACACACACACACACACACACACACACACACACACACATATATATATGTATCACATTTATGCCCTCAGCGGGCTAAAATTACAAATATGCCCCTATTAACTGAATTGGGCCCATTTGCATATTTAATTCACCTAACACATGCATTTCTAATTACTTAATCGTTAAATTCACATATTAGCATAATTAAATCAATTATTACCCTCCTAGCACGCTAATCAAGGCCCTAAGCCCTATTAGAAAATTTGGGATGCTACACAAGCTCCTGCTTCTTATCCACCTACTACAGCAATTGATGATACTGATTTCAGCCTGACTACTTCAGCACAAGCCTCTGAGTTACACGGTCATCATTCAGCTACTTCTGACCATTTTCAAACCATTAATCACAGTGATGTTACTAACTCTATTCTTTTAGATCATGTACAACCTAATGTTGAAGCCCCTTATGTTCCATTTTGTGGTTGAAACTCCTAATATTCCATCTGCGGTTGAGTTGGACCTAACTCCTATCTCTTCTTCATCTGCAGTTGCCTTTGACATAGCTCCTGAGCTGACTCTTCCTTCTCATTATCGACCAGAAGCTACTTCAACACATGGAATGCAGACTCAGATTCATTCTGGAGTAGCAAAACCAAAGGTTCATCTGGTCACTAAGCATCCATTCCTTGTTGACAGTGGTCATTCTGAGCCTACTTCAGTTCAAAAAGTTCTTGCTGATGCAAGTTGGAAAGCAACCATGAAGCTTGAATATGATGCAATCATGAGTAATCACACTTGGGATCTTTTTACTTGTAGAGGATGTTTCCTACAATTGATTAAACGAGTACAAGCAACCTGTTAAGAACAAAGAAGGAGGCGATAGTTCAATTAGGAGCACAGGTGGGGTGTTAGCCAAAGTGACTTCAACGCTCAAGTTAGTCAGATTTTCGTTAAAGATAACCAGAAAAGTAAAATAATAATGTTAGTAATAGTGAATAAGTAAGTAGAATGATGATCAGGGTGACGGCGAAGCTTGACAGTTCGATCAGGTCAGCCTGACTTGTTTGTGGTTAGGAGATGACAGAGCTCGAAAGTCTGGTCAGGTCGATCTGACTGGTTTGACTCACTTGATTGGATTGGCTTGAGGGAATCTTGCTAGTCAAAAAGAGTATTCAGAGTAATGGTTATTAGATGATTTGCTATATCCCCTTAGGGTTTTCCTTATAGTCGTTTTCCTTATTGTTGCCTCCTCCGCCTTCCTTGTAACGCCCCACGTCACTATGGCTGCTTTCCAAAATGACGACTGGCCTTACAAACCAACACAAGTCTTTCCAGCGTGCTTTGTCCTCACTCGCATGCTTCCTGGGAAAAATTCCCAGGAGGTCACCCATCTTGAGATTACTCCTGGTCAAGCACGCTTAACTTTGGAGTTCTCAAGTGATGGGATACCAAAAAGAAGATGCATCTTGTTGATATAGGTAGTACCCATCAATCCATTTAAGCCCTCTTCAACTGTGTAGTCCCATACCTACACAGTCTTAGAATCATCACACTTGACCTTCCCCAAGCAGTGTGGGATTGCACAAATTTTTATCCGGTCTTTCCCCCTGCAGATCACAGGATTCTGACTGTCACATTCACCCTCCCTTAGGGGTCCGACGTCCCTGTCAGCCACACTTCCAGCTGGGTCAAGGCTCTGATACCATTTGTAACGCCCCACATCACTATGGTTGCTTTCTGGAATGACGACTGGCCCTACAAACCAACACGAGTCTTTCCAGTGTGCTTTGTCCTCACTCGCAGGCTTCCTGGGAAAACTTCCCAGGAGGTCACCAATCTTGAGATTACTCCAGGTCAAGCACGCTTAACTTTGGAGTTCTCAAGTGATGGGCTACCGAAAAGAAGATGCATCTTGTTGATATAGGTAGTACCCATCAATCCATTTAAGCCCTCTTCAATTGTGTAGTCCCACACCTACACAGTCTTAGAATCATCACACTTGACCTTCCCCAGGCGGTGTGGGATTGCACAACTTTTTACCCGGTCTTTCCCTCTGCAGATCACGGGATTCTGACTGTCACATTCCTCATCCTTCTTAATCATTCCAAGTTGTTACTTTCCAAAATTCATGGAAAAGGTTGCGTGTATCTTGACTGTTTCAAGGTTAGTGGTTGATTGATTGTATCCATATTCGGGTCCAGGTATGGATTGGTCATTCAGGTTGTTTTTTTAGTATATGTGAGTTTGTTTATGTTGGGTTGGGTCGTACTAGCTAGTTTGGCTAGCTTATTGGGCCAGGCAGGCTAGTCTGACTGGCTTGTTGGACTTTTTTATCACGTAGAAATTTTTTTTCCACTACAGTTTTGTTAGGTACAGTTCCTAGTGCGCAACGAAAATTGCGGTAATGGTAGTATTATATACAAAAAAAATTTCATATAAACAAATTTACATGAGGATCTTTTAATATTCAACATGTTAATCAATATATAATATGTATATGTAAAAAATAATACGAAATGATTTACCTCTTGTAGCCTATCAAGAATCGTTGAATCTTTTCGTATATATTTTGATCTTCCTATCTTCGCTAGAGTACTCACACCTAGATCTTCCAAGACGTTCTCTACACCTCAAGATGTGGGTGGGCACATATAGAACAAGAATCAATTTTGTGAACGGAAAGTATTCTCAACACATGAGACTCTTGATTATATAGGCTAGGGAGAAAGGGTTTTTCTTTTGTGAAAAAGATGATAGTTTTTCTTCTCTATAAAACTTGTTGTTTCTATTTTCTATCATATTTAATATATATAGACATTATTATCATAATAATAATAAATAAGAAATAATCATCTTTAATAATAATAATAATGATAATAGACAAAGTCTTACATTCTATTTTAAAACCCCTTTTAAAATGTTATATTAATTAATTAAAAATAAAATAAAAAAACCAATAACTGATCACATCAGTAGTGCTACACGCATAGAGCAGTCCAAGCCCTATGCATGTGGCACTATCCCTGAAAATGGGATTTGATTTTTCATGTCTTTTTATTTTGATTAATTAATAATTAGAAATTCAAATAAGGTGTCATATTTTTAAGGAAAAAAATAACAACTTAAATTTCAAAATTTGAATTTCCATTATCATCTTATTATAGATTAAATAAATATAATAATCAAAACCAATTTTTACTATCCATATTTATCTATTCACACTTAAATAAAATAATTGATTAAAATAAATTTCTTTTATTTCTACAAAATTGTGAAAAATGCACAAATGAAATAATATATTGTGCAACTTCAATTATCACATAATTGCACATTTATCCCGATGAATAAATATTCTCTCAAATAGCTCATTCACAGTTTGACCCTTATATCAACTCTTACCTTGATTAGTGTTGATAGAGTCGCCTTGGGGAACAATGGACCAAGAATTCCAAGCTCCAATAAATAAATGATTATTAACTAAAACTCTTTGATTCAATAATCATATTTATTAATCTCAAGATTATTCCACTATATATATGAGACCGAACTCTTGAGAATTAAAGACATATATTTACTGAGTACTTTATTGTAACCATAAAGTTTCCATTGATATAATAATTACATACAAAGTAATCCTCTATTGATGATTCATAATTAAGTGGGAATAAAATTACTGTTTTACCCTTTTAATTATATCTTGATTCCTATTGTACCATCGACTTTACTAGTGAAGGTTAATTCATAATCTGATTATGAATTTGACGTCAATAATATTTCCAGTTCCAAAAGCCAACGCAATATGGAATCATCATTCAATCTATAAGAATGTTTATATTCCATGTCTATTAAGCTATGTCCCCAGCCATATACATCATTGAGTCCCCAAAACAATAGTTCTTAGCCTGATCATTCTGACAAACAGTAACGCATGAATCAAAGGATCAAGTGACATATATAGGAGTTCATAGTAACTTCAGGATTAAGATCAGTTGTATATTATCATTAGTTGATGTGTTTTATAATACTACGAAAAAATATTTAAACAAGTATTATTAAATCACATCTGGTCCAGTTCTACATACTCTCAACATGCAAATTACCTCCACTAAAGTGTCCTACTACACTAGTAACCCAGATCTAGGTCAGATGTATTCATAATACTAGTGAACCGTACTAGCAGTAATTAATCTAAAGATTCCATAACTTTATTTTATTGTGAACTATTTAAGTTCATCATCTCAATCTCGATCCACTCATACTAATATAAGATTGAGACCACATGGATGAACTTGAGAATTTTATGATATTTACTTAATATTATTAACAATAATATAGTACATAAGCTACATATATACAATAATTCAATTCATTAAAACCATTGTCAACTACAATTGCTTTAAGGCCTGAGCCGCTGCCCCTGCAGCTGTGTGCACCCCTCGACCCTGTGCCCGTGCGTGCCTGTGCACCCCTCGGCTCTGCGCCCAGCGAGTACTGCACACTCGCGCCCATGTCGAACCTTGCGCACCTGCGTTGAGCCTCGAGCACTCTCTACATTGAGCTGCGCCCAGCCGTTGACCACCATTGACACACCCATTAGGGTTTGTGTCTTGCAAACCGTAATGGATGTGTAGTTATGCATTTGGGCCTGTTTAAGCCCAATATATTTAAAAGTGTTTCAAATATAAATTTTGAGTTAATTGTGGTTAGTACAAATTCCAATTGGGCCTCAATAACTTGTTGGGTATTAAAACTCAAAGTTTGATTATTTTAAATTTGTTTAAAATAATTAAAAGGTTATTTAATTCATAATGGATAATTGAAATGGTAATGGCCCAAAGACTAAAAGTGAAGGTCCAAGATCAAAGGAGTTGCTCTTTATTAGGCCTTAGTTAGTTTAATTATTTTTGTGTATTTTTTGCAAGTGTTGTAATTTTCTAGACATACCCAAAGCACCCAACCCATATTTATTTATTTATTTGCTTGAACAGGATTAAATTGTTTAATGCTTTATCATGCATAACAATATGTCATACATATTACCCACGTAGTACATATTAAACATGCATTTTTTTAGAAACATGCTTAGGATTGATTATATGTTTTTATTTTGATAACTCATATAATTAATTTAGTCTTAATTAGTTAAGATGGTAAAAAATAATTTAAAGTTGTTTATTTTCTTATTTAAAAAGGCAAAATAAAATCTAGGGCACGATTATTTATTTTGCATAATTGGATTAGTATTTATTAGAATATCATTTGGTAAAATTAATTTAATTAGTTTTACAACCAAATTGAAAAATATTGATTTTGAGAAAAACACAAATTTTTAAATAGTGAGTGGGAGAGGGAGTTATGACAATAAGTCCCATGGTCTCCATTATTGGTTGAACACCGATCGAGAGGCATAGGAAGGGCCTCGTGTCGCCTCCATTTGCGGCCTCCCTAAGGAAAGGCTTCCAAATACGTTTATTTTATCTCAAGGTTGACTTCTCATAAGAGAATAAGATTAGTGATGTATTTCAAGTTTGACTGACCCTAAGACACACTCTTGAGTTAAGTCATTGAAGAAAAAATAATGGGTTACACTCCGAAGGTGTATCTAGGCTTTTGAGCATGATTAGTGCATCTTGACCAAAGTAACGATAATTCATAAGTCAAAAGATAAAAATGAGATTTTAAGTTTTCACTTATGGAGTTGAGAGCTTGTCTCAAGATTAATTTGTAATTAGTCTGACCTACCCTAAGGTGGTCCATTAATTTTCAAATTAATCTATCTTGGACTAGTAACTATTTTGTGTGTGTTATTTTATGTGTTGCACTCATGCATCATATTTACTATTCCAAATATAAATTGATATTTATTATACGAATTAATTCATTATATTTTATTTATTTAATTTTCAGCAATATGTCTAATCCAAACCCTGTAACTGCTTTACTTGCTAATGAAAAATTGACTAGTGATAACTACATGAAATGGAAATCAAACATGAACATTGTTTTGATATGTGAAAACCACATGTTTGTCCTTAATGAGGAATGTCCTGAGGTTCCTGCTCTCACTGCTGCCAAAACTGTTAGAGAGAAGTATGACAATTGGATCTTATCTAACAATAAGGCCAAATGTTATATGCTTGCTAGTATGACCGATGTGCTCAGAAAGAAGTTTGAAACTATTGAAACAACCTATGAGATTTGGGAATCTATACAAGGCATGTTTGGCCAGCAATCTGATAAGTGTAGACATGATGCTACTAGAAGCTTCATGAATATGAAAATGAAGAAAAATGTTTATCTTAGAGAACATGTCCTAGACATGATCAACATATTACACGATGCAAAAATACATGGTGCGACCATTGATGAGAGAACTCAAGTAAGTGTGATACTTGAATCTCTCACACCAGTTTTTGTGGCATTCACTACTAATTATGTTATGAACAAGTTGGAGTACAACATGACCCAACTGCTGAATGAGTTGCAAACTTTTAAATCTCTAAACTTAAGTTCCAATAAAGTTGAGGAGGAAAATGTTGTTGAATCGAAGCCTTCCACTTCAAATGGTAATTCAAATAAGAGGAAGGGTGGCTAAGGAAAGGACAAACAACCATAGAAGACCAACAAGTCATCCAAAAAGAATAATTCTGCAAAGAACTCCAAAAAGAAGGCACTGAAAGGAGCATGATTTCATTGTGGATTTGATAGTCATCGGAAAAGGAATTGTCCTAAGTACATGGTTGAACTGAAAAACAAAAGAAGGGTAAATTTGATTTACTTGTTTTAGAATCTTGTTTAGTGGAAGGTGATTTTTCTTCTTGGATAGTTGATTTCGGAGCCACTAATCATGTTTTTTTCTTCGCAGAGTCTTAGTACATCAAGGAAGCTGGCTCATGGAGAGGTGACCATGAGAGTTGGAAGTGGACAGGAGATCTCGGCAGCTGAAGTTGGAAAAGCTCGCCTAGTTTTTTATAATAATAAATTTATTATGTTGGACACTGTAATGCCCAAAATCCCTAATGAGGTTTAATGGTTGGATTAGAAGGCCGTGAGGGCCATAATTGATTTATTATGCCATTAAATGATTATATGCATGGTTATGTGAATTATATTATTATATGATGATAAATGCATGCATGTGAGTCCACTTTTCATTATAAGGGCATTTTGGTAATTTGGCCCGTTGAGGGCATATTTGTATATTTTCATGCCTGTTGGTGATTTATGATGAGGCCACATTATAATTTGGATTTGTTCGAGCTATTCGGATGAGACGATCTTTGAATGGAAGTTAGCGGTTTGGTCATCACGGGGTTATTTCCGGGCTCTGGGTGAGTCTCAGGGTAATTTGATGATTAGTACATTACTGGGAATCATATGGTAATGAGATATGATTTAGTACTATTTAAGAGTATTGGGAATAATGGGAATTGGATGACGTTAATTATAATTAACGAGATAGACGGGAAAGGATGATTTTGCCCTTGTTAGCCTTGAAAATAAATTATTTAACCTAGGGGCATTTTGGTCATTTGACCTTAGGTTATATGTGAACTAGAAGGTCGTGGAAGGATTAAACTAAACCAAAAACAGAAACTCTTCTCCTTCTTCATCCTGATCATCTTTTTCTCCCTTTCATTTGAAATTTTTGAAGCTCCAATTGGGGATTCAAGCTAGGGAATCAAGGCATGAGGGTTTAGGATTATGTTCAGCCATTGAAGAGGGCTTAATCCTGAGTTTGAGGAAAGAAATTCAGCCATGAAATCTCTGGTTTATTCCCTATTTTTCGGTTAGTTTTTAGTTGAGATTTTGGATTTGATAGTTGGGAATTCAATGAGGTTTTTGAAAAAGTTTGATTGAGTTTTGATGCTTAAGACTTTTAGAATTGGTTTTTGGGTTCATTTGTGGGTTTGGTTGAGGCTTGGAATAAGTTTTTGGGGTTTGGAATTTGGAGAACTCGAAGAGGAAAAACCAGAGCTGGAACACCCTGGTTCTGGCACTACATCGCCTAGGGTTAGGCGCTACAGCGCTGTCCAAGGCTTGGCAGCTCTGCTTGTAGCGCCATAGCGCCTGGGGGGCAGCACTGTAGCACTACCCTGTTTTCCCAGGGCATTATTTTTTGTACTTTTTAGGGTTTTTGGCTCGGAGTTTCAATTCTTAAGGCTCGGGATCGAATTTATTAACCGTGTTAGTAGGATTCGAGGTCCCGAGAACGAGGTTTAGATCATGAGGCTTTTATTATTGATTTTATTGATGGAATTCCCTATTTGGTTATGACTAGGTGACCGCTAAGGGATCAAAGGATTGATCGTTCTCAAAGGTCATTTTTAACTTATTTCACGCTCGAACCAGAGGTAAGAAAACTGCACCCAGTATGTGACATGCATGGTTATAGATGAAGCATGTTGAGTGCTCTATATGTGGACATTTATTGCATTGTAGATGCTTAGAAATCTTGCTTATCTGTGAATGGTATTGACTTATTAGTCAGAATCAACAATGGTGTCAGTATTGATTGTGAAGCTGTGACTTATTAGTCAAGTTCGACAGTAGTACTGAGCACTGGTCGTATGGAATTGACATATGAATCAAGAATAGTATTAGCGTGTTTAACGCAAGCTGAAAAGATTAGATCTAATCGACATAAGCATTATCATCATAAGTATGAAATGCTTGACCGACCTTAAGTTCGATGAAAACTAAAAGTGCTTGTCTAGTCTAAAGGCTAGTTACATAGAGCTAGGGCTATAAGCTTAGCTGACTGAAACATCACATGGCTAGGAGGGCGTGGTACCCCAGAGATAGACTTATTAGTCATCTATTCAGAGATAGACTCATTAGTCATCCATTCAGAGATAGACTTATTAGTCATCTATCCAGAGATAGACTTATTAGAGTATGACTTAATAGTCACTTATATGATTAGGGCTACACACCCCAGCATGATTGCCAGAATCTCAATATTATCTGTTTAGGGCTACAAGCCCAAGTATGACTATCATAATCATCAATTGATATTGTATACATGCAGTAATAAGTTTTCTTGCTGAGCTTTAACTCATGGGTGCTATGTGGTGCAGGTAAAGGGAAAGAAAAGCTCACCCAGACTTGAGTGGAGAGCTTAGGTGGTGATGAGTACATATGCAGCCACTTGGCCACCACGGCCAAGGTGTTTCTCAGAGGAACTAGGGGTTAACCCCATTTTTGCCGCTTAGGTCGGCGTGTTGTAATTTTTACACTGTAATGACCATTTTGGATTGTAAATAACTTGTAAACATTTTTATGGGCCCATGTACAGTTTTATGTTTTAAATAAAATATATCCATTCCTTTTGATCGAGATTTTTTTCACCTTAGCCCATTAATGATACCTAGATGCACTTTTATAACCAAATGACATGTTTAGCGAGTTAAGCACTGTTTAAAGTCCACAGTAACGGTCTTGGAGTAACCAGGGCGTTACAGACACTGTTTATTTTATTCCTGGATTTACTAGAAATTTGATTTCCTTATCAAAATTGCATGAACAAGGTTTTAATATTTCTTTTAATAATAATACGATTTTTATTTCGAAATATGGTTTTGACATTTGTTCTGCAAAGTCTGAAGGTGGACTTTACAAGTTAGAGTCCAACGTCAAGCATGTTTATAATTCTGAATGATTTAAAACTACAAACCCCAGATCTATTAAATAAAAGATAGATTCTGATAGTGAAACATATCTGTGGTATTTGAGATTAGGACATATTGGTGTAGACAGAATTAACAGACTAACAAAGGATGGTCCTTTAAGAGAACTATCTATTGGTTCTCTCCCAGTCATTGAATCTTGCCTAGAAGGCAGAATGACCAAGAGACCTTTCTCTGCTAAAGGTTCAAGAGCCACAAAACCACTTCAACTTATACATACGGACATTTGTGGTCCACTAAATGTCAAAGCTAGAGTAGGTTATGAATATTTCGATACTTTCATTGATGATTATTCAAGATATGGTTACCTATACTTAATGCAAAGGAAATCCAAAACTTATGATAAGTTTAGGGAATTCCGAGCAGAATTTGAAAAGCAATTAGGTAAATCACTATAAGTACTTTGATCAAATCGAGGTAGAGAGTACTTAGATTATGAATTTGAGGACCATTTACATGAGCATGGAATTCAATCCCAACTCACCGCACCTGGAATGCCACAACAAAATGGTGTTTCGGAAAGGCAGAACAGAACCTTAATGGATATGGTTAGATTGATGATTAGTTTCTCATTATTACCTTTGTCATTCTGGGATTATGCAATAAAATGTGCTCTATACATACTCAATGTTGTTCCATCTAAGTCTATTCAGAAACACCATTGGAATTATGGAATGGTACTAATTACAAGAAATTTGACTTTTACCTACCAATTGTAACGGTAGGTAAAGATAGCGTATTGGTAGATAAAACCCTTTACCTACAAATTTCTACCAATAAGGTATTGGTAGGTAAAGCTTAGTGGGGAAAGGTGCCTTTACCTACCCTTGACATATAAGTAGGTAAAATGAACATGGCCCCACACAAGTGACTTGGCATAGATGAGCCATCATGTGACGTGGCGTGTAATGTGGATTGTGATGTGGCGAGCCATGTAGGATGACACATCGCATTTTCTTGTTTATCCATGTGGTATGTATCAATTGGACCACATGACACCCATTCATTGTGCCACATGGAAAAATATTATTGGACCACGCAATACCCAATTATTTGGATACATGGCAAGTTGCTATTAGGCCATGTGGCACTTGTCGATTAGACCATATGGCCCCCTTTGGTTGGCCCACATGGCAAGCTTCAATTGGCCCATGTGGCACTTTCCAAATTAGATCTTTTTAAAAAAAGATTAAGCATTCCACATTTCATTACCGTAATATAAAATTATGAAAAATAATTAACATCTAATATTAATTCATGTTCAATTATGCACTTAGGCATCAAAATTTGTAAAAATATAAAATTGAAATTTTCAAATAGAAATTACAATTATTGTCAAAAACTTAAGAAATTGATATTTCTACCATATTTAATCATTTACTAATGGAAAATATTACATTAAAGTTATTTTTATTTCTAAATGTTTTAGACAAGACTTGTGGACAGTCGAGCAACCCTGTTGGATACAAATATTGTGTGAATTCCGCAGAGTCATTGTAGTTCACTTCGTTGTTTAAAATGCATTTCAAGATCATCAAGTTTCTGCATCAAACTAACATATGCCTCTACAATAGTTGTTTCTTCAAGTTTTGCTTTTGTAAGTAATATTTTTGGTGCATAATAGAAATTTTATAATAGATGCCCACAAAATAAACACCATTCTTTTCATCAATAGTGGCTAGGTGGGACAATTGTCCATGCGACATTATTTTAAGTCCTACATTAAGAGCAAGTCTTAGATCTTTCTCCTTTTGCAAATGAACATGTAGTCTTGCTACCTACAAGCGCATTAAATTCCCATTAACAACAATCAATTCTCATCAATGAAATCAGTTGTCCACTATATAAAATTTGTAACACTAGTAAGTTAAAGACAACGACAAACAATCATGGGTATAATTATTAGTATTTAAATACCTGATATAAAATTAATTTTGAGCAGTAGTTGTCATCCTTAAACTGCATAACTGAGGATATAATAGCAAAAAAAATTATTCAAATGGTGAAAGAAGTGTATAAAATGACTTAAGAATTGACAATTGTAACAGTGGAACCACCGAGACAATGCAATTGACATTTGGATCTTGTTAAAGTTATATCTTGTTAATGGAAATAATAGAAAATGACTTGTGTATCTAGGAACAAGGATTGTATTTAGAACTTGGTCTTCCATTCTTTAACAATGACTTTATGATGTCAAAGATTGATTTGTAACCTCATCAGTTCTAAATGTCAAAGAAGTTTTAATTCTTACTGGTTTGAGTATTTCAAAGTTGTAGTCTACACCGTCCCACCCAAATATGTTGTCAAACATTCAGAATAAAAAATAAGAACAGTATACTTGAAAAACTTTACAAATCACACAAAATGAATAATGTATCAAAAGGATTAAGGCATCATGTGATGTAATATAATAGAACCAAAAAAATTGAGATTAAAAATCACAATATAAAAATCCATAAACATAATTATGGAAAACCTGACCTTACTAAACAGTAAAGTTGTGTAATCTCCCAACTTTTTTTTTTTTGCAACTGAAGTACCAAACTAGTACCATCCATATTATATTAAAGCATTATATTACAAAATAGCAGCAAACATACATAAGAAAATTAACTCAAAAAAATGAATTATCATCGATCCTTCAAACTATTGAAAAATTTAATCTAATATAAACTTAGGTAACTAATCAAAAATATAAAACAAAAACAAATTATAATGAAACCTACATAACAAACACATAAATTAGAATCAAAACACTAGAAAATATCTGAAATCACAAACCTATATTAGATTTATAGAATAGGAAGCAAACATAACTAAAAAATTTGCCTCAAAATAATGAATCATCATCAATCCTTCAGAGTATTGGAGTTTCATGTAATAAGTAATAACCATAGATAAATACCTCAAAGCCACCAAGCCAAACAATCTAAAATCTCAAAGCCACCATGCCAAAAAATCTCAAATCTCACAACCACCAAGCTATAGAATCCTAAATCTCAAAGCGAACCAATTAGAATAATTAGGTCAAATCCTTCAAACAAACCGATATCATGCCTTACAAAGCAATATACAAGGGCATTACTACATTTTTATACATACAAGATTTATACAAATTTTAAATAAAAACATAATTAGTAAAATGCACATACCTCACAGATATGAAGACAAAGGGCGACATAGACATCCATGCACGACGGTGGCTAACTGATTTAAAGTTATTGTGGCGGCTCAAAAAGCAGACTGCAAAGCCGGGTCAAGAAAAATAAGATGAGGATTGAGATATATGGTGAGAAAGAGAGAGCTTGAAACATGGTGAGATGCAGAAAAAAAAGGCCGAGAAACATGGTGATAGAATGAAAAGAACGACGAAATCAAGGGTGAGATGCTAAACGTTGATATGCGACTGAGAAATGGAGAGATTCGACCATCAAATGCGACTGAGAGAGGGAGAGATTCGACATTGAGATGCTAAATGTTAAGATGCGACTGAGAGATGGGACGACGAGATGTTAAACCAGAGAATGAAAATGGTGAATTGAATGGTGAGAGAATAAAAAAAAAAAAAAGAGGGGAGTGATGCGGCTGATACTATAGTTAGAGATGCTAGGGATTTTGATATATGGTTTAATATATTGAGAAAATTTTGCCACATCATACAATGATATGGCATACATTTTCTACACATAACATTCACATACTGACACCTAGGATATTTTTGGACACATAAGACACATTATCATTTAACTTAATATAAAATTATAAAATAAATTAAAAATGGAAGGAAATATAGGATGGGAATGCTAAAAAATTTCTGATAAACGAGTTTTAGGCTCGTTTATGGTTCTAGTTTTTAGGTTATTTTTCTTTAGTTAGGATTGTTTTATTTCGGATTTATGCTCGTTTGTTCTTGTTTCAGGGTAATTGACGTTAAGTGTTGCAAATATTGAAAAGGAACGAAAATGGAATGAAATCGAGACGGATTAGTGACTTTTGGGTGTTTCTGTAAGTAGCGCTACAGCGCTACCTTGGGAGCGCCGTAGCGCTAGGAAGAATTCTTGAAGAGCTTCAGCACTGACTTAAGCGCTACAGCGCTACAACATCAGCGCTACAGCGCTGGGAAGCAGTTTTCAGGAAGATAGTTCCTGACTTTAGCGCTATAGCGCTACCAAAAGAGCGCTACAGCGCTGGTGCCTAGTTTTTTCCCCGTTTTGTTTCTGAGTTTAGCGCTACAGCGCTAATTTCCCTCCAATATATATTTAGGAAAAGCTCTATAGCTACCAATTTTATGGGTAGCAAATGATATTTTTGAAATATTATAAGATTAACCAATATTTACCTACTAAAAACTCATACAATTAAATATTGGTAGGTAAAATTACCATTTACCTACCAACAAATATGGGTAGCTAAAATATTGGTAGGTAAATGTCAGATTTCTTGTAGTGTAAACCTAGTTTACGCTATTTTCGTATATGGGGCTGTCCTGCATATATGCTTAAAAGAAAGACTGGGAAGTTGGATTCCCGCACTGAAGTGTGCATGTTTGTAGGATATTCCAAAGAAACAAAAGGTGGTATATTTTATAGTCCTAAAGATAACAAAACGTTTGTATCTACAAATGCAACTTTTCTGGAGCATGACTATATAAATAACCACAAACCTCAAAGTAAAGTCGTACTTGAGGAAATGGTCTCAAATAAGCAAGACCAATCACCAGCAATGGCAAGAGAAAAACAACAAGAGGATATCGCCAGCTCTAGTTAGAACAATAAAGACCTTCGTCGTAGTGGGAGGGTTTGTAAACAACCAGTACGCTATGAACATGAAGTTCAGATGCTTGTGTCTGACACACTCAAAGATGATCCATTGACTTATAGAGATGAAATGGAAGATCCTAACAAAGAAAAATGGCTGAACCCCTTGGACCTTGAAATTGAATCGATGTATTCCAATTCTGTCTGGACTCTTGAAGTTCCACCTGAAAAATGTTAAACCTATTGGTTGCAAATGAATATTCAAGAAGAAGAGATGAGCAGATGGGAAAGTAGAGACTTTCAAATCAAGGCTAGTAGCAAAGGGCTACACATAGAAAGAATGAGTTGATTATGAAGAAACTTTTTCACCTGTAGCCATGCTCAAATCTATCCGCATACTCTTATCCATAGCTGCTTGCATGGATTATGAGATTTGGCAACTGGATGTTAAAACAACTTTTTGAATGGCTATCTTGACGAAGCCATTTACATGTCTCAACTAAAAGGGTTCAAAGTTAAAGGTCAAGAGCAAAATTTTTGCAAGATTATTAAGTCTATTTATGGACTTAAACAAGCTTCAAGATCTTGAAATCTTAGATTTGATGAAACAATCAAAACTTTTGGTTTTGAATAAAACGTTGATGAACCTTGTGTTTACAAAATAATCAAAGACAAGATTGTGGTATTCCTTGTTCTTTACGTTGATCATATTATACTCATTGGGAATGACATAGAAACATTATCAAAAGTAAAGAAATTGTTAGCTGAGCAATTCCAAATGAAAGATTTGGGAGAAGCCAAATATGTTTTGGGAATTCAGATCTGTAGAGATCGAAAGAACAAAATTTTGGCACTGTCTCAAGCAACTTATATTGATAAATTGCTAGAATGCTTTGGCATGCAAAACTCCAAGAAAGACACTATGCCTACCAGGTCAGGAGTTAAATTGTCTAAAGAACAATGTCTACAAACAACTCAAGAAGAGGAGGACATGAGATAGTATCCCTATGCCTCTGCAGTAGGCAGTCTAATGTATGCAATGTTATGCACCAGACCTGACATCTGTTATGTAGTAGGGATAGTCAGTCATTATCAATCCAATCCTGGATTGATTCATTGGACACCAGTAAAGAATATTCTCAAGTATCTTAGACACATTAGAGATTACATGCTTGTGTATTCAGGTGGAGACTTGAACCCCTCTAGATATACTGATTTTGATTTTAAATTAGACAAAGATAGTCAAAAGTCGACATCTGGATCAATTTTCACACTTGGAAGAGGTGCTGTAGTTTGGAGAAGTATTAAACAATCCAATATTGCAAACTCCACCATGGAAGCTGAATACATAGCAGCTTGTGAAGCAGATAAAGAGGTAGTGTGGCTCAACAAGTTCTATATTGATCTGGAAGGTGTTCCAAGCATGGATCAACCACTTGTTCTGTATTGTGATAACAGTGGGGTAGTAGCTAATTCAAAGGAACCCAGAAGTCACAAGAGGGGAAAGCACATCGAGAGGAAATATCACTTGATCCAAGAGATAGTTAACAAAGGAGATGTTGTTGTCTTGAAGATTGCTTCTGAAGATAATCTTGCAGATCCATTCACAAAGACTTTATCTATTAAATCTTTTTAGGGTCATGTAAGAAGCATGGGGTTAAGGGAAATACCTCATTTGCTTTAGGGAAAGTGGGAGATTGCTGGGAATTGTTCCCTTAAAGCAATTGTAGTAGACAATGGTTTTAATGAAATAAATAAATGAATTGAATTATTGTATATATGTAGCTTATGTACTATATTATTGCTAATAATATTAAGTAAATATCATAAAATTCCCAAGTTCATCTATGAGAGGATCAAGATTAAGATAATGAACTTAAATAGTTCACAGAAAAATAAAGTTATGGAATCTTTAGATTGATTACTGCTAGTACGGTCCACTAGTATTATGAATACATGTGACCTAGATCCGGGTTACTAGTGTAGTAGGACACTTTAGTGGAAGTACTTTACATGATGAGAGTATGTAGAACTGGGCCAGATGTGATTTAATAATACTTGTTTAAATATCGTTTCGTAGTATTATAAAACACATCAACTGATGATCATATACAAACTGATCTTAATCCTGAAGTTACTATGAACTCCTATATATGTCATTTGATTCTTTAATTCATGCATTACGGTTTGTCAGCATGATCAGGCTAAGGACTATTGTTTTGGGGACTCAATGATGTATATGGCTGAGGACATAACAAACATGGACTCTATATCTTCTTATAGATTGAATGATGATTCTCTCTTGGGTTGGCTTTTGAAACTGAAAAAGGTTATTGACGTCAAATTCATAATCAGATTATGAATTAACCTTAACTAGTAAAGTCAATGGTACACTAGGAATCAAGATATAATTAAAAGGTTAAAAAATTAATTTTATTCCCACTTAATTATGAATCATCAATAGAAGATTAATTTTTTTGTAATGATTATATAAATGGACACTTTATGGTTACAATAAAGTACTCAGTAAATATATGTCTTTAATTTTCAAGAGAAATGTCTCATATTTATAGTGGAATAATCATGATATTAATAAATATTATTATTGAATCAAAGAGTTTTGGTTAATAATCCTTTATTTATTGGAGTTTGGAATTATTAGTCCATAGGTCCCCGGGGCAACTCTATCAACATTAATCAAGGTAATAGTTGATACAAGGGTTAAACTGTGAATAAGCTATTTGAGAGAATATTTATTCTTCAGGATAAATGTGCAATTATGTGATAATTGAAGTTACACAGTTTATTATTGCATTTGTGCAATTTTCGAAATTGTGTAGAAATAGAATAAATTAATTTTAATCAATTATTTTATTTAAGTGTGAATATATAAATATGGATAGTCAAAATTTGTTTTGATTATTATATTTATTTAATTAATAATAATATGGTAATAGAAATTCAAATTTTGAATTTTGAAAATTAAGTTGTTATCTTTTCCTTAAAAAGATGATACCTTATTTGAATTTTTAATTATTAATTAACTAAAATAAAATCACATGAAAAATAAAATCCCATTTTCAGGGATATGCCACACGCATAGGGCTTGGGCTGCTTTATTCGTGTGGCACTTATGATGTAATCAGTTATTGATTTTTTATTTTTATTTTTAATTAAATAATAAAACATTTTAAAATGGATTTAAAATGGAATGTTATACTTTGTCTTTTATCATTGTTATTATTATTAAAGATGATTGATTTGTTATTATTATTATTGTTGTTGTTGTTGTTATGATAATAATGTCTATATATTCTATATGATAGAAAATAGAATTAACAAGTTTTTACAGAGAAGAAAAACTATCATCTTTTTCACAAAAGAAAAACCCTTTCTCTCTAGCCTATAATCAAGAGTCTCATGTGTTGAGAATACTTTTGATTCACAAAAATTGATTCTTGTTCTCTATGTGCCCACCCACATCTTGAAGTGTAGAGAACGTCTTGGAAGATCTAGGTGTGAGTACTCTAGCGAGGATAGGAAGATCGAAATATATATAAATATATATACGAAAAGATTCAAGGATTCTTGATAGGCTACAAGAGGTAAATCGTTTCGTATTATTTTTCATATACATATTATACATTGATTAACATAGTTCATATTAAACTATCCTCATATAAAGTTGTTTATATAAATTTTTTTTATATACAATACTATCATCATCTCAATTTTCGCTGAGCACTAGGAACTGTTTCTAACATGGCCATGCGTGGGGACTGTCTGGTACGACTGGTGCTCGCAAAGGTGTAGCGCACCAAATTTTTTTTTATTATTAAATTTTGTGCTTTGTTTTATTAAATTCTTAAGTGTTGTGAAATATTTTATTTATTTGTTTAAATTAATTGTTAGAATTGTTTGGTAGAATTTTGTGAAATTAATTGTCAATTGTTATATTTTTATTTATTTATTTTAAAATGTGAATAATTGAGTTTTGGTTGAATGCACTAATGTGCATGGTAGGTACTGATGCACCCTAGTTATTGAGTGTGTGCATGTGCATGGTTGCATGGTGCACTTGTGTAGAATTTTCTACACACTTTATAGTTTCTTTTTATTTAGATTTATTTAATTATTTAAAATGTGAATAATGGGAAAGAGGGATTACATTCCTATTTTATTTGGGTGATTTTTAGTTAAAAATGGAAGAGGTGTTGTCATCTTTATTTCGTACCAATTAAAATAAAATAAAAATTAAAAGAAAATAATCAAAAAGGGGAAACTTACCAATTATTTTCCTTAGGCTATTATGGGTAGATTAGAATAAAGAGGGAAGGAAAAAAAGAAAGAAAAGCATTATGCTCCATTGGTGTCGTTGGCCTAGAGAGAAGGAGAGAGAGAGAGAGGGAGAAGGAGGGAAAGGAAGAAAATAAAGGAGGACGAAGAAGAAGGTCTTGGGAGGTCATAGGTATGGCTTTTATATTGATGATTGTTTTATTAATTTTAAGTCTAAGGATTCTCTTCCCCACCATCCTAAGTTTTTGTGTTCTTCTTCTTCATGGGTTTTAAAAAAAAAAAACCTAGGGTATTCAAGAGTGATTGTCATTCGGGTGTTGATCAATTTGTGTTCTTGATTTTACAATCAAGAGAGGTAATGGATCCTTAGCCCTAATGTTTTTATGTTTTCTTGGGTTACATGGATTGATGGATTTT